>NC_088857.1:41059988-41402488 GCF_963853765.1 Magallana gigas | reverse complement strand
GATGTCGCATTCCCAAATGGTTCCTCAGTTGTGGTATTACTTACTGCTCGTTTTTTTCTTGATAACAAATTTTTAACGGAGCTGGACCCTGGAAAGATGCAAACAAAAGGATAAGGATTTATGATCGATCGCTTCATAGACATAGATATTAACATTAATATGTGATACTGTTGTTGTATTGAAATGAATGTTTGTAAATTAAAAATCTAATATCTGCATCCTTTAAGACATGCTTTTCTCTGTTCATGAGATGTGGGTCACTGTTACAGATTGTTTCATTTAAAGAATTTTCATCTTTTGTAATCTTTGCTTGTTTAAAAAGACAATATTTTGATACTAAGTTGAACAGATTTTGTATTTCTCTCGAGTTATAGTGCTAAATCATATTTACAAAACATTTTATTATAAACTTTTTTATCTATTATATCATAAAATCAAAATGAATATATATGATTACAATCTACAAGTGTGATTAATATTCAAATGTCATGTTTACATTTCTTAAATACAACAAAACAGAAGAATTGTGATCGAGTAAAGATTTAACAAAAATCTCAATACCTGACTGTGCGTGAGTGTGCGTGTGTGTGTGAGTGCGTGCTGTGTGTGTGTATGTGTGTATGTATGTAAGTATGTATGTGAGTCCATTGTCAGCTCTTAGCAAAATTCCAAGATAACCCTCACATGAATACTCATAACACTTCTTTGGCATGGTAAAAGGACAAATCCTATAGATTTTCAAGTCAATTGATTCAATATTTTTTAAGTTATCGTAAAAAAAGAAGTTAAAACAGGAATTTTATGTACGACTTGACAATAGACATTTCCGGTAATTTTATGTACGACTTGAAATAAATCGCTACCGTATACAGTTCAAATCAACAATTTGACATTTTTGGGATTTAAATCTAGTAAAGGTAAAAAAACCCAAACGTTTAATTTTGTAGTATTGGAGGGTGAGAAGATTGCCCATAATTAAAAGTTGAAGCGGGCAAGAGATTAAAGTCATTCAAAAAACATCGAAACAAGCAGTCGATTTATGGACAACATTTTCCGTATTGCTTACAATAGAACTAGTCCAAAATTCAGAAAACACTTTGACAGATATCGCACATTCATCACCGGAAAATTGTTGTATATTAATAATTGCTGCATATCTACTACTATGGGTTGACATACGACAAGCGTCCATCAGAGCAGACTACTGATCGCTGGGTGTTCAGCTATTCTTCACAATGTATATGGATCGTTTATGTATGCTTATATAAAAATGGCTGTCACTAAATTATTAAACTCTAATGCATGTGTGTTGAGTTTCTGCTATGAATAGGAAAACTGTGCAACCACGTAAATGTAACTACCCTCCCCCAATTTATACACCACAAAGCTATGGGATTGGGATAAAATAGTTATTATGAATTCAAAGTGGTTTTAAAAATACTTGTGTCATATTTATTTTGATCTAATTAATATTTTCATGTATTTTCCTAAAGAATGCATTTCCCCCTACAACAAGTCATGTCGTGAGGGGATGCTCCGCTTAGCGTTGCCCTTGTTAAGACTTTACTTACCGTATTGGGTAGCAAATAAAGGCATCTCGTTTAATACAAAATTGAGTAGAAACAATAGAAATTTTTCATTTGTTGTCATAGCAAACTAGCAAAACAAATTTGTATAAAACATAATTTTCACAAATTAATTTAACCAATGTAAACAAAAACATGGCACGAGCTTTGTTTTGAAAAAAAAAAGAATTAAAGATCTATTTCTGACAAATTGTCAACTGACATTCAAAATTAGCTCTTGGTGTTCTTTATTAAAGCAATATACCTGTAAAAATTTAAAAACAAAAATTAATTTTTTAAAAATATCTCAGCTAAAATCGTAACAATATTCTTTTAAACTTTTATTCTTTTATGTAGTTTTACCCTCGAAATACAAACAGTTTTACAAGAGAAATAATACCTGCATGTGGTTGTATTCCAAGAAAGCAGTTCCCTTTCCGACAAATACCTCCTGGTAAAAAAACTTTAAAACCATAATCGGTCCAATCTCTGACTCCCAAGACTTTTAAATAATCAAAATTTGTAGCTTTTGGAAAAGTTTTAGAACTAAAGAAGAAAGAATACAATGTCATGTTTCTTTGGCTAGTTTTATCAAATCCATCAGGTTTGATGTAGATAATACTAGCATCCTCATCATTAATTAAATCAAATGTGAAATAAATCATTTTCTCTGAATATGCTGGGTTCATTAAAGGAATGTATCTCTTATACACAGGTTTGCCGATATTTGGGACATTAGAATCCACTGATACGTTTTGCGGTATTTTTATGACAGGTACGGACGACGTGGCCACTGATGCATTTTCCGCGTAAATATAGGGGTTCCTTAAAAAATTTGCAATCTGAAAAAAAAATTCAAAATGGAGCATATGTATCGTCAAATCAATATTACTTCTCTCATAGTATTTTTCATAAACAAACACACGCAGACTCATATGGAGCCTATAATTCATTTTGCATTTTCCACAGAAGAAACCTGCTTTGAATTAAATACCATACCGATATTGTCAAGTAGGAATAGTGATGTTCGGAATTATTTCTTTGATACAGTCCAGCAAAAAATGGATCGTTGGTGTTTGATAGATTGTTGCCTGATACTTTTCGAATCATTATTTCAAGCACATGAAGACCATTAAGGAATAATCGCTCTCCAAGAGCGATTGTATTCTCCATAATTTTATTGAAGACAGACAAAATGTTTTTAATGCAAGGAATGTTTCTTTGTGCCTAAAACGTTGAAAAAAGATTGGTATTAATGGAATACAATTATTTACTCCAAATTCGAAATATCACAAGACTTACCAGTTCTCTTTGTTTAATCTGCTTGGATCGCTCATGTGACCTTATTTGAAACAAAAACGAGGCTCGTAAATTCATAAGGTGATGGTCTAAAGTTACGTTTCCTTGCGTTTTTTTCAATAAAAATGTCTCTTGCAAAAATCGAGTAGTTTGTACAATGATGGTTGATCTAATGTCTTCTTCTGAGAGTTCCTCATCTAAATTTTGAAGTTTTTCTGGTAGCATTTTGTTCAATGTATTATCCAGTACTCGGTGGAAAACTACAAAAAATAAAATATTCAAAACAATATATGTAACACATTAACAATTACATGAGGCACGGCACACTATCCATAATCAAAATCAGTTCCTTATTCAAAATCTTTATTCCAATACTAAATGAATATCGACAATATCGAAATATGAAGAGAATGTATATCCATATGGTAGTTTGTTTCTTACCATATCATGTTTAGACTATCGGTAACTTTGTTAGACTTTAATAAAGATACGAAAAAGTGTGATGCATAACAAAAACCTAAACATCTGATATTCAGGTCATGTGTCAGCATTTTGTAGAAGTAGCAAATGAGGGCGGGCTATGTATGCTTATAACTGTACTCACATAATACAGAAACTATCGATATTTTTTTTTTTACATATGACAACAATTCGTATCTTTAAATTATCGATAATAAAACTCTCTTACCCTTGGCTAATAATGTTAATTTGTCCAACATTGTTGTTGAAAGAGGGCGATCAACAGTCTCAATTTCCAAACAACCAATAACTGTTTTCAGAATATCTGTTGTTGTGTTCTATATTAATGCAATCAATTTTAAATCTATTGACATTCAGCATTGATAAAAAAAACTGACATTTCAAGCAAAAAATACGAAGTCTTAAAAGGCCCTACCACAGCTTCCAGTGTGAGGTAAGGCTGGTAACGAGTCAGTGCATCAAGAGTGCTGTATATGGTCTGTATGTCTGCTAAGTTGTATCTTCCGTGTGTGTTGTTGCAACCAGGTGAGATGATCTTTTCTACCAGTCGGATTAGCTTTAATACCCTCTGTTGGTAGATATTAATTGTTAATATAAAATAATAAATAAAATTAAAATCACAATGTATTATAAAATTGTTCATTATGGTTAATTTATTGTATAGTAATTATCATGAATTTGTATCGTATGTGAGAGTTTTCTTGAATATAATACTATATTTACATTTGACTGTACACTTCTTTTTAAATGTATGAATCCACTGATGAATGGCAAAAATGTTCGTTTTTGTGTGTAAAATCAATACAACTGAGTGTCATCTGATTTTATGCGAAATTTATCAGTTTTGAAGTAATTAGAAGAAATATTCTAAGAGAGCGGAAATAGATTAGTAAATATGCCAATGTATTACTTGTTGATAGTTTATGATTTCAGGTCCTCCATCTGTATCGTCAATATATATAGACTCCACTCCACGGAAGACATCTTCTTCTTTTGTAGTTGAATCAGTCTGTAACATTAAATGGTACAACAGACGACAAAATATAAATATTTTACGTAAATAAAAAGATTTATAGATTTTTTTACATCTCTCCGATATTTTAAGGATATTAATGATTAGATGATTTATCCATTTATACTTATCTATTTACATAAAAGTTGGAATTATTATTTTTTTTATTAATGATTGTCAAAAATGGGCAATTTATGAAATCACATTCACTAAATTTAAAACATGAAACTATAAACATATTAAAGTTAAAATTCTAAATGAATACAGCTTTCTTACTGATAATTGAAATAACGAAAGTTTTTGTAGTTGTATAAATTGATATTTCCCTGTACCATTCATTCTCGCAAAATTTTAAAATCAATCGATCGACAAAGGCATCTCTTGATAATTTCGATCACTCAATGACTAAACGGATGTATTCCATAAAGGTATTTCAGATGTTCAAGCGTGTTTCTTTTTTTATGCCAGTAATAGACAAAGTCCACCTGCTATGATTTATGTAGGATTTCAGATAGATTATTCTCATTTGCATGTTGAAAGGTCACTTTGACCTTCCCTCTTACGAGACTTACTGCTCTGAGATAACATAGAATAATCATTATGATAAGTTGTGAATTTTGTTTTTGCGCATTCAAAATAAGAATATATATAGCTGTAAAACCAACCACTCTGTTTACATTTCTTAGAGGTTTAAATGCGCAAAGTACATACGTAAGGAAGCTGCCTCAAAGAAGATGCCGCTGCTCCTATAAAATTAAGCGTCTGTATGTCGTTTCCAGAAAGGTTATATTTACTGAACTTTTCATCAAAGCTCTCGGAAGATACTTCAGTTGAAACCACCTACAAAAACAAGTTTTAGTAAAGTAACATAAATAAATAGCATATTTTTATTAAAGTCAACCCGAATTCATCTTTAAATAAATTATAAAATTCTTGTTTTAATCTGTCATCTATCTACATTTTAAGACGACAAAAACGAGTTTTAGATAAGGGAGACTATTTACTGAGGAATCATTAAAATTCGTGGAGGTAAATTTTTGCGGATTGCGGTTTTTTGTGTATTCGTAGGTATGTAATTTCGTGGATTCATAGGTTTTCATTTTCAGTAACAAAGATAACTCTTTCTAAATCTGTTTTTGTTGAGTATTTAAACTCTTGGGGGAGGGCTACCCATGAATACCATGAACATTGAGCCACTACAAATTCTAATGATTCCACAGTATCTTAAAACAGAATGATTTGAAATATGCTTTTGCTGACCGTGATGTTTTTCACAAAGGTTGCGTAATCCCCATAAATATCAAAGATTCGAACTCTGACAGTCACATTGTAACCAAAAACTGGATCCCCGGCCTGAACAGGCACATCTGCAATACTGCTTTCACCTAAATCAACAAAAGTTTCAAGGCCACTGAAACACTCTAGAAAAAAAACTTGTCGAAACGATGAAATGTACATAAATAAGGAATCTTGAATATTTGTGGAAAAAAAGTTCAACATTTTTTACACCAGCGGTAAATATTAAATGCAATAATATTAAATATTATACATTCACTGATCATTCACGTGTAAACGGAAAAAAATAATCATTGCATTGAAGATCAAGCAATCTTTAAAATTTGAGAAAAAGGTAATAAATTAATATTCAGCTGTTTTATGATACTTTATAAAAATCCATGATCTTTATGATAGATATACCGAGAAATGTTGCATTGTTTTTATTATTTCAAGTGTAGTTTCTTTCTGCATACGTTACATACCCTGGGTCATAAAAGTTAGTCGAGCCCACCTTTGATATAAGTCTCACTTTTACACATGAAATATATTGGTGGAAAGAGAGACTGAGATCAAAAGAGAGCTCATCTAACTTTTTTCGCCCCGGGATCTGATGTTATTTTCATAACGACTTATATTTGATATCTGATATCCGAACTGAATGTAACATACATACTTCCTTCATAAACAATTGAGACAATGTCATCTATTCCATGCGTCAAATTCCTGCGTATTACTGTTTCATACAGGTACACAAACGTTTGTAAACTGTCATCAGGGTCAGTCCAGTTTGAGCAATTAACGCTGATCAGAGTAACCGCATCTATGAAAAAAAACCCACAATATTCATAATTAGTGCAAAGTAAAACAAAGAATTTTATTCTATTTTTTACATTTATGTCTTACGTATGTACGACGCTGTTATCAAAGTCGTGCAAATATTGATATCGCCTCATGCTGGGAATTAATTACTTCCCTTGGGTATATTTAAATCATGCGCATACAAATCCCATCTTTCGTCTTACTACTGCAACAATGAGGTTTGCCATTTTATTAAAACCAAATATTTTCCCCAGAAAATCAAAGTTTTCAACAAAAACATTTTTTTTCTCTTAACTTTACCTTAGTTATATTATACATGCTGGGCATAATTTTTCCTATTTCAACATCCTAGAAGTGTAGATGAACGTAAATGGTCACCCGAAACCTTCATAAGCAACTGCCTCAACCAGTTGTACAACTACTAAGTTATTTCAACCACCTCTTTAGGAGACTCAGCCACCTCCACAGGCTCTTCAGCAGTTCCCACTTTTAAGCCCCCAGTATCCAGGAGAAGGTAATAATATATAACTGATCTTATGATACAATCTATTTATAACTGTTCAAGTCAAATTTATTGAACTTTACCTTTTTTACCACAAGTAACAAGAATCGCCTCCTTAGAAGTGCAGGGGAGATTTTTACAAAGGAAACTGAATAAAAAAATTGTTTTTTTGAAAATGGACAGTTTCTATGCATATTTTTGCATTTTGCATCTATAAATTTGACTGCAAACCTTTCCAAGTCTGCTGAATTACAAAAGTATATTCATACCGTAAGATTAATGGCCGCAAGTGGGCACATTGTTGGTATGAACATGACGAACAGTTAACACTTTACAAAGCCATTAATCCAGCCAGCTCTTGTGGGGATTGTTTTAGAGTTGTGGCTCATATATATGACTATGATAGATCAATCCCTATCTCATTACACACAATCAACTACACCTGCGTACAAGTGTTTCAATTATAACTTTAAAGGAATTTGCACAAGGACTCATTGTTAGTACTCACACACTTGCTATTGCTGTGCTGGCATGCACATCTTAGTTAGCTGGAATCAAACAGACAACGATGGACATTATGATGATCGGTTGTTAGTTATCCCAACCACTCCGTTATACCAACAACAATGGTGCAAGTACCACAAACAAATCAACCAACTACAATCATTGGTTTCAACCACAACAACAATAGAGACAACAAAAACCGTCCCAAAAATTTAACAACCGAGTAATCCCAAAATATATGGGAGCTAGGGAAAACCGCAATCAATAAATCTGTGTTAAAACAAATACTTGGTCAAATATCCAAACAGGTCCGTAGGAAATGAAATTCTATCAGGTTTTCAGTTGTATTTCGACTGCATTACTCTGGTCCAAGAACCCATTTAGCATGTTCCAATTTAGTTTTGGCACATCAACAAACATCCACGTATATAAAAAAAATTCCTATCTCTTGTGTAAGCGTATCAACAATATGAATTGTTCCTAAAGTGACAAATCAGGTTGGCGTCTCATTACACACACCTGTCATTCTAGAGGGAAATAGTGTTAACCTATTCATTCATCAAGTAGAGCGTACAGTACACTACCCATCATTCGATTTAGTTGTCCAAATCTTAACAAAACAAGGCACAGGGGCATGTATTGGTAAGATGGACCTTTCGGATGTAACCAATAAATCCAGCGGATTTTGAGCTCTTCAGAATTAAAATCGCTGGAAATAAATTATTACATAGACAAGTGTCTCCCCATGAGTTGTTTGGTATCATGCAATGTTTTTGAAGAGTTGTCTACTTTTTTTTGTGGACAATTAAACAGAATACAGGCCTTTCTACCATTAATCATTATTTGATAATCATTTTGCTGGGAAAGATTATGACACTTGTTAAATTAAAGTTATCAGACTCATTCAAAAAAATTACTTATGAGTTAAGTGTTAAGGGTTTCATTGGTAGAGGATAAATCTACTTGTTCAACACATAATCTCACATTCCTAGGATTGAAATAAATTGCCCCATTGGCATACTTCAACCGCACCGTTATATCAGGCTAAAGCAAGACATGAAACGAAGGAAGATATGCAGATATGGCTTAAATGTTTGCAAAAATGTAATGGCAAAGTGTATTCCTATGAGGCTGAGTGGTCTAACTTAGTCCTAGATCTGAATACAGATAGAGCAGGGGCTCAGGATCTTGAATGTGGGACATTTTTGTCAAGGCGAGTGGTATTATTTTTCTTGGCCTGCAGGTTCTGATAGGTCAAACATCCTTTAAGACATGACATCTTTGTAGTTGATCCCTGTTGTGTTGGTTATGCATGTATGTCTTTAGGGTGCTAAGTTAAAAAACAAAAAAGTGGTGTTTCACAGTGATAGTCAGGCACTTATTCTCAACAGGCAAACCTCCAAGTCTCAGAGAGTTATGTTATTGCTACGGCCTTTCATTATCAATTGTATGTTAAACAGTATTTGTTTTAGTGCAGTTCACATACCTACGCCTACAAATCATGATGCAATTGCTGATTCAATATTTCGTAAATAGTGGCAACTTTTCAGGCAGACTGAACCCCAGCACAGACCAAACCATTGCCGATCCCCAGCTCCTTCCAGCATTTTGTATGCAATACGAATTAAAATCTCCTTGGCCCATCCTCAGAGTGTGTAGTTAACTATTCAGTTGAATGCCTTTCTCATGGAACAGAACAATCTTACTTATCAATCTAATCACATCTTACAAAACTTTAAGGTTTCCAAGACCCAACAGACCAATTTTTTGTATCTAAGCTGTTGTAAGGTTTAAAGCGCATCAAACACACCCAAGACGTTAGATTACCAAGTGACAGTAACCCCAAAACAGAATAAGAGGTTGTTGATGAGGGAACATCTCCATATCGACGAAGCAAATTAATTTTTTACTTTTGCAAGTAACATGTTTTTAAACCCGACTAAACGGGTAAGGAAAACAATCTGTATATACAAAGCATACGCGCTCACAATATTATTATTGACATTACAACATTATACAGACCCATTGTTTTGTTATTAACAAGTAACAAGACACCAATTTTCGTTAGTATTGACCAAGGCAATATCTGTCCTCCATCTTGATACAACCGTTTACAAGTCACATTCTTTTAAGATTGGGGTGAGCACTGATTTGACAATGATATGTTTTTCATCCGACATCATTCAGACTTTAGGAAGATGTCAAATTGTTACAAAGCGTACATATGTATTCTAAATATATATTTAATTTAAAAATTCTTTCAAATTATCCGATTGTTTGGATGTTTGGGTAATCAATTATCTAGAGAGAGCATTTGCTCCGACCTTGTGGGTCTAATCTTAATCTTGAGAAACAAAATCACTTTATGGTGGCAACATTATAGTGGAAAGAAATTGCTCAACGCTTTTTAGAAATTAGAGCTACTGAAGCAAGTAGCTTGATGTAGCTTGTAGCCAAAATAATATCTATCCATTTTGGGGGCAATGATCGTAGCAAAACTTCTGTAAGAAAAATTATGTTAGCAATTATAAAATTACTTCGGGATCTAACAAGTGAGTTTCCACATGTACACTTCATCGATCCCTCATTTTGCCCAGACGTACATAGTGCTATTTTTACAATGCAGTGGCCATGGAAAGACAAAAGAAACGTATATATTCCTTCATGGTGAAAAAGGTCTTTGAAGATTTCAGTAATCCAACATCTAGACATCTCGAAGCATCCCCAATTTTTTCAAAGGGATGGGGTCAACTAGCCTTATCAGGGCAACCAAATATTTTTTAACACCATTCAAGGTGGGCTTGAAAAGATTATGAACCACAAAATCTCGATCGATTTGCAATCATATTACCTCTAAATTCCCCATGGCGAGACACGGCTTAACGGATGCCGCTCTAAGCCCCACCTCGTGGTGACGGAGACCCCAATTATGAGTGTTCTTAGAAACCACTCTAGGTTGGATTCTATGGCGTATTGAACTACTTTTCCATGATAATTGAAACTTCGACTTTGATCTTTGGACCTCCAAGGGTCATTGTCACATGGATTTGAGATTTGATTTGCTTGAATGATTTGATTTGCTTGAATGATTTGATGTGTTGAACTTTCACCTTGAGTCTGTATCTTTTACAACCATAGTCACTTATTTGATATGTTGAATGTTTGATGATACAGTTGTGCCTTTTGGCCTTGTTGTTTGAATGCAGCCAAAATTAATTATTTGCTTTGTAAGTAATTTGATATATGTTTTGCTGATAAGCAATGCCCTTTAACTCCAAGTAAATATTAATAAATACTTTCTGTGTTTACTTGCAATATCTTAGATAATAGATATTTATAATTTCTTTCACGTAAGGAAAAAAGATAAACATTTGCTCTAAAAATCGTTTTTCCATTAATAAATTTAAGTCTACTCAAATTTTTTATGGTAATTTTTTAGTGTCCTGGCCTCCTTGAAGCTTAGCGTTTAAAATACTGTGTTCTGATGTATTGTAATAATTATTTGATTAAATGTTATAGAAAAGGCAGATATTGTCCAGTCAAAATATAAAAAGTCCGGCCGCGCGGTGTGTCAATCTGCTTCTTCTGCCTTCTACATCCTTGAATTGGAGGGTGGGAGTTTTCTCATGCCTGTTATAGATCTTCTTCCACCCGTTCTCCGCCAAGTATGTTCTTTTTAGTTTTATATCTGTAAATTTTTTCAGGCCCATTTTCATGATTGTTCGTTTAAATCTTAGTTGTGATTAATCAAAAATCGGGATTTCCCTCATCTTTATCCTTGTTGCCTGACAGAATAACATGCCATTATCAATAATATTTTTGAGAGTTACAAACTGATTGTTTAGGATACTGGGGGGTCAACATATAAACTATTACAAGTGCCTTCAACTTTTACATGAGATATTTTCTTGCCATATAATAAGATTTAATAAAGAATTGATCCGAACACTTTAGTTTTAAAATTGATCATTTTCCTTTCTCTTTACACCGAACTTTTTTTGAAGAGATTTAAATAGTCTAAAATTGGCCACCACCATCTTGCCCTCCTAAATACCACAAATATGTGACAAAGCAAGGCAAACTGTTAACAGACCTTTTATTTATTAAAGGGGTACATGTATAAAACAAGGTGTTCTAGTGATAAGGAGGATTGTAGAAAAAATGAGCAATTCAATAGGTAACTGGGCTATCATAATGCTTCAATGAAATTAATAATGTTTAATGGGCACTGCTACACTGTTGTTTTTCTGTTCACCGTAATTATTCTCCCCACTTAAAACTTTCGTCTGTCTTTATAAAACATTTATATGAAATGTCATTTAGACGCAGAAAGAAAACAATTATTTTTTAACATTGAGTGGAAACTAAAAGGGTAGCTCGGCTATCAAAATGCTTATTGTATCAGTATAAAACATTTTCTGGACCAGAAAACGTACGCTGTTGTCTTTCTTTTTCAGGATAAAGTAGTCCACTTTTATCTAAAATGTTCTTCTGTCTTTATAAAACATTAAACTGAAATGTCATATAGACACAGATACATGTATATGACAGATAATGAAACGAATATTTTTTTTTAACATTGTATTGTTTTGTCAACTCATAGAAAGTAGAGAGCAACGTAAATAATTCAGGTAAAATATAATTATTTATAATGTTTCCCGTTTTAAGCTGACCTTACCTGTATCTTTTGAGACCGAACATACTCCATCGGTAGGTGGTGTGTTGGTTTGTATTTTTCTGTAGATTTTCCTTTCATGTTTTGTATGGTTGGCAATTGTGACAAACAGTGTCACAACATACGATTTACCAGATTGTAAAACAAAACTAGGCACATTAAAAGCTTGGCTGTTGCATGTAGTATCTAAAAAAAGAAACATACTTTTATGTAACATTTTGTATTAAACATGTGAAACGAACACGGGAATTTAACATTTTTTATATCTAATATCCTAATATAATATTATGATACAATTTACATAGCATAACTTACATCGTTGTTTCGTCAATACTCATTGAATACTAATTTTTGTGGATTTCGTTGTTAACACGCATTATTGTATCTTTGAAATGATTTTCAATTTATTCACGAAAATTGATACCCTTGAATTTTAATAAAACCACAGTATGTATTGTACTAAATTTTCACCGTTTTCTTGATTTTCTGTTGACATTAGAACCCGTTCATATCTTCCATTTAGATTTTCCCATAAATGCCAATCATATTTAACGTCATCTCCTGGTACACAAGACTGGCACCAAGCAACAAGAGCCAGTTTGGACGACACAGCGACTTTGTCATTACAATTTAAGCTACAGCTGTGAAATAGAATACAAAAATGGGAAAGATAAAAACAACTTGTAATAATTATGAATGAATGAAGGAAGTTTCATTACTTAATTGAAATGTACTTTATAGCTAATGATGGTCCTGTTTCTGTAATTGATGCAATCTGCGTAAAGGTTCTTTCTAAGGATCCCTCGTGTACTGTCACCGTAACAGCATAATCTAAGTCAGTTGACATCACGGAACTCAGTTGAACAATACCACGTGACAGTTCCTTAACGGAACAGTTGTCTAGTGGTGTTTCATCGATGCGAATTTCAGCCACACTCATATATGCACGTGAAAATCTAGAATTCATTGAATAGTAAATATTGTATTTCTATTTGAGGAGGTGATAAACTTTATAAAAGTAACCAAATACAACAATCAGTCTTTGTCTAAATAATAATATAGATATATGGAAAAAAAATATATCCTTTTTCCTTGATTAAAAAATATTGGTAACTTTGACAACTTAAATAGATACAATTCACTTAGAATACTATTGTCAAATGTACACAAAATAGATTGATATTATACATGTATCTACTTCTTTATAAGTACCTTTTACATTTCCAGGTAAAGGTGAGATTCCCCTTGATACCAAGGTCTAGGTAAGTAACTCGTGATTCAGACAAAGCGTCAAACGTCATATTTTTTAACCCAATGACGTAACCACCACCCACTATGTAAGCAAAAGGATGCGAGCTATGAAATTGAATATACATGTATTCCGGAAACTAAGTGGTACTTAGTGTCACATTGAGATGTAAGAAAATTAAACCTTCCCTTAGCGTATTTCTCCTTATTAGCATTCTACCTTGACCTTCTTGAATTGGGTTTTCATAGTCAATCGGTAAACCGAATTCTTCCGTGTTATTAGTTTGAAACAGTTTCCAATAAAACTTAATATTGTCTTTACAAAAAATTTCCATTCGATTTGAAATGTATAGATCATTTGCAGAGAAGACTTTCATTGGATTTGTTGGTATTGAATACTGACGATCAAATATGCCGCGAGTATCAAAACAGCTATTAACAGTCGTTGCAGTTTTTTCCATTGTTTTGACAGATATGTGGTTTGAACACTTAATGGCAACAAAATTCGTCCCAAGGCTTTTATACGCATAACTAAATACCATTGGTTCAGTAGATGATACATTTTGTCTCTTAGTGAAAACGATGTCGCGGTCAACTGCATCCCCAGGTTTCATTTCGCAAGTAACAAATGGCCTTGTGGTAGTCGAAGATGAAATCACGTAAATAGAAGCGTTTCCCGGAGGAAGTGGTATTTGCATTGGTTGAACACTTACACCGAAGACATCTTCCACAGAGAGGTCTGCTATAAGTGGTTCATCAAGATATACTGTCTCTCTCTCGTTGTCAAGGTGTATTCCATAGACAGACGGAATGTAGAGCCCAAATTTTGCATACCTGAAGGTGTATGTCGTGCCATTCATATTTTGGTTCACTTCATATGTTTCTTTTGAGACAAAAGTGTTAATGTCAGAATTTACATTAAAAAAATAAAATGGATCACCAGAAATTCCCTCTGCTTTCAATTGTACGTCGGTAAACCTTAAATCAAACTTTGTAGTATTGCACGTTAGTTTAATAACTCCTAATGTTATATTTTTGTAAACTGTGTACTCACTATCACTGTTATTCATCTTGATAACCATGTTATAAGTTCCACGTTTGCCTGCAAATGTGTGCGTTACAGTCGGTGACACAAGCTCAAAATGTTTAAGAGGAGTTCCGTCATCAAAATCCCAAAACACTGATATTCCAGAAGGTAAGTTTGGAAATTTGTTTATAAAAATGGTAAAAGTCACCTTTTTTTGAATTGTTACTGATTTAAAATAATGGTTGTATTCTAAAGTTGGAATTACTTGCTCTAACTTCATACTCATGGGAACTGGATTTTTATATTGAAAAGAAATCTCAGATAGCTTATAAGTTTCGAGGTTAACAACTGTTTTTACGACTTGATGAGACAAATCATTTGTGCACGTAAATACCACATTCATTTGTCCCGCTGTCCTGTAAAAGTGAATGCGTTGAATTGATTGACTATTTGTTAAGTTTACAGCGAGGGTTTCATTGTTATCTCCGTAATCAAATATACATCGAACATTAGAGGGATCGTGGTTTGTTGATGAGTAAGATAAAGTGAAGGTTGCCTTTCCATCTGGAATAGGAATTTTGTTAGCAAATTTATTGACGGCTAAACTTCCATTGGATATCGGATACTCGATCCTTATTATTGTGCTGTTAACATGGGTATACATTGAGTTCCAAGCATGTAGCGTTACATTATACAACCCTGGCAGTGCATACGAATGAACAATACTACGATCCATAAAGGCAATTTGAAATGATCCAGCTCGGTGTAGAGAAATGTTATTATCTCCAAAATCAATTGTGTAATAGACGTTCCACTCCGGAGGTGATATGAAAACGAACTGAATCTTTTCATTAACTGCTGCAATGGATTTTGATGATATATCCATGTTTATTGGGTTCCAGATGTAAATTGTTTTACTTGGAGTTACACTAACGGATCCATTACATGTAAGTTCCCCATAGACTGAGTAGTTACCTTGGTAAGAGAACGAGAATCGGCACTGCAGTGTATACACTTTGGATTTCTGAAGCTGTTGAGAAATAAGTATGGTTCGAACCGTCCCCGTAAAATAACGTTATGGTAATAGCATCATTGGAATGGGTCACGTTTGATTTAGCAGTGGTATTTGAATCGGTTATGTTTATTTCAGCAGTGATATTGATTTCGGTCATGTTTGTTTCAGCAGTGATATTGAATTCGGTCATGTTTGTTTCAGCAGTGATATTGAATTCGGTCATGTTTGTTTCAGCAGTAGTATTGAATTTGGTCACGTTTGTTTCAGCAGTGATATTGAATTCGGTCATGTTTGTTTCAGCAGTAGTATTGAATTCGGTCACGTTTGTTTCAGCAGTGATATTGAATTCGGTCATGTTTGTTTCAGCAGTGATATTGAATTCGGCCACGTTTGTTTCAGCAGTTATATTGAATTTGGTCATGTTTGTTTCAGCAGTGATATTGAATTCAGTCATGTAAGTTTCAGCAGTGATATTTAAATCGGTCACGTTTGTTTCGGCAGTGATATTGTATTCGGTTACGTTCGTTTCAGCAGTGATATTTAATTTGGTCATGTTTGTTTCAGCAGTGATATTGAATTCGGTCATGTTTGTTTCAGCAGTGATATTGAATTCGGTCATGTTTGTTTCAGCAGTGATATTGAATTCGGTGACGTTTGTTTCAGCAGTGATATTGAATTCGGTCATGTTTGTTTCAGCAGTGATATTGAATTCGGTCATGTTTGTTTCAGCAGTAGTATTGAATTCGGTCACGTTTGTTTCAGCAGTGATATTGAATTCGGTCATGTTTGTTTCAGCAGTAGTATTGAATTCGGTCACGTTTGTTTCAGCAGTGATATTGAATTCGGTCATGTTTGTTTCAGCAGTGATATTGAATTCGGCCACGTTTGTTTCAGCAGTTATATTGAATTTGGTCATGTTTGTTTCAGCAGTGATATTGAATTCAGTCATGTTAGTTTCAGCAGTGATATTTAAATCGGTCACGTTTGTTTCGGCAGTGATATTGTATTCGGTTACGTTCGTTTCAGCAGTGATATTTAATTTGGTCATGTTTGTTTCAGCAGTGATATTGAATTCGGTCATGTTTGTTTCAGCAGTGATATTGAATTCAGTCATGTTTGTTTCAGCAGTGATATTGAATTCAGTCATGTTAATTTCAGCAGTGATATTGAATTCGGTCACGTTTGTTTCGGCAGTAATTTTAAATTGAATAGGCTGGCCTGTTGTATATACATCAGACTCATTGAAGTGAACTGCTGGATTTTTTAGGACACCGCCTGAATTAAAAAAAACAACGTCTACACATAATTCTATTTTATTGATGAAGGATTTTTTTAAAGAAATGAATGTGCATTGTATGCATTGTATGCATCAACCTCTCTGCATTTAGCTTACAAAAAGCTTTTCAATGCACGTAATAATTGGAAAATCAACAAATATTTTATGTGAAGAACAAGCTCATATAATTCAATACTCTAAATTTAAGTCCGTTTTTCCATATTTAGTGACAATTATTGTATAATGATGATTAAAAAGGTAGACATTATGTTGGACATTATCATCACAAATAAACAGGAGGTGCACGGTTGTATGTGTAAATATGCAAAATGTCATATTTTTCAAACTTTGATTAGGAAAAATTAAATATTCATAGATTAAGTACCATTAAATAATCAACCTGCTGTATAAATTTGTGTTCTATTTTTTTTTTTTATTTTAATGATTTGAGTGAAAACACCTATCCTGATATAGTCTTTGAATATACATCAACTTTTGTTGAATGAATTATTTTGTGTGTTCTTATTTAACAAAATTTTATTTAAATGTTTACTTACTTTATCGAGGGTTGAAATGAACATCGTAAAGAAGTAAATGTCATTACAAGATTTATATTTAGAAATATGTTTTGTTTTAGTTAAAACTAACCTTACACTTGTATCTAGGAGCACGCTATAACTTTTTTTTTCATTAGGGTAATGTATAATGTTTTAATCGAAAAGAGTCCGTACATAGAATTTCTGTAAAATAAATAGCTGCATGTGGAGCTGAAAAAATGGTTCTAGTACTTGTTTGTATTGTAACCTCCCTATCAAAACAATTAGACATATGTATGATAGTAAGAAAGTAAAAAATATGGAATATAGTTAGCATTATTCGACATTCTGTTGTTGAAATATATAATTGTTGGACTATAAAAAGAGATAAATAACAACACTCTCATTCATTATAATGTTAAATAGTATGTAGAAATTAGAATTTATATGGACAAGATCAAGTGTAGAATTCATAAAAGATATTTAAATGAAGGAAGAAATAATTTCGCATGTAAAAATGTCCGCTAAAAATGTTTAAAAAAAAATCAAAATTCAGGAACATTAGCATTAGATAAGTTAAGGCTTTTATTTGAAAAGCTGTAATATTATTTTTGAAACAAGATACATAATGAATAACAGTCTTTTATGTTGATCATACATCTTCTGAATGTCTCGTCTTAAAATATCTTTATCCCTTTTATTAGACGGGGGCTATATAACAGCCTCCGTATATTGTAATTGTCTTGCCCGTTACGTCAAATAATATTAATGAGGATTCCTGAAGTACCATCTAGCAGTGAACGAAATAATGAATTATTATGGGATTCAATGAATAAACATGGTATGCCTCTTTTATCTCTATCGTATATCGTTCGCGTTTTATTAATTAATCTACCGCGGAGGCGTATATTTCTTTAGAGCTGCAACAACATCCCCCCATTCATTCTTAACCTGCTACACCACTGCAATTTGTGCGATTATCCGTGAAACTTTCAATAAATTAATTCAAAATTCCTTTCAGTACTTAAACCGTGAGCATGTCGTAGTATGACATGTTTTCGTTAAACATGTCTATTTTACTTTCTATTCCTTTTTGACTATATTCATAAAGTGTTTAACATGCTAACTATAACGATAATGAAACAAAAAAAATTAAACATCCAGATTTTACTCTTTATTTAGTGCAAGAGAAAACGATACAGTCAGTACTTGGTGGAGAGGCAAAGTACTTAGGCCACGTGCGATGAGGCGTGACCAATAATGATGTCTGTCCAGCACTGTCGGTAAACAAAATGATGTCGGAAGTCAGCGTTTTTTAACAAGCTCATAAGAGTGTTGCGCGTGAAAAAATAGATACATTAATTTGACAAAAATATTTTTATATAATGCAAACAATAGCCATAATATGTATAATTAAAACTGGTATCATATAATGAACTTGGGTTTTCTACAAATTCAAAACAAATAGCAAAATAAAGTTCATATGTTTATTGTGTCCACATTTCTAATCGAGAGATTATTATTTTCTGAAAAGTTATATCATTTGCTACCTATTTTCTTTTTTAACCAAGCAGTTTAGAATAATATATGATAATAATAATTGTCTTCTGAACACAGCAACACAAGCTGTAAAAATTTCAAACTAGTAGTCATATATTAAATAAGAAACAAATCAAATTTAAAAAAATTACTTTGAAAAAAAAAAGTAAAACCACTATAATAATTTACGTTAGAATATGTCGTTTACACACAATTTCCCCCTTAATCGAATTGGTAATGGGGAGATTCTTCAACTTCTTAGATTCAAAATTTTAACAGGTACAGTGTATGCGTATAAACACTGTATTATATCAGGCAAGAAAATCTGAATGCCAGTCTGTAAATGGAATAATGCATTTACAATATCTAGACCTATATCATATAAAAGTAGTTTTAAAGAGACATTATATTAAAGGGACTAGAGTACCAATTCATTCCCCATAGGGCTCAATGTTAACCTAAACACATCTGGCTAGTTTGCTATTTCCTTAAAGACATTCTTGGTCACCTTTGAAAGTTCATTCCAAGCACTAACAAAAAATTACTAGTAAACCATAGGATCTCATGACGTTTATAGGTCAAAATTGAGTTTGCATACAACTTACAGCGATCCACAGCAAATAAATTCAGGTCTTAAAAATGACACCCACCCCCTATTTCAACCCATCTTACTTCATTACCTTCTGCAGTACTTCTTCAATCCATTATTAAATTTATACAGTGATAAATTTACTTTGAAATATCATCATTATTATTATTATCAGAAATTAATTCAGCCAATCACCTTAGCCATATCTTTTTCTGCGCGGCCAAATCTATTAACACTTCTCTGCTGTCAACATTTGGCGCATTGGTACTCTCATTCCTTTCAGCTAATTTTACTCATGTTGGTTATTTCCCTTTTTTAACAGAAGTCGAAAAAGGAACAGAATTTGTGCATAAATTGAATGATTGATCTACCGGGTATTTTACTGCATTAAAAACTCGCAATTGATTGTTCAAGACCTTTCCGGAATTCAAAAGTTCTTGAAATATTCATTAAACTAGAATGTGATTTTGAATGACAGCAGTTGTCAAAGGATAAACACTTTAGAGTTGACCCGGCATGCCTTCAATCTAATTTCTCCTAAAGATGCACGCTTTATTGCAGGTGTAAAATGCTGTATGTTATTTACATGCAACTTGCCACTACAATACACACTCTCCATATGTACTCTCTGCAGTTTTATTTCCGTTTTCGAAATATCATGGCTGACAGGTACAAATCGACAAATGTAAAGTCTACAAGTTTGTCAAAATTTGACATGACCATATATGAAAACAGTGACGTCGCCGATAGAAAAAGGCTAGTCGCAGGTACAGGCATGCCGTAATCGCCAGAATAGGGACGGAATAAAAAAAAGATTAGGTAGACCTATTATTTTATTATCTCTGGATAAGAACATTTCTTAGAAAGTATTATTTTTCGGAAAAATAAATTATGAGATTGGTGTACATTTTACATGTATCAAGAGAATGTATAAAAGAGGCGAGTGAAGAATTAGATCGTCTTCAGATATCTTCTTAGAACTGGAAAAAATACATTTAATGACTTTGTTTGAATATACGTGTATATCGATATACACGCATATCTATTAGAGTACATGGAACTAGTTGTTAAAGTATGGAGCTCGGCTGAATTAAGAAAATATCTCCAAAAGCCTCCTTATCGCTACCACAAAGCTAGAACCCCCCCCCCCCCATCCACCCATCCCCGCGAAAAATTTACACGGGGTCGGCCAGCTGGTGAATTAAATAACTGCAAAGTTATCGATAAGAAAAAAACTATATTTAAGAACATTTGTTTTTAAAATTTTGATTAATATGAGACATAAAAAGCGACACCCCCTTTAAAAATAAATAAATAACAATTCCAATGATAAAACAAAAAATTAACTGTCGTAAAATAAAAATAAGTATAAATTATTTTTAAAAATATTTCATTTTGCAATGTTGGCAATAAATAGGGAAAAGCCTATCATGCAGGTGAATTTTTTTTAATTTCAAGCAATTATTACGGGACATGAGTATGACGTCATGAATGTCGGTTCAATACTGACCCACTTTGTGAAGTTGGTTGATAAAAAAATTTCTGAAGAGCTCTTATAATACAGTTTTACAGCCACATATGAACATATACTGTTTACCATAAAGCAGCTACAATATGTTCTTAATTTTGTAAAATTTTCGTTTATAATATTTTATAATTAAAACTCTACCAGTTCATATACGATCAAATTCATCTCACCCACACCGTTCCTTACTTTCAGAGATCCAATTTCCGAAGAAAAAACATAATAACAAAAACATAAACATACTAGACTAAGTATACCCTTACTATTTCTTTAAAACCTTTCAATTTTTAACAAAACTTGGTGCTTTATTTAATAATTATAAAACTTCTTTTTACTTACAACAGTTTTAGATTGTTTTATTATTTATCTTTCACTTGCACAACAAAATCATTTTAATATTTTAAAAAAAAGTATAAATACATATAATTATAGTTGCATACATTTTCCCGCGAAATTTACCAAATCTTTGCAAGTCCTTCATTCTAACTAATTCAAAAAATAACAAGACAAAAGCTGTCAATGTGACAGCAACCGGGTTTTCTTTTGTGTAAACAGTATCCATAATCCATTTGTCAATCCTAAATTGATAAATACTACCTATCCATAGAAATGGGATACTCTATATGCAATGTTTTTGCCAAAGTTCAACAGCTGATATTTAAAAAAAAAATTATCAGAAATCAAAATCCTACCAATTTGCATACCTATGATATATGTATAATTGATAAAAGAACAGTTACTACGTGTCTTGAAAACTGTACGGGGTGATATCGGTACAAAAAGGGTACTTTTTGGCAGCCACTCACCCACCCGCCATTTTCACTATTTCAATAATCGGAAAACCCGTTTAAAAATTCTCTCTCAAAATTCTTAAAATTCATAAGAAGTGGGGCTACAAGGGACCTCACGGCGGTCTCTGAACCCCATGCTGCTCAAAATATATTTACCCTCTTAGGACATGTCTTGATCCGTCTCATTTCTAGAAAAGAGTACGCATTAACTTATATTCCAGTTTAAATAACATGTCAAATTATTTTTAGAGAAATAAGATATAAGGCATTTCTTTTTAACCCTTATCTTATATTAACATGAGAATTATTTTACAGAAACTAGCGCATTCAGCACATCGGCAACGATTCTTATATACATGAACCTCTTCCTGTTTGGTCCAGTTTCAATTATACCTCAAAGACCTTTCTAAAGATAATACCGGTATTTTTGATAGAACAAGTGTCGTTCATTAAAAGCTGATTGCAGTTAAGGTGAATATTATGTTTATTTTTCGTCCATTCCGGCGATTACGGCATGCCTTTTCCCGCAGCAAGGCAGCTGCCATATAAGGTCATGTCAAAATTCGACAAACTTGTAGACTTTACTTTCTTTCATTTTTCATTGTACTATTGCCGAGCCTGGAGATACAAATGCAGAAACTACGGATTGAAAGTATGCAGAGTTGAAGGTTTAATTAACCAATGAAAACAATAAAGCTCAAAAATGTGCATCATGCGAGGAAACTGAAACACAAATCTTACATGTGTGTTTAGGCCCGAGTTTTATAGGTCACACGATCAGAATTACTCATATTCATACTCTGGCTCACACACCAACACAATTGCATATTCGGATTTACAAGTTTACATGTCTGGATTTTTGAAAACGATTACCCTCTATAGTGTTAAGACTTTCCTACACTTAGTACGCCTCTGAACGTAATGTAAATGTCGAAATTCGAGCTCCTTTTTTCCTCTTGCATTTTTTAAACAATCGATGCTCATACTTGTACACTGTTTATCAGAGAGCTGAGCCAGCAATATTTATAAACCGTCTAAATTATTTATTTTTACAACTGAAAACTTTTAAATTCAAAGCATTGTTTTTGCAAAGTTAATACTTTAAACTTTGCAAGAAAATTCACTGAGGTTCAGAGAAAAATATCATTTCATGGTATTTGTGCAAAGTAAGCTGTCAGTGGCGTTTCTCTTATATAAATATTATATATTTATATACATGTATATATTATTTATATAGATATAAAAATCTGTATTATTTCATGAAATGCTTAAAATTATATTTATTCAATTTCCACAACCGAATCATACTTTCAGTAAAATCTCCGAGATTGAGATCATATTACCTTACATTAGGGGTTTTAAGCAGGGGCAATAATGTATATGAAAAATAGTTCGCTCTTCAAGTGTTTGAATGTATTGATTATATTTGCATAAATTTTTGTACATATTGTGAATTATGCATTATAATCGTAACTGCTTAATTATTTTTTTTCCTTTTTTGTAAATAGTTATTCGTGGATTCCAAATAAGAGCATGTATATATTAGTTTCTCAACCTCTGGGTTTTTTATTCATCGTTTCGATGCGGTTTTCGTATTAAGGAGAGAAAAACATTCATTTATAGGAAGAAAAATTATATATTTTACATTGTAGTCCTTCTAATATGGTGCCGTTTTTCATTTTCAAATTACTGTATTTATGCCAGTGAACTCTGCATGTTTATTCAAAAAGTCGAAATTATTCACCCTTATCAAGGAAAATAGAAAATGAAAAAAATTCTGTTTTATTATAAATCTATAGCTACCTTTGTCATAGCATGTCTTCCTTAAACACACAAAACATGAATATCAATTTTGATATTTGTTTACAACTTTATTATTTCGTGGTAAAAAAAAGACTTTTGACTTCGGGTATATAAATTTGTAAATCATTTCCTGAAACTTTAAACCCTGAGTAAACGTAATTTTTAAATTCAAATAGATAAATTTAAAGACATTAGTCTCATGGGCTGAGCTGCAGGTAGTGCAGGTCTGTAGCTCCCGGTCTGAAAAAAAATCGGATGGACGACCATTTACAGTGCCTCCCATTGTAAATTTCTGCAATTTACGGCGCACAAAATATGCGCTTGTTTTGACTAATTAACCTTATTTACATACGATTTTTGTGGAAAAAATTAGTACCAATAAACTCTTCAGTCAATTTACTACTGATATCGGTACTTTACCTGCCTAAAACTTTCTCTTAACCACGCTAACCTACCTCTGAAATTGAAGTACGTTAAAATCACGTCGAGATCGAGAGTCGTCATTTTTACATGTAAAAGCACCACTTCAACTTACGAAGCTGGTGATGGTGTTTAAAAGAATATCAGAGGCAAGGAAAGTAATGGTATCTATAGTAAAATGTCCGATAATTTTTTGGGAATCAATTGTATAAAACTTGTCCGAAATAAAGTTAATCAGTCCAAAACTAGCGAATTTTTTGTGTGCCAAAAATTGCAGATTTTAACACTGGGATGCACTGTAGCTCCCAGGTCGTCATTCCGAATTTTTTCAGACCGAGAGCTACGGGCTTCACAAGATTTGATCACTTAACCAACCAACTTCATATCCCGGTGAACTTTTTAAATTGCCAATTTTTCTTAAAAATACCATAAGATAACATACCATAAATTAATTACCATAAAGTCATAAAATTTAAATATCTCAACGAGTTTTTTATTTAGGATTAAGCATATCTGTATATGCTTACACGGACTATTTATAATGGACCAACTAGACCAAAAAAAGGCACTCGATCATATTTCAAGAATAACAGAATAGCAGTGACCAATGTTTTTAAATAAACCATGCTGTCAAAAATTATATGAACATGTAGCAAAAAAAAAATTAGAAAGATTCTGCGATCTCTCAAATTTAAAAAAAATACCGTTTTCAAAGAATATACGGTTATATATGTATTACGTTATTTCTGTCTACTCGTGTATGCACGTGAAGGTAAAATGTTCTACAAAATTTCAGTACATGCACATAGGCACTACAATATTTGCACTCTGTTTACACGTTTTAACTTTTTTTTCTAATTTGTTTCTAGGTGATTAAGGGAATGAATTTTTACGTTTACTTACAAAGTTTACAATCGTGCCATATTGAAAAGAATTTACATGATCGATATAAGTGAGGAATTAACGAAATGATTTAAAGTGGCTTACAATGAATCTTAAAATAAGATTTAGTCAACTGCGTTACGCTGAGAAGTTTTGTGAAACAGCTATGATAAATAGTTGGAACTTCTTACGTGTAAGTTATAACTAAGGCATATATTAAGTTCTATCTTAGGAAATATTTGAATTATCAGATGTTTTAAAAAAAAGATTGATACAAAACTATTGTGCTTTTAATAATAAGAACACTTAACAAAGTGCGTAAAAAAAAACTTGAATTAAAAAAAAATAATAAGCGCCTTATATATCGTTTGATTTGACAAGTTAAATTTTTAACTTTACAAAATACATGTATTTAATTAAAGTACATAATCTAATCAAATATAAACTTTAAAATTTTAATTTTGAAAAACTTACCACTTGCTAGACTTAAAGTGTTCAGCCGAAGAAAAAGAAGAATAAACCAGTGAAGATGCTGCATGATTGTATGTTTTTGCGCACTACCTAAGATCTCTTCGGCACAAGGTACCCATGCTCAATAGCTGAGAATATCTGATAATTGCTGGACTATTTCTATCTATGGGGCACTGGGCATGCGTATATTGGGCATGCGCTTATTTCATGCTATGTTGGTTTATTATTATTCAAACAAATTTCAAAATTCCAGTTCATCTCATTTTGATTCCTTGGAGATTATATCCTCAAATAGATTATAAAAACCATTATTGATGTTGGTTTTCGACAAATTTCAAAATCTTGGTGAACTAAAAAAAACGCAAGAAAAAGAAAAACATTTTATTTCATATCCTTATATATCTTAGAATATAATCCGAAATCGTAATCCTGACTTTTATTAAAAAATATTTTAATCCGTAAATAGAAAAGTAACATGTCATAATCGTGATACATGTATCAGACATATATAGCTATAAAACGAATAAATATTCTTTTAAAATGCTGCACATTTTTTTTAAACAGAAAATTGGTGATTAAAACCTGCTCCTTCCCAATCATATGTTGCATATACATGTACTACATGTATATGTATTCATATAAATGTCAATATTCAAATGTATTACTCCCTAACAAACATTAGAACTACTTTTAACAAGCAACAGCAATGTGACGTAGGCCTGTCCATCTCATTGCTGGACATTCAGCCATGGTTCTCTGAAATCAACAAGATATGTCTGGCTTTTGAGCTAAGATAACACAATTTATGCATATCCACTCGAAACCAATCTAAAACTTGTTTTGATGCAAGAAATAGATATTTAGGTCATACCGAAAGTCCTGTTAAAATAGTTCTATTAACTGAGCACAGTGACGGGTATTAATTTTTCATGAAGGCAGACATTACAAAAGGATGTAACTGTTCACAGCCTACGTTATCTATTTCAGACTGAGTACAAAGGCCTTTATGCTATAAATCTTTAAATATTAAAAATGTTTTAGGCCTACATTTATGTATTGATTTCCTCTACATTTACACTTTTGATTATCAAATATTAAATAAATGCAATACAACGTTTTGATAAAGATTCGATTTTAATGAATATTCCAAATTGTCTTTACTTACGAATTATTTTTATCGACTTCATGTCTGATATTTTAGAAGGTAATGAATCATTTCAGGTTTACCAATCTCATAAAGAATTTGACAGTTTTGGTAGTTAAGGAATTGTTCAGTTCTCGGAAAACTTTTTGATCGTCTTTATTTTGAAGCATTGTGCTTGTGTTTATTATATTAAATAATACAGTTATTGCTCGGAACTGTAGATATCTTTGAATTCCAAACAATTACAGCATATAAAGATCCGATAAAATAATCACGAATGAAATACAATTGGTAAAATATCAATAATTAATGCGACACTCCTCATGAATCATGATCAGCTGTTCATTTCTGACTATGAAATATTATACCCATATTACATGACTTTGAGGGCGACATATCTCAATGACAGGAAAGGCTAAAAAACTTAAAACGTTTCGGTGAAAATTGGCCCAATTTACCCAACAAATGAATTTATATGATCATGACATGCAGATATTTAGTGAAGGGAAATATCGGGCTACGACACGAGCTCGTCGTATTTACCATAAAGAATTTGACAGTTTTGGTACTTAAGGAATTGTTTAGTTCTCGGAAAACTTTTTGATCGTCTTTATTTTGAAGCATTGTGCGTGTGTTTATTAATTTAAATAACACGGTGATTGTTCGGAACTGTAGATATCTTTGTTTTTTAAACATTGTTGTATTACATAAAGAGGGGATATAGTTTTTTTATTTAAAAATTGTTTGTTTTAAGTAACTTTGTGTAATAAATGTATACATTAGATTATAGACATATCACAAAAGGATAATTTAAAGAAAAAATTATTTAAGTCTCGTGGGTCTAGATACTTGGGGGTGACGGGATGGAGGGGAGTGAGGGCTGTAGGTCCATTTTTCAAACGCCCGTTCTTTTTGCTGCAGATTTGATGACACTTAAGTAAAAGAAAAAACTCCTTGAATGCGTAGTTGCCATTTAATAGTGTTCACAACATACTAGTACATGATAAATATATCTTTCAGCGAAATATAAATTGTACTTGAACTATACAGTTTGCGTTGTATAAGTTTTAAGAAATAAAACTTATAATTTACAGGGCAAAAAGTAGTCTGGTCATTATTACATGTTCAAATATATAAACATTTCTAAATACTTACTTAGGCCGGGGTCGACCTACATTTTCTGCCACCTGGTAGACAATTAAGCACATAAGGGAAAAAGGGCGGAGTTAACTACATCACTGTCAGTGTTGCTGATAAGACCGGACTCTGCATGCAGAGAGCCTGAGTCAGCAGTGTTTATAAACATACGGGGAAACCCACACATCTCTTTACATCAATGTGTTTTTGTGATTAATAAGTAGGGTGTAATTTTTTACAACTGTTATCTAGCAGTAAAATTTGAAAACAATTATTTGTACTGAACTGAAAAGAATGTATCGACTATATAGTCAATTTTGCAGTATATCCCAGTCACTAAAAAAAAATAAAGCAATCAGATAATACTTTATGTATTTGGATTTCTTCTTTTTCTTAATACAGATTTAATATATCTATTCCAAATATTTTTCTTAAATTGATAAGTACATTTCTTGTAATTTTTCTTTCCTTTTAAACTCCGCGGCATTCTATGGTTTGGTTTCCAAACTGACGTATATTCCCTATCAACATTCTCATTCCAGTGACAAACTGCTAAATTAGCCCTTGCATTATACTGTTCATCAGAAAATGAAATTCTTTTGTCCTGGTATACATTCACAACATTATTAAAGCTTTCAACATAATATGTATCACGACACAGTCTGTAATCTTGAGGATTTTTGAATATAACTGAATTCTTAATAACTCCTAATAAAAGTTTTTCGGCTTGTGGATTTGTTAAAACTTTCCGTGAACTTTCATAATTTGGATCCTTTCTACATCTTGATGTTGAGTGGCATGATCCATGATCGTTTTTATAATGTTGTACAATATTTAGCAATAGGGACTGAAGTTTTTGGGGGTTCTCCTCACAGTTCCTGATAGCCCAGTGAAAATTGGTGGCCACAGGTTCTACTTTGTCGTCTAGCTGGTTTGACCAAGTTTTACCCTCCATATACGCTGGCCCACATGATATTTTTTTCAAGGCTGCTTTTACAAATTTCACTGCATGCCAGGTGTCATTCTGACTTTCGGAATCACATTCTTCCCTAATAAATTTATTGATTGACAAGTTTCGATCATGGGCATGAACACCTGCTGTTACATTTTGGTTCTGTAGATGTTGATAGATTTTTTCAGTTCCAAATCTTTCATGCCTCTGTGTCACAGAATCATCAGATTTGGTGACATGTTCACAAGACAGAACTTTGTGGGTCTTTTCTCCAATGGCCACAACACTACTGTCCTTTGCATTCTTCCTCCAACCATGCCTGGCATCTGTCATTATATCAACTGTGCCTAGTTCTTCATTCTCATAGGAAGCAACTTCTTCAAGGACTGAGGTATAAACCGAGTCTTCATATTCCTCCTGTATATGCATTTTAACTTTTTTAAAGAATGCATGTCTCTTTTGTTTGGATATCTTTCCGATGCCAGCGCCATCTACAAATCTGACATAATGGGATGGTAACATACCACCGCAGGAGAATGAATGGTTAACTCTGGTGTTTACCAAATATTCTTTATTTGGTAAATAAGGAGAAGAGGACCATAAAAAAGTGTGATCACAAGATCCGTCTCCAGAGAGTTTTGTAGAAATGACATGTCCTTTCTCAATGATTTTCTTAATTTTTAGGTGTTCTTCACAGTATCCTCTGTGATGCTCAGTCACTTCCCTAAGTCTCTGTAGAGATTGCTCTGCGCATAAAAACACTTTCTGATTTGTATCCCTTTTGGAGTGTACTTTTACGTAAGTACTAGGTGCCGGTAGCTTCTCTTGAACACTCTCTTGTCCATCAGCAGCTTTATCAAACCAAAGTTTGAATAAATGTTCAATAACCTGAAGATTCCCCACAGGTTTGTTATATCTGGTGGTTAATTCACTCCTGATCTTTTGTAAATTTTCCAAAACAGAATGTTTTTCATCATCATTTCCTGCGAATTCAATGCGGAAATTTGGATTTCTTTTTCTCTTCTTTGCTGGACTTGCCATATTCAATGAAAACTGAGTGCTATTTAGCAATTAGGAAAATAGGTAACTTTTGTTTTAGGATTGGTTTGTTCCATATTACATTGTGTGAAGCAAAATGGCTGGGTCGTACCTTTATGTACTGCAGTATTGTTTACCATAAACTAACTTTGTATTCTTTTATCAAAAGAGACACATTTTAGTCTTTTCACCAGTTTGTTTTGTAGTTTTAATTTTCACATGTCAAAATTAATTGCACACATTTTTGTTTTAATACACCCCTTTAATGAAAATGGCTCAATCTGACACCTAATCCTCTCACCATTTAGCATTTCCCCGCCAAATTCCTGATCTTTCATCTGTAGGTGACATAATCAAGCTTAGAGCAGTTATAGGGGAAGGGGGGGGGGGTTCTGGGGGAGATGAAGAATAAACCAATCTTTGTTTTAAAACTTGATAGAAGACAGGGGTTGATTATATATAAAAATATTTTAAATAGATATTGTAGATACAGAAGTAGTTTATTTATTTGCATGTAAGTTTTGTATATTACTAGTAAAATATGTCATAAAAATAAATATCATACCCCTTATGAACCCCCGAAAATGGTCTAAATTTCTAGCATCAGGCCGGAGTAAAAATGGAGGGAACTGAGGAGAGATCTATTTTAGCAATTCAAGTCACTGAAACTCAAAGAGAAACAATTCGTCATCTTTTTAATCATAATGATTGGGATTTCTAAGAGGTACCAATAGAAGAGAGCACTGACCAGAGTAATCTGTCGAATAATGATCAGGAAACTGAGGAATTCATCATTTATCAAAATCAGGAAGCAGAGGAGTGCCAGTATTGTCTGAGTCGCCCTTGTATAACCTCTGAGACAAACAGACAAATGTGGTGGATTGAGGAACCAGAAACGCCAAACAGAAGTAATACCCATCGAAGAAAGGATAAATATAAACGATTCTGGACAATGCTTTTTCATAGAAATGTTTGGGCAGATCCAAGATATAAGGAGCGAAAAAGAAGATTTCTGCAGCATGACCCCCGTAGACGAAACCATGCATACCATAGGAGAGATATTATGCCTAAATGTGTAGTTGATTTAGTGAGACATTGGCTTCCAAATCTGAAAGACCAACCTTACATGGGTCACATGTGGGAATAATCTTACACTCATTTCCGTTATAATATTTTTTAAGTGTTTTATTTATCATTCTCATCAATTAAAATGCTTATTTGCAACTGGAGTTGTAGTTATGGATTTATAATTCAAACATCAAGGTATGCTGATTTAATTGAACAAAAATATAAACATTAAATAATATCAGGGTGATATCATAATCAGAGATAAAAAAGAAAACCATTCTTCACCCTAAGTTGTGATACAAAACAAGGGTTTAATTTATTCATTTAGCAATAAAAGCTAAGAAAAAAGACATGAAAACAGTGTTTATAAGCTCCTCTGAGCACATGGCCACAGCCACTTCCTGTGTAAACAAAACATTGGTTATTTCCGCCCACAATGTCAATCACTGAGGAGAAATTCAAAATTCTGGACAGCTTCAGAACTTTATTGATCAAATACACATTTGATAATTTTTTTTCAACCATTATAAGATTGAGACTTTATTCTTAAACAAGGTAACTACTTCCAAGCCAAAAATGAAAATTTATTATATACAGGAAAAGCCTATTTTTTCAAATTTGCTTCTCAAATCTGAAAGCTGCATAGAAAATTGAATTTCCCCAACATTTTTCGATTGGCTGCTTTTTATACCTGGGCCCCGGCCTTTAAAGGAAGTGAACATGAAAAAAAATAACTCTTTTACAATTAACTTGAAAAGTCCTGTACAACTTGAAAGTTGTAGCTACTTAATTTATTTATTTTGAGAGATTTTATCAATTAAACACTCTCAGTGAAAGGTTTATGGAGGCCATCAATTATTTCCCAGCATGCATCTGTGCTCTGACGTAGATGAGACATATTGCTGCTGCTGACTGGGTCAGTATTACAAACTGATCGCAATACGGGAAAACATGCCTGAATGTCAAGCAAAATTTTGCACTTTCAGAAGGGGATTAGGATTTAATACATTTTCTATTCCTGACCCTAAGCGTGACTATGAATTGTGCAGAAGATGGATTCATAATTTGGGGAATGAGAAATTAAACATAAAGACTTTTGTGTTTGCATATCATAAAATTGTATGGTAAAAACACTTTGAAGAGGATTGCTTTGAAGATGATCTTGAGGTAGGAATTTGCTTTAATGTTTTCAATTTAAGTTAAATATGAATTTGATATACGAATGATTTTCAAATACAGACAAAATATAAATATTTTGATAAACAATCTTCAATAAATAACATATTTTTTTAATAAAGGCACGCCTGATGAATTTCAAACCAAGAAAAAAACTGAAAAAGGGGGCAGTTCCTACTATTTTCCTTGCCAGCAAAACTCCAAAGAAAAGGGAAACAAGTCAAAAAAGAATAAAAGAGAAGGAAAAAGTGGAAGTGAGTACAGGGTAATTTTAATAACTAACGTGGATACAGTCAAATTCATGAACAATGAATCTGTGCATTAAATAAAAGCCTTAATTTGTATCATTCTTGAATTCACAGCTACTTGAAAATATTCTTGTCAATGCTGAAGATGATGACAATATAGATGAGCCAGGCTGTTCTTATGATACTGGGAGATCGGGGCAGAAAAGGAATTGAAAAGAGAAACAATTCCTGTGGGAAAATAAAAAAAACCAAAGGTAAGAAATTTAAAAGTTTAATGTATATATCTATTTTGTAAAGTAAAAGCAAAGGCATTTTACATTTAAAATCATACTGTTTTGTAGAATTCAAAGAACACTGTTGATGTTGGAATTCAGTTTGAATACATGGATGAAAGAACTATGAAAGATATGGGAACACAATGTGACACAAGAACTGAAAAATCAACAGAATTCTGTGTCAACTGTAGATCAAGAGAAAACCCTGGTCTAGCAACATCTGATCACGGAATTCAAAAATATTCCAGGATATTCCTTCAACATCAGAAACTGACACTATTTTTTCTCCTCTACACCTATGAAATCTGCACAGTGCTTCTCGCACACATTTGAATCGGATGAAATATCGCCTGTCAAATCAATTACTACCAAAGCTGACCCAGATTTCTCTTTCATTCCATCAGATGAGTCAACAAATGAGTTATCAAATTTATCAAGTGATGAAGAGCAAGATGTTAATCCTACTGAGGATTCAAAATTTATTGTCTTTTGGTCATGTATCAAATCTCTTTTCTGTATGTTAATGTGCCAAGTTTGCACACAACCGTTTGATGCCAATGCTACAAACCATTATGTCCATGGGACAGGATTGTCTGTGGAGTTTAATTGCATGAACAACCATAAATTTACTTGGAAATCACAACCCTTTGTAGGGAAACAACCCATTGGTAACATTATGTTATCAGCAGATTATCCACATATTTTAGTGGATTAACTTTCTCAGGCATTTCAAACTTTGCTAAGTGCATGAATTTACAAATAATATCTAGAACAACTTTTATCAATAACAGCAGAACATAAGTGTTACCTGTCATAGATATGTACTACAGAGAACAACAAAATGATATTCTTAAAAAAATGAAAAGAAAACCACTAGTATTTGTGGAGATGGTAGATGTGATTCTCCAGGTTTCAATGCTAAATACTGTACATATACAGTCATGGAGGCCATGACTTCTGCAATTTTAGATTTTAATGTTGTTCAAGTAAGTGAAACGGGGTCATCTTCTACAATGGAGTTAGAAGGATTTAAAAGATGCTTGTCAAAATTAAAAGAATCCAATATATCTATAAAAGCTTTAGCAACTGACAGACATGTACAAATACGGAGTTTTCTTAGAAATGAACACCCTGGTATGAAGCATCAGTTTGATGTTTGGCATTTAGCAAAACGTATATGTAAAAAGCTTCTGGTTGTTACATTTACGATGCTGTTTTAATTTGTCTTCTATTTTTAGTTATCCTGTACTGGACCTCTTATTCTATAACCCTTTCTGGTACCCCTCGATACCTGTATATATCCACCTGAGTTTGGGTTTTTGGCTCTCTTTGGACCGGGTAAAATCACCTGCACGTTCTTCCTGATATTATCAGTTTCGTTAGTTCAATTCTCTAATTTTGTAATACAGACACGGCTTCTGAGGTGAGTAAACCATTTTACTTATTCAATTCTCTTTCTATTTGTTTATTAAATGGTCCTGGGATAACTTTGTTGTTTCAATGTGTTTTATTTGTAATTTGTATTGTTTGAATGTCCCTTTCGTAAGTTATTAATTTGTTATGTTCGTCATATAGTTCATTACTAGTATTTCTTCAGTTATATATTGTCGTGAGTAGAGTATATTCATAGGGCTGCCGTAATTTTAGTAGTAATGTGTATGTCGTGTTTAGCAGGTTGGGCACAATACCCCAAAATGGTAATAGTCTCGATAAAACGGGATTATCCCTCTTTACAGTAATAAAATATATCCCATAAACGCGGAATTTTTACACTTCTTCCGTTTGTATACGTGTTTTCCTTGTAACGAAGAATAGGCGGGAAGATGTCAACACATGTGGTAATTATTTTATGCAAACATTGTACCTGCATGGCAAAAAAACTTAAATTTACAGCTGCATTTTCATAAAATACAGCATTGAAATACCATGGGGGCACATTTGGTGCACATTTTCGAGGTAAAATCAACATAAAAATGGTAGTACTCACTAATAAACTTCAAATCCAACTATCATACTAGAAAAGTCAGTCCTTTGGCAGCCATATTCAATGTACCTTCATTTAAGATTGTGTCTCGACCAATCACAATGCGCAAAAGATCATGCAAGATTGCACATTTTCTATGGAAGCTTTAAAGTGTTATAATTTAATGCTTTTAGTTTTTGATAAGTCTTACATCAAATTATTCGTATTTTTCTAATTTGTAATAAGATGTGTTAATTACGACATGTATTATTTATAAACATTATAAACCCATGGTAATGTATTTTTCAACATTAATGTTTGAAATTTGCATATTACTTTTCTATGAAAGAATATTATAAATTAAAAAAAATATTAAAACCAAATCACACACATACTGAAATCAATGTTGTTATATATTTTTTAGAAATAGGTAATATGCTTCATAATTAAGTCCAACACATTTTTTATAGAAAAAAATAACAAAATCTGGTAAAACCAGTTTTTTTGCCATCGACAACAAAAAAAGAAAACGTCAACCAACAAGAAAGGAAAAGACCGTGAATATTACCAAAACGTTTAGCGCAAGAAAGGAGACAATGTTCACTAAGGTAAAGTTCCATAAAGCATTCGTCATAGTAATTTTTAAAGTAACCCATACTAGGCACCCGATCCAATCTCTATCATTCTAGGGCTCCATGTTTGCTCTGCTTTGAATTGGTATTTTGTTCTATGGATTTTTGAGGTGGATGACAGTTAATTAATGTCATTTTTCATTGTACATGTATACATAAGATAAAAAAAATCAGTTTTGACTACACACAGTCATTCCTTCTGTAAATCCTTAAGAAAGTTTATGATACCCTCTTTTTTCCCTTCTTAATCTTCTGCCATTCTTTTTTCTTTGTATCCCCCATTGAATGTTCCTCAATTTTTGTTTTTAATTCTTCTTTTGTAAAAGATAAGTAATTTTCTGAAATAATTTGTTGTTTCTTGGAAATGATAATTGGCTTAGGCTTCAGTCTCTTTTGGAGGGAGTGTGTTTTGGAAACTTCCTCTGCATAGTCTTTAAAATTTTTCATGCACACTTCATGGAAGTTGCAAAATTCGGCAGCAAGCTTCTCTCCACACAGCCCCTCTGTGGAATCAGAATCCACCATTTTACTCTCTTTGATGATGGATCTTAAAACAGAAGTTGAAACATAAAAATAACGATATTGAGAAATAAAGAAATAATAATAAAGTTATATAACATTATTGCACCCCCCCCCCCAAAAAAAAAAATCAAAAAAATAAATGAAACATACCTAAACTGTAGAATTTCATTCTTAATTCCGTACATATAGGAATACTCTGGGTCTGTAGAGTCAGATATGCCCAGTATATTTACCATATATTCGTTCACCTATAAAATGTATAAACATTATGAAAATATTTATATTAGGCAAGAGACCTAGAAATGACTACGGGGGCCATTGTAAAGATGGCCATCACGGGTCCATCAGGGACGAAGTATGTGTATATGGAGAGGTACTAGTATTTTCTTTTTTTTTCAACTTTAAAATTAACTTCCCACCCCCCGTGTTTATTTGGATTTTAATTATATCATTAATCTTTTAAAGGATTTTTCAAAACTTGAACACGTCTTATTTATTTAGGATGATTTTGTTGTATCTGAGGGCCAATCAAAGGCAACAACTCATGTGGCCACTCAGACTGAAGAACAACACATGATAACGAACTCGAAGATGTGTCGTGTATGCGGGGAAGGTGAACTTGCAACACGAGTAAGATGGATCGGGTGTGATGGGGGTACCAAGAAAAGAGACTGTGAATACTGGTGTCACTGTCATTGTTTGGGTTTTAGGGTGAAAACCCAGGCTGCCCTCTCCAGACTACAGTGGTTTTGTCCGGCACATCGGTCCGAGGCCATGAAATAAATTAAATTTTGGTTACATTGTCTTGTTGTAAACTTTTAATGTACTAGGTTAAGTTTTTTAAAAAATATTTTTGAATATTTTTTTTTGCAAACACTTAAGAAAACTTATATAAGTGCTCACCCAGAATAAAGTATTAACGATATGAAATAAGCACATTTATTTGTCTTATAGTCGGGGGTGACTGATTTCCACTTAAATTTAAAAAAGTTACGAAATTGTGAAAATGACACATCATTTTATTTCGTAATTTTCATATTATTCTATTTATCAGGGTGAACACTTAGAAGTTCTGCTGATTGTATAATTACATTATATATTTTTTAAGCTTAAATTTTATTCCTAACTAGTTAATTCATAATTTACATCATGCCACTTTTGAGTGCAACGTCTAAACACGAGGTACAATACAATTAAAGTAAAATTAAGGTATTTCTTTTTTATTACTTTTGCCAGTCTCTCCACATTCCTGCATGCCCTGATCCAGCCTTGCTCATTTGGTAGGCCCGATGGAAACAGCCGCTTGACGTTTCGATTGAAACTTTCAAGCACAAAATCTCCACCCTCTCCTTTGCAATCGTTTCCTGAAACACTATAGGATTCGTGCTTCTTCAGAAAATTCAGCAATTCTGGCGGACATTTAGTTCGCAATACTGAATCTCTAAAGAACGTTTCCATATAGAATGGCATGCTCAGTCCAAAGAACAGTGGTGCAAAACGTGCTTTGGCAACGTTAATTGCATCGGAGTTGTTCCTCCTAATACCTGCTCTAAAGACGTGCAGTGCCAAACAGTAACCAAACACAGCATCTGATAAAAATCTGTGCATTTCAGGCCGATGAGGTATCCATTGGAAATACCCATCGGCTGTTGGAAACTCCTGCTGGATACGGGCATAATCGACATATTGCTGCAAAAGTTCAAACGAAAAGCTGAACAAGAAAATCTGTATTATCTGCCAGCTTTTGTGATGATCTAAATATATAAAAAAATTAATATAATTATAAAAAACTTCAATTAAAAAAATAGTAGTAAATTACTTATTTCTGTTTTAAAAAATCTTAAAATTGAAATTACCTGTTGCATTTTGGCAGGACAGCTGGGCTTTTGGAGAACAAAACCCAAGCATTTTGGCAAGACTGTAAAAAGTGTATACAGTTTTGTATATTTTGGTGTTAACCACCCCCCCCCACCCCCCCCCCCCCCCCCAATTTCTCTGTTTCTAATACATGTATTATGTACAATGTACATATAAATAATTTACCTGCTTAGTCCAACATCCCACAGGAGTTTAAACAAAGCTTTTACCATGTTTATTTCATAGTGTCCCAGTCCTGTGGTATACAGAAACATGCATTTATTCGAAAATCATAAAAGTTTGGAAAAAAATACATAAATGTTCAAAAATAACAATACAAATCATTACCTGGTACAAGCATAATATGTTTGTATTTGCGACACAGTTTAGGGTCACAGTCGTGTTTATTCGTGTTAGCATGGTCTACGAGTTCCGCTTTGGTTAAAAATTCGTGGTGGCAACTTGGGCAGCTATGGACGTTTTCCAGTACACGGTGCCCAATCGTGTATGGCAGGGCGTCGCATCCTACAATGGCCCAACTTCTTTTGGACTGAGAGACTGTGCTCAAAATGTCGTCGAAAACCTAAACATTTCAAATAATAACAATTTTATCAAACCTTGGATATGTCTAGACTGTTAAAATCTCTCTCTCTCTCTCTCTCTCTCTCTCTCTCTCTCTCTCTCTCTCTCTCTCTCTCTCTCTCTCTCTCTCTCTCTCTCTCTCTCTCTCACACACACACACACACACACACACAATTTACTTTTTCAACGGATTCGTAGGAGCAGGGGTTCTCGATTATTGGTTCACCCATGGAACACAAAGGTCTTTCCCCAGAGTGCCCACTTTCAATAAACGTGTATCTGTCATAGAAAAATATTTATTAGCATTCTCATATCTAATATAATGTATTTCATAGTTTATATCAATAAATATCTCATTATTCGTTTACCTCTCGCTTCCGGAATTCGGTTCGAAAGCAACACCATCCATTATCTTCTTCAAGATATCATTAATAAAGGTGTCCCTTTAAAAAAAAAAAGAAACATGCGTAAAAATATTGTAAATCATTTTAATTAATTATCAGTACGAGTAAAACTCAAATTACCTGTATCGATTAAACTCGTCATGTTTCATTCTAATGTCAGTGATGATGGAGTTCACTTCCTTAGTCGACACTTGAGGACTCCACCATACAGCTGGAGAAAAATTATCTTCTCTTTGGAAATCAGATTGCATATCAGGTACGATGTTGACCCTTGTGGTGATGACGCTAGATTTAGACTTGTAATCTGCTTCCACGTGCCATTTTCTTTCGATTACCTATAGATAGATAGATAGATAGATAGATAGATAGATAGATAGATAGATAGATAGATAGATAGATAGATAGATAGATAGATAGAGAAAGAGAGAGAGAATATCATTTTACGACTTTTGTTTACCAAAGTAATGTTTGTTACCAGAGAACAATTGCACAAATTGTCTAACCTGATTATTATCAATGAATATAAATGTATCCCCTTTATTTGGCATTTGAAGTGCTTCTGTATTTGTCAGAAAATTTGTTATTGTGGAATATGATCCTGATGGATTTCCTAAAAATGTGAAAATGCGTAAAGTTAAAAATGGATAAAACCTACATTAATTAGTTTCTTGATATTATAAATAAGGGCAACTAGTAAAATAATTTACCGGCTGAGTTTATTTTCACTGCAGTCTTGCTGCCTGTTAAGAAATATGTCAACACGTTCTGGAAAAAAGAAAGCGGTGCCACATATTGTTTATTTGCGAGATAGTAACATGCATCAACAGCTTTTGCAATCTCCAATTGTTGATCACAGTGACCTCCAATGCCTTCCAAAAAAGAAACCAGAACTGGGTTTTTGTTCTTCAACCATTCTATATTAAAGAAAAAATGCACACGCTATAGTTTAAAAGTGGGGTTCAAATGGGAAAAAAATGTGATTACTATTATTTTTAATTGAAATTTTATAATACAAAGATGATGAGAGAGATATTGTTCAATTGTATTGTGATATGAGAATTTTATATACCGGTTAGTTTAAATTCCTCTAGAAATGTGTCACTACCATAAACCTTTTTATTTTCATAAACGTCTCTGCTCAGAGAATTCGAAATCTTCGAACCCAGACACTTGGCTATGGAAGACAGCTCCTAGACAGTGAATTTGTCCCTCATAATACCATCCATTACTGCCTTACAATTAATATCTGTTGGTAATTCTGTTGAGAATATATATATATATATATATATATATATATATATATATATATATATATATATATATATATATATATATATATAATATTATTATAATCATTAATTTTAATAGACACTTTATAATTCTATATTTTCTTCTTTAGGATTGATGAATTAAATAGGTGTATTACATAGTTTTAAAATTTATAGGTTTAGTTTAGTTTAAACTAAACTAAACTAAAATTTATAGGTAAACGCAATAACATGTTTCGTACCAGTCAGCTTTCTTTTTTTATTTGTCATCATGTTTTTCTCGGCGTACTGCGCACATCCCTCGCAGAGGTACATGGCTCTATCTGAAAGAGCTCCATTCGAAATAAGAGCTCCTATAACTTCTTTTTTTATTTTGTATCCGTCAGTTCTGCGAACAGGATAGCTGCTTTGTTCATTGCCCCCACAGTATTCACTGTGTTTTCTACAGCTACAGGATAGTTTCCTTTTTGGTGGCATTCTTTGAGGGAAATATATTTAGAAGTAGTAACATTCACAAATATATGTACATGTAGTGAATAAACGGTTGTGTTATCATAACAGTTTACTAGTATATTTTTAATTATTTAATAAATTAATCATTAAATATGTAACAAATATACAATATGATTGACAAGCAACTAGTACAGAACGATATTACAGATTACAAATTACAGAACGATATAGGCTGACATAGTGTCTTATTTCTCTTTTCCAAAAAATCTACCAAACAAGAAAAAAAAGGGGGGGTATAGGTTACGATCTTGAATTATTAATAATAGAATTTTCCAATACGTTAAGGACACATTATTCAAACAGATATATAGATGCATGGGTTGTTATGCATTTGTTACATTTTCATTGTAAATTGTTGTTTTTTTAAATCATAAAATTATATGAAATACATGTATGTAAAGCTATCGTGTTCAAAATTTGATATTTCCTCATAATCTCTAAAATTTTATGCAATTTTTTTTCAGTATATTTAACATTAAAGTGAAATTTTCAATAAATAATTTGTTTAAAAACGAAACAAAAAAATAACGCTTTCTCATATAATTATCTGTCCTTTGAAAATTATTGCAAGTACAGCGTTCCATACTTTATACGCCTTTTCCAAGATCAGATATTAAAATATTAATCATTGGCTGATAAAGGCACGTGATCTCTACTTCCTGTTAATGGTTGCAAAAGTCTGAAGTCAATGAAGAAATTCTCGGTAAATACTACTTCTTAAATAAATTAATTAAGACTTAGAAGGGAAAAAAAATTATCACATGCATTTTAACTTACGATTTGCGATGGTGAATAACGTCCTACCCTCAAATGCAGCTGTGAAGGAATGTAAAATCTGCCCAGCTGGGTTACTTTTATAGAGTAAATTCGCGCCACATTGTGTTTTCCATCCGCTTTTTCTGTATTGCACGGGTTTTACGTTTTATAAAAAAAACAACATCAATATCCTTGTGTTGAGTAATGTTTTTATTGCTGTAAAGAGGGATAATCCCGTTTTATCGAGACTATTACCATTTTGGGGTATTGTGCCCAACCTGTTTAGTGACTCTAACAGTGTAATTGGCAAGTAACTGTCGTTACAGTATTTTAAGTTACGTGTAAAGTAATTTGGTTTATCATTATGTATCGTGAAATGCAAGTAAATGTAATGCAGCGCTGCCACGTGTACCACGTTGTCTCACTGTTATGTACGGTGGGTCATGTGAGTCATTACTTGTATGGAACTTTATGTGTATGTGTAACTTAATGTGTATGTTCTGTGTACGCAGGTCCCGAATATCGAATACTGAGTAGTGTTTGTGTACAGGAATGGAGTGACCTGTGAAGTTCAGTGTACCAGTGTCCTGACGACGACTATCAGCCCATGAATTTGTTTCAAATTGCGTGTAATATAAATTGTGAAAACGTTACTTTTGGTGTTTTATTTTATAAATTCTGGAGGTGTTTTGAAGCCTGTCGGCCAGCCCGCAACACTGGTAGCATCAAAAAAGAAAGGATGTGAAGATTTAGCTCCTTGGATAAAGAGTGTAAACAATCATATTTGGTATTGTGCATGTCGATGTAGAGGTGATCCTGATTTGCTTGTTGAAATGTGGAGGTCTTTAGAACATCATATTTGTAATGTGCACGAATTTCCTGGTAACAATTATACAAAATGTGGTCACCCACAACTCTCAACAGAGGAAACGAGAAAGAAAAAATGGCTGCTGAAAGGTAGCAAGGCCCACAAAGCCCTATTGACTGTTATTTTTCACAAAAGACTTCTGAAAGATATTCGCCACTTGAATCTGTTTTGTCATACTGGTGAACTTGAGGTATATCATTCAATAATGCTGAAGTATATTCCAAAGCGTCAAGAATTCAAATATGAGCAAATGGTAGCCCGTACACAATTGTCAGCTATTGACCATAACTTCAATATTTGGAGAAATAAAAAAACTGATGATGAGGGTCAACCAAAATTTTACAGAGTTTTCTCAAAAGTTACTGGGAGATGGACTGCCAAGAGACTCTATGAAGAAAAAGATTATGGATTCAGGTTAGACTTGATGGATATGGTTCTGGAGCAAACAGAATTAAAATCAAACTTAACAACAATGCATCAGACAAAAAAGAAAACACTACCACAGAATATTGCTAAAATTCCAGCTTCGTTGAAGCCCATATTTCAAGATTTAAAATTAATTAAATTTCATCCACCTTATTCAAGTGTTTGATATATAGATATCAAGGTAACTGGGTGGTTTTTTTTTTATCAAATGGTATTTGATACTGTCATGTCATTTTTACAATGAATACATGCATGCAAGTATATAGGTATACATTAGGTAAATATCTGTATTCTTAATTACAGTCTTTTTACACTGATAAATATATGTACTTATTCAGAATCTGAATCAGTGTCCGAGGCTTCATGAAATCCTTCATAATTTTCATGCTCATCGGGAAATGAATTCCTTATTTTTGTCACTACACATGATGGAATAACAACTCTGAACTTTTTCCAAAGAGGCTGACCTCGTATCACCCAATTTATAAACTGTCTGTAGGCTATTAATCTTGATTGTCTGTAACAGAATTAGATTGTATCAGATGTATGTGCAAGTGATTATACACAAATGAGATGTTTAAATATTTCAAATAAATATTGATTGTATCTGAAATCATTCTTTGGGAGTCTTACTTGTTATCTAAGTGCTCTGGGGCTCTTCCGCTCTGGCTTTTACCACAGGGGCTTGGTTGTTGGATAGTGAAGTTCTTAATTATTTGTTCCCGAAGAAAAAAATGATTAAGATTGGAAATCTGAGATGTATTTCTGTGTATTGCATTAAATAAATACATTGAAACCCCCGTTTCAGTCATATTAAAAAAGTGTATTCAATGTATATTTAAAAAAGTAAAGGGACGACACTCGCCATCTTGGATTTATAGGGGGTCCTCTTTTCAAGCTATGTTTTAAACAAGTTCTTTCATTTCTCCAACGATTTCTGACGAGATCTAGGTTGTAAAATGTTAAACTGACTTATTCTTATCGTCTGACTACATCTGTACGCTGCATAATAAACACAACGTTCCGAAATGTACTAGATACTCGCCAAACTTATCGAAAGCAACGGAAGTTGATGCAAACTCTCCATGTAATCACTGAGGAGATCTGAAAACATTGGATAAACCAAGAGGAATATCTTTTTGCGGAATTTTTGCTCTCTCGAGATTTATCATACATTTTCGGAACATCTCAGTGATTATATAGAGAATTTACGTCACTCAAAAGTAAAGTTCCGTTGCTTTCGTGAGTTTGGCAAGTATCTAGTACATTTTAGGAACGATGTGTTTATTATGCAGCATACAGATGTAGTCAGACGATAGGAATAAGTCATTTGAATATTTTCCAACCTAGATCTCGTCAATAATCGTTAAAGAAATGGAAGAACCTGTTTAAAACATAGCTTGTAACGAGGACCCCCTATATATCCAAGATGGCGAGTGTCGTCCCTTTACTTTTTTTAATGTACATTGAATACTTTTTTAACATGACTGAAACGGGGGGTTTCAGTGAATTTATTTATTGCAATACACAGAAATACACATAAGATTACCAATTTTAATCGATTTTTTCTTCAGGAACAAATAATTAGGAAATTCACTATCCAACAACCAAGCCCCTGTGGCTTTTACCGGTATATCTTAGATAGATAATATAAGCTGTCTCGAGGATGACAGAACTAAGACACACTGTATCAAAATCTGGGTGCTGGGATATGCAATTAATGTGCTCATTAATGTAGTCCGCCACATAATTTTCAAATTCATAGCAACAAAGACATTCCTTAAATGTAGGTAGAATTGTACAGTTTTCACAAGTACACCAATCCAATGATGCTCCTCTCTCATTCACATTAACTGCAGGTGGAGGGGCATCATTCTGGGCTTCAATTTCTTCCTCTGTAAACTCTGGTTCAAATTGATAGCCCTCAACTTCAATTTCATTGTTTAATTCACTTTCTGACGATGACATTTTGAGTGTTGATTAACCAATGTGCCATCAGTGCTGCCCTCTCTTAGATGCTTAGAGATAACCCAGCAGGGAGGTAACGATTTTTATCAATATGGCGGCTCCCTTGGATTGCAAGAATTAGTTACTTTTAATGGAATATCTTCTTACTGAGGAAAGCTATGTCTAATTGGTTTAACAAAATCATTATAAACATCAAACTGACAAATTTGAGCCCTTGATAATTTTTTCATGTCCACTTCCTTTAAAAAGACAGTACAGCTGAAAACACAGGTGTGAATAACTTCATATTAACCCACTGTATCGCTAGGAAATAAGAAATAACGTTGATTGTAATAGTTTAATTACATAAAAATCCCTTTAACATACCCAATTAACGTAATTATGGGCTTCTGGAAATTTAAGGGTCGTTCAAACTGGAATAATCTTATATCGTTTATTTGTACCTCGTGGACTTTGATTGACAGTAATTGACAGGTGCTGAAAACTACAAGATCTTCGTCCGACTACAGTCATCATGGTATACGAGTTAAAAGGTCTCTCTAAACGAAACACATCATCACTTTCTCGATAATTTATTTATGGTTTACAATTTCGGTTCATTTTAAAATGAACAGACATAAATACGTCAAATAATCCCTCAAGGGGCCTCATTTACAAAAATGAATTTAGGTTGTAGCAACTCCTATGATAAACACGCAAAATACATGCTTACAAAATAATAATTGTGGCTATTTTAAAAGCTTTGAACTATTAATACCTAGGAGAAGTAGAAATGACATATTTTTATCAACAAACATGTCCAGGAAAATCTTCGCGAGCCCTGCATGTGTTTTGTTTACAGTAAATACGCATGCGTATTAGTATAGAAAGCTGAGCCCCGTAACACGTTGCGATATTATGTATAGGTTAAACGTAATTATTAATTTTATTGAGTTAGATTTATTTCATGGAGAACTTTGTAATTTTCTGAAAGTATATACATTCATGAATAGTACAAAAATACCGAACCCGATAGGAAACATTCTTCAAGTCGGTTTTTTTTTTATAAGTTGCGCCGTACTGTCTCTTTAATAAAGAAAAATGGCTGTGCAGAGGAAGGGCAACAATAAAGTAAAAAAGATCCCATGTTCATAAAAGGAAAAACACTAAAACAGTTCACACAGTGAAGAGAAAGTGGATAAAGGAGACGAAGCTGAAAAATCTGTGGCTTCTACACAAAGTTAAAATTAAGCTGAAATTAAGCTTTCCGTCGTCAGCAAACAGTTAATTTATATTAATCAGTTGAAAGGGTCACTTTACACTGTACCCTGTGAAACGTAAGGTGTAGTTTCCTAAGGTAAATGATACTTCTGTACTGAGGTTTTTCGAAGCTAATCTCTTATAAATACAAGATATAACGTTATTTCAAACACATACAGAAATATGAACGAAAAAGAGCAAGTTCCTGTATCACTAAACAAGAGGCCAAATGGCCTTAACTGTCATCATCAGTTACATAACCCATGCACAAACTTGTCGAAAAATCTTATATACTGTGTTTTCATCAATATTCCTTGAATACCAATTTTCGTGGATTTCGTTATTTAGTTGATCCATGAAATTAAGGGAGTATGGGACTGACACCAAAGTAATTAAATTTTTTAAAAAATTGGTTCAACAAATAGCATTGCATTTTTTCTAACAAAATATAACAATTTTTTGATAGGTTAATATGTTTGTTTCCATGGTAACGGTATCCAAACATACCCTTGTTGGAAATACTTCCGTTCATCAAAATACACCACTTACAACAGAAATGAAGCAATGCTACATCGTTTATAGTAATTTTATTTCATTTTTCTTATATGCTATTTATAATACATTGACAGAAGAACAATTTATTTAAAAAAAAATTCTGAAAGCCTCCTCAGTATCATACAATGTGCGACCGAATTTCCTCTGCATGGTTCAAATTTGTTACTTTTTGTGTTGACCTTCAATGCAAAATGGTCAAAATATCTGTTTTGATATAATTGGAAGTTTTATTTTTGAACTTAAACGAAATAAACAAATGTTATGCTTTCACTGGAAAAGGAGAAACTCATATGTCAATGACTTAGATAAAAAGATATTGCAATCTGAATTTACTCTGGTCTGTTTTTACAATTTCGCGCCATTTTCACTTGATCACTATTCTAGTATAGATAAAATAATCAATACCAACTTTTTGTTCAATAAACATGGAGTCAATTAATAATATCTTTACTACAATGCTGGTACTTTATAAAATTCAACAAAAAAGTAAAAAATTATTCATTTAAATCTCAAATTTCCTCTGCTTAACTTGAAATTCCTCTGCTAAAATACAAATTTTTAAACCATTTGCACCTTATAACACTATACCAGGTAGGAACAAAACAATTCTAGTAGGTATAAACAAATAAATATTTAATTTATGATTTGCTACATGTATTATAATTATTTTTTTCAACTCTGAAACATAAAAAAAAGATTGAAATCAGCATTACATCATGTACAAAATGCACAGTACAAATGCCGAATATAATTTTAAGCTATTTTGGCAGAACAACATCCATTACTATTACAACCATATATTATGGTATGAATTTTTTTTTAAACTAATCAAGTTTATACTGGACATTTAACTCCTCACATGTATATGTACAATGTAATAGATCAACAAACTTATACAAATAATGCACCCAAATCAAAAGCCCTTTCAACATTGTTACATGTATTACCAATCTAGCATAACTAATGAAGCTGACAATTACCGCTCCAGAACGAACGCTATCAACAATTTTATTATATATCTAACATAAATATTGAAGCAGACAAGAGCACATCCTTGGCTTATCCTTGCAACATCTGCTTTTTATTTGGGCAAAGATGTAGTATAAACATCTTTTGAGATACTGTATGACTTTGAAAGTAAAAGTTGTGTGTTATTTTTTCACAATATAGATGGCTCCTTAAGATTTCCTTCACATGATAAGCATCCAATGTTTTACCAATATTTGTGTCAATGTTTGTCCGAAGTTTTGAAATCATTGTGCTATCTTCATCACCAACTATTGTCTTTATACAAATAGACCCATCATTCACATCCTTGACCATCTCTTCTATCATGTCACTCTCCATGGCCTTCATTGAACTTTCCGTTCCAGTTGATAATGCAATCATGTGGAGGAGGTGTTGATTTGGAATTGAGAGACAAAGTACATGTGCGACAGGATTTCGATCTTGTTGAAAAGTTTTCTATTTTTCCAGAAAATGTCCCGATCATAGATGAATGACCTGAAAGATGGGGTATAGCATCAACTTAAATACTTATACATAAAGAAATATCTAAAAACTGTTGTGACATTCGAACACAAGGATTTCTTAGGATGTACAATTTATGGTTCACAAAGACTAGGCCTCGGACAATTCAGGGTTTATTCAACTACATGTGGTTCGATTTCCATGGCATTCAAAAATTATATAATTTAGAATTTACTGATATAATAAACAAACGTTTTAAATGAATGAAAGACTTTCAATTCGCACACTCATGCTAGGAGTATTAAAAAGAATAAAATAAATGACAAAAAATATATTGCACAGTGATAATCTCTGGGACTAAGGATTCAGTCAAAATATATATGGAATAATACATTAACTTTTACCTTACTGTATGGGGGCTTTAATTTGTTGATATGAAAGAGTATACCCTTGAAATCCATGAAAATTTAAACCAATCACAGTGATACACTGTACCAAACGAAATTACCCAGTAGTTTATGTACTAGTAATTTATCAAATACCTGATAAACCGTCATGACTTCACTCTCTCTATCTATTCTGCCAACCAGCATATTTCTATGTATAGCTCTTCTTCATTAGAAGATCAATACAGTCTAAAAATGGCCTCGACCATCGGGCTCTCTTAAATGCGTATCTGCTTACATCCCTAATTCCACCAAACTCCTCCACTGTCTCCAACCACAATCAGACATTTGGACAACTTCTTCATGGTCAACATCTGTAATATCAAGTTACATAATCAGGAATTTTTGCACCATGAGAGAATTTTAAATGGAACACCAGTTGGTTGCAAAGTTGATCAGTAAAACAAATATATGCATGTGTACTTGATATTATAAAGGCATAAACAGACTCTAAGGTTAACTCAGATTTAACAAACATAATAATATTTACTAAGAGAGGAATAGTTAATATAAGACAATGACTTCTGAAATCTTTACTTTTAAATTACATGTTCTCCAATCAGATAAATGCAAATATTTCAACATGGAGAAGGGCATGGGGCTGTGAAAAGTAATTTTTGAGGGAGCATTATTGTGAAAGACTGAAAGTCACATAAAAGCTCCAGACACTGTACAGGTGTTTTAACGGGAAAAAAAGATACCATCTGAGGTTGACAATGTACTTGACATCTATTTCACACCTATTTGAAATTTATTTTGCTGTCAATATGTAAATTATGAGTTAATGTGTATACCATAGTGTATATCATTACAGAAAGTGTTCAATCTGTCTTTCTATTTTAAAATACATCTCCAGACGTCATGGGTTTCCAATAGTATAACTCTTAACCCCACACATAATGGCTGTCAGTTTACAATTTCTATCAAAACTAAATCATTTTTAACCTCACTCATATATAGCATCAGAAATTACTGATACAAAATCAAAGTAATCATCATTTGCAGTCTCAACTTGTAGCTTATAGTCTGTCCCGAGTTACTGCTTCCATCACTTTTTGATTATTTTTAATAAAAATACACATACCTGTGAAAGAAATGCTGTTGAAGTCGATAAAAGGGAAAATATACAGGATATCTTGATTGACAAATTATCATTTTTCACTCATAAAAGTTCACTGGAACAAAAACAAATTTCTTACAGAGATTTATAATGGGAAATGTTTACATCTTTTCTCCATTCGGAAGTACTCCGAACACCTCGCACAATTTTTCAAAGTTATCATCCGGGCTTATTTATGGCTGATGCAATGCAAATGCAAAATCTCAGCAGACTTTTTATTTTGGGATGTGTATTGAAACCCGAAGAGGTAGAGGGGGCGTTTCAAAACATATAATCTGGACATTTTTTATAATAGTGGATGAACGTAGTTTGAACTCAAAGGTATTTATGATTATCGAAGTATCAAGCGAAAAGAAGTGGAAGCAAAAACTCGGGATAGAGTATAAATATAAATTGAATGCCAGATAATTTGACTAATGAATATGCATAGAGACGACAGGAGATTTCGTATGTGTGGTATGACATCATTTTGAACCATGCATTGAAAATCGACTACTGGAAACATCTGATTATCTGAAACATGTGACGACATGATACACATTCTGATATATGTTAGAATTAAGTTTAACTATTTAAATGAGAGACATAAAGAATTCTACTGTGTTCTGATATGTGTATTGAACCATAGTGGCATACTGTCAAAGACTTGTATAAATAATTATAATTATTTTTTTTATTATGAAATTACATCTCAGGTGCTTGGGGCTTTACTAACGAATATGTACGATGCTTACTTTGATAGGTATAGGTATCTTACATATCAATGCTTGCGCTTGTGCATTACAACGCCATAGCATTTATACAAGAAAAAATTAATGATGTCCATACCAATTTTACTTTTACTCTAGTCTCAGCAAGATTCGCCGAAACTGAAAATCTGAAAAAACGTCTATCAAAAACTTTCAGTCTCGACGAACTTAATCCTGCTGAGATTACAAATACTTTTACTCTATCAATGAATGTAAGTCAAACCTGGACATATCGCTTTTGCTGGCGTCGAGTCATCTTCCTCCATCTCCGATGAGAATTTTTCAGCTGTAATATCAAAATATGTGATTGATCTGCCCAATAGAGCGTCCACGTTCGCACTACACTATCCCTTTTCTGAGCTTTAGCAACCTTTATCTGGCGATTGGTCTTCTCAGCGTTCAAAATCAAATCCACGTTTCCTCCGCATTGCCGAAAACTGAACCGATATTTATGTCGTAAAAAAAGAATTTTGGGTTAAATTAACTCTTATTATCATTTATATTCACGATTTATTATTTACAAAACCTATAAAACCCTTTCCACTATAAATTTTATTGTTTAATACCTTAGAATTGAACAAACAGATTTAACGACCGCGAATTGGTTTACGTCATTCAGAGTTGCGCGGTAGATTCAAAATCGTGAGTCCCATACTTCCTTAAGTGTTCATTGAAGTGCAATTTCTATTATACTCAGTCCCGAGTTTTGCTTCCACCACTTTTTGCTTGATATTTCAATAATAGTAAATACATGTGTGCTCAAACTACGTTCATCCACTTATATGAAAAATGTCCAGATTATCTGTTTTGTAACGCCCCCTCTACCTCTACCGCTTCAGGTTTCAATACACATCCCAAAATTGAAAGTCTACGGAGATTAACGGAGATAAGCCCGGATGATAATGTTAAAAAATTGCTCGATGTATTCCGAGTGTATTTCGAGTGTATTCCGAATGGAGAAAAGATGTAAACATTTCCCATTATAAATCTCCGTAAGAAAATTGTTTTCGTTCCTGTAAAATTTTATGAGTGAAAAGGGATAATTGTTTAATGAAAATATCTTGGATATATCTCTTTAATCGATTTCAATTGTATTTCTCTCACATGTATTTTTATTAAAAATCACCATAAAATTGATGGAAGCAATAACTTGGGGCAGACTATAGCATTTTGTATTGATAGGGTCATTGGCCACGAATTTACGTATCCTTGAAACTGTGATTTTCACTTTATCCACGAAAATTGATGCCTTTGAATACTAATGAAACCACAGTATGCTTGTAATCAAGTTTGATTGTGGAGTAAAAAAATTATAATTTTATTATAATTATGATGACCAACCCCCTGCCTGAAAACTATGAAACCAATACTTTTAGCGGAAATCTTAAAGATCATCATAAAGATTTCCTATTTTTGTTAACTTTCAAGATGTTTTCATAAATAAACTACATGTTTTATTTCAAACAACCTTCAAATCCCCCATTCGAGGGACATAGAGAAAATCTCCATGTTAGCACTTAAAACAAAAACAGTTTTAAAAGCAATAAAGTGTTTATCACTTCTCCTGTTTTAGCTTTTGAATATTCAACCTTCATTAACAATCATTGTTAACAATCATACCATATGCATCTGGCAGTTATACAAAAATTATTATTTTACATGCACTGTTATCAGTGATTTGGTAAGTGAATTATTACTTTACTAATAACAAGTCTATGCGTTTATTTAGAAAGTTCAAACACTGTTTTTGTTTAGAATGATAAAAATACTTACATTACTCTTTTGATCATACAACTTCAAAATTACAGTATACTTAATGATTAAATACTAAATATGAACAAGCAAAGAATGATTTGGAAGAAGCAAGGCAGGATAACTCCATTAACTGCCTAGACTCTTTCCAAACGGTTCACAATATTTTAACTTTGATAGACAGCTCCATTATCTCATTGTGGAAAACAGCTTGTAAAACTAAATCAAACAATATGGGGATATATATTTTCAAGAGACTATCAAACAAAAACTAGCCGGTCAAATAAGATAAAGTTTTTTTGTCAGCAAATATATAAATCTTAATAAGATTTATGTTTAGTAAAAATAGTGAGTAAACGTTTTAGAAATTTCCATTTCTATGAAATTTTGTAAATTTTTGGCAGAATTGTGTAAAGAAATGATTTTTTTTTTTTTTTTGGGGGGGGGGGTATATTATCTGTAGAAATTCAATAAAAGTTTTTCATTTAACAACTATCATTAGATTTTCTTACATTATAACCTCAAATAATTTACTTCAGTGCGAAATTAATAATCATGAGATCATGCATCATAGTCTTAAAATTTAGCAGCTGAAAGTTTGAGCCTTGTGAGCTGAAGCTCACTGCAGGGAAACAAACGTGAAAAGGTACAAATATTTTGGCCTCTTTAGGAAGTTTCCTTGAAGGGGCCATGAATTTCACAATTTTTACTCCCCTTTACCCAAACATGCTACAGGTATAATCCAACTATGGCTGAAATCGGTTTAGTGGTTCCAGAAAAGAAGTTAACCTGTTTAAAAAATTACGACCGACATACGACGATTGACGAACGACTAACGACGACGGACAAAAACAGATAGCAATTGGTTACCTGAGTGACGCAGGTGATCTATACCAGGTAACAAATAACCCAGTTGTTTTCTAGTAAAAGTTAAAAAAGAAAAATCCTTAAAGCACGACGGACGACGCATGATGACAGACGAAGACCAATTTCAATAGGTCAACTGAGTGACTCAAGTGACTTTAAAATTCAAAACATTAGATGGTGAAAATAAAAAGGAAATGTAAAGTCAATTAATATATTTTTAAAGCATCGCCAAGTTTTGTATTGGGATGTATTTGCTTGAGTCGTTAAAATCATGTAACACAACATCTACACGTGACGTGGATACAGCGCCAAATCGAGAGATGGCCCTGTCTTTGAAAGCATCTTCATCGTTGTTCTCTCTCGACAGGTCACGACCATTAGAAGAATCAATTTTGAGAGAAATTGCGGTTGCCTCTGATATCGAATGACATGATTTTTCGTCGGAACAATTGCTTTTCTTTATCGACTAGAATTGAATCACAATATAAGGTTTAAAAAAATGAAGAAAAATGTTTTTTCAGATATTTTCAAATAACGGCGTACGAACCTTTAGTTCTTCATTACCCATAAATGGTGACAATATTTCAAATTAACATCATGACGTTGACAGCATTAATCTCCTTTTTTGATGAGTTACCTGCTAAATTCATTTATGGAAATATCGCCTGTATGTTGGAATTATTACGTATCGAATCAAATATAGACTTCGGTAAATCAGACAGTTAATTGTTTATCTGCACAAAATGATCAAAATCTGATGCACTAATAACATATTTTATTATGAATACAATACATTCTTTTGGTAATTCGGTACGATTTCTACGTTATGGTTGATTATAATGAAACGTGGTTTGTTAAGATAATCTGCATTTTCAGTCTAAACGGAGATTGTTTTTGCTGCTAGAAATATATAGGTATAAATATATTATGAAAAATAAATTGTACTCTTTCTTTGTTTTTAATTTAGTGCATGTTTTCTTTTGTTTTAATTGTTTACAATTTTCTTATTACTAACCATATTCAGCTGTGTCAAGTTTCGAATTATAAGCAAGATACAGAGCTTTGCTCACAGAACTGAGGCCATGCTTTTGTTCATTCTGAATAGGAAATACAAAGTTATGTATCTTGCTTATAATTCTACGATTGACGCTAAAAATGTTGATTGATCAATAGAAATGTCTTGCCAAAAGGATGATATGATGTAACTGCTTTCTGGTGCACCTTCTTCAACGATGAATTGCATAAAATCTACACAAAGAAGATGGGTGAAGAAGGCGTGCAAAATGCCCATATGAGGAATGATTAGATACTGCAAAATTAAAATATCATTAAAATCTAATAATTGTTTTAAAAATAATTTTAAAAATGTATATTTAACGTAACATCGGTTTGTAACCCTTAATTATTTCAAATACTTGTAATAGGTTGATTCAAACTGGCGTATGTGTCTCAAAACCTCCAAATAGTGTCATTTTTATAACTTCTATGCCTTTTCTTTTATAGAGTGGGTCTGAGCTCCGTATGTTTGGTATAGTCTGATTGCAGTTTAATTTAAAGGAATTTAAACCGATTTTAATCAACAAAAATGTGGAGAGATGACCCACTATACTTTAAAAATGTCATTTTGTAGCCCAACAATTGAACTGTTTAGAAAAATAATACAAGTCCGTAAATTCGTGGCCAACGTCTCATAAAGCATTTCATCAACACACTTTGTTGTGAATAAAATGGCTCAGTAGTTAGAGCACCAGACATTAGGTAACTTTATAGACTGTAGGTTTTTAGTTTGTATGTTCGATACCAACACTTTAGGACTTATTATTTTTTTCTTATCATTTTTTGAAAAATTTCAAACTGAATATAGTTAGAAATTACCCTTTTGTTAACTTGTATTATGACAAATCAAATATATTTAATTGAAAAAAGTGTTAAATTTGAAGTTGTATTTTACGACTAAACCAAATGAACAGTTGTACCATTTTATTCCCCCATCTTCTTTTTTATAGTTTTTCGAACACAAGTATATGAAAACGACACTTTTTAAACAGTTTCCATAGTCCTGACACATTATTATTATGAGAATAAAAGCATTATCGCTGTTCTTAAAAAACTAATGCAACGGTTAATCATCTTCGTTTGTAGACATTTGTTGTTTTTTAATAACGATGAAAATAATGGGTGGGCCTTGGTACAATAGAGCGACATGCCTGCCAATACATTGATTTGAATTATAGCTCTTTAACATATGTGAGAACATGTTTTAGTTAAGTTTATTCTTCAATCAAGTGAGTAAGAATATGAAACATCATGCGAAATAAATTCATGCCTGGTAAATGACAATCGTTTATAATGGAGAAGGCCAATTAAATTTTTCAATGTTTTTATTTTGAGGAATTAAGCGCATTTATTCTTGTGCATTGAGATACACTTTTCTTCTTTCATAATATATAGGATTTTTAAAAATAAAATACAATAACTAGTAAATAGTGGAGGGAGAAAACGTACTTTTATGCTCTCATGTATTTAAATCTTTTTATAAAGTGATTGGGGGGGGGGGGGGGGCTAAAATAAAGGGAACTGGAAGTTAACCGTGAACACCAACTGAAAATATAGTTATTTATATTGCATATAATCTTAATTTCGGTAAAAATGGTATTCCATAAAGGTAAATATGTGAAAGATTAAGTACATTTATATGCTAAAATAAGTGTATAATTCGGATATTCATTTTTGGTTAATCTACCGAGGGGCCATATGGCACAATATCCTTACAACGACCATATAAAGCCAGTGTTGCTCAGGTAAGCGATGTGGCCCATTGGGCCTCTTGTTTCCATCCCCTCACCAAGGCTCGGAGATAGAAATCACACAACTGATTTTTGAATAAAAATAATATACCGTCGCATATCATGAGAGATCCTATATTTTTTTAAAACCACGAGACATTATTATCTGAAATAATATTTTATAAGATAAATAAGAATGAAAAAATAAGAGTTTATTAAGAAACGTTTATACATATTACAACATCAATTACATTATATATTAACAACGGTGTGAACGGTATAAGCGAAAAAACTGTCTTATGAGTATTTGTAAAGATCTAACCGAGAGTATAAAAGCGCACAATAATGAACTATGAATATATATAACCCTTTAATGCTTTTAACAACTTACAAAATAAGCGTAAAAAAAAATGTGTTTTTTATTAATTTTTGCATTCTATCAACTCAGACCAAAATAAGCGTATTTCAATTCTTTTGTAAGGACATCCAGGTTCTTAGACTTCAATATAATATGCATAATGTTTAAACTGTTTGAATGTTTACATCTCTTGCGCTGTGCTTGCGTCATCATGAAGACAATGATTGATGTATTTACAGTGTAATATGAGAACACCAATGATTATAGTCACAAAAACTTTGTTCAATTGGATTCAGCAAAAATTGATAACTACTGTACTGAAATTATTCGAATGTTTTTTCTCTTGATTAATTTTTCTCAAATAATATTTATATACAAACTATACAGACAATTAATCAAAAAGACGAAAACAATCTTCAGAAAACGTAACTCCAATATATGAAATTCACGTGTAACGGGGAAATTCAAATGTCAATCGCAGTAAAATTAGAATGATGACGTGGTAGCAATCATGGTATAAAGATCATATATTATCTAAACCATCGTCAATTTCTTCATTGGTGCAAATTGCATGAATCCTCCGAAACATGTAACTTAGCATCTATATTTGAGATGGATACAGCATCCAATCGAGAGATGTGTTTGTTGTTGGAAAATTCTTCGTCGTTGTTCTCTTTTACTAGGTCATGACAGTCACAAGAATCAAGTTTGAGAGAGGAGGAATAATTCTGTGTGCATTTTTCTTCGACGTTGTCGTTGCTTTTCTCTTTTAGCTAAAATGAAATCATATAATCAGGGTTAAATGACAAACATTTGAAATTTTTTTATGTTTTCCTTAAAACGACGTACGAACCATTAGTTCTTTATTCCCATAAATGGTGACAATATCTCGAATTAACGTCATGACGTTGACAGCATTGATCTCCTTTTTTACTGTGGGCTCTTCAGATTCTATTTAAAGATAATGATATATTAAATTAAAAAATATAGTTTTGTTGAAATCAATATATTAATAAAACTTTATATAAAGCAAACTTTCGAAATATGATTGTGTATTAGAAATTTTTTTGAAAATGTAACACAGTAAATTAAACTTTGAATTTAAAGACATTATACTAACAAAATATATTTACACTTTGTTGTGAAAATATTTTAACGATAATTTAAAAAAAAAATTCTTTGCTAATACCGTGATATTATTACATTTTTCATTAAAAGGATGTTTTTTTTCGACTGAAACATATCTAAGACAACGATGTAATTTGTTTTATCACACAATGACTATTCAATTAATATTTCTCAAAAAGACAACCTCAAAAAGGGCACTATATGCATTCGTTTTAGTATCGTGGGTATTGGTTTTGTTTTCTGGAAAATAACGACTAGAAATTGTTTATTTTATAACAAATCCTTCCTAAACCTATTACACAATATTTAAGTCAGTTTAGAAATTTTAACTTACTCTCATATTTAACGTTCTTTTTAAATTTGAGGAATTTCTCATGAAAACGTCTGAATACATCTTTCACGATGTACAAGATTCCCAGAGAGTCTAAAGTCATTGCCGTGTCCGCTCGAACTGCTGAAATACTGTTATTCAGGATCGACAAGAAAATTGTTAACATGAACATGATGACAAAAAATACATAAGTCATGTAAAAGAATTGGGCTGTCAACGGCGAGGCAATTACTAAAGGATCAAGTTTGTTTTTGCCAATAAACGTGTTTGCTAGACTTCCACATGTGATGTATATAGACTTGTAGTTTTCTAGCCTTGATCCAAAAAGTAAATAAGCTAAGAATACAAATGCAATTAGTAAAATCGCCAAAAGAACTCCAAAAGAAAGCAAATCCTTTCTTGCATTTGTAATTACTGCTAGAATTTCAGTAAACCGTTTATTGTATCCTAGAATTTTCAATATTTGTATTGTTGATACAAAAACAAGAACAGCGAAGAAAATATTCAACGCGTTATCCCAAATAACAATGTGACCATAGTTTATGAATCGATTGGCACCAGTCAATTTGTCTTCATAGAACATGTTCATAGCTGTACTCGTGTATTTCATTTTAACTACAATTATCACGAGACAGGAATATGCCAAACATGTACTTATGCAATCTACAATGTTCCAAGGCTCTTTAAAATATGTGATGCAACCAAACTTGGAACAGTTCCAAAGAATTTTAAAAAGCAGGAAAATATAGTAACACAGTACTATTATATACGCCATAACCAGTCCAAATCCAAGGGAAGAAAAGTTCAATATCGGCTTAAATGCTTGAATGTCTGTCCAAGTAACAACACCTCCAACCTCGGGAAACTCGGTAAGTAGCATTGCATAGACAAAAAGGTTCACGTTTGGATTGTACATTGTGAACTCTAAAAAAACAGCACGTGTTTTCCGGTCAATCCAATCATGTTCAACGAGCTCTTTCAAAAGTAAGTAAGCATTTGCTCTATTCTTTACAAACTTTAAAATATATCCACCCCCGCTGTATGTATTGTACTCTCCCATTCTTGTTATTCCCCATATGTCACTAGCTTTAGTGTATTTCCAAGAATCGGCTGTATAAAAACGATTTTTATAATCGTTGGTTCCACAAATGCTTTCATTAAAGGATTTCCATTCCAAGCAATACAAACTCTGGTCTTCATTTAGTTCGGAATACGTCTCTATGCATGGGTAGGTCCCAACCAACTTTGAATATTTACAACTACCTAAAATTGAAAAATAATTATAGCAGTTTTCATGTTAACTTAAGGTAATTTTCAAGTTGAGTATGGTAGATTAAGGTTAAAATAAATAGTATCTTTGAAATATTATGTGATTTTACATTTTGTTTTGTTAACTGTACCTGACTTCATTCGAACTTGTCGCAGCCGGGCAGGTCCAACACGAATACTCGCCATATCTTGAAACCATTGACGATCTACAACCGTCAAGGGTTTACTTGCGTAATTACTGACTGGATAATAAGTTGGGATGAAGGTTTCATTCAGCCATGTATAAAAACCTTTTTTATCCGTTATCTAACACAAACAAAAATTATTTGATTAACAACCTTCATAATAAAAACTTAAAAAGATTGTTCGGAGAAAAACTGGTAGGCAAGATAGTATGTTAGTAATAAAATTCAATTTCAATAAAATAAACTTACAGCTGAGGGTCCTTTCTCCCCAAACATTAAATAGTTGTCCAAATTTTGTTTTATATGAAACGATCTTTTATCGCGTTCAAAGTAGCTAATCAGGTAAATAGCGATGATGTAGAGGGTGAAAAAGATTATGTTCCGTAGAGCTGATTTGGCTTTTGATTTTTCTTGACATATTTTTCTCAAGTTTGCCCGTTCCTCTTCGGAAATCAAATCATACGTTGGAAGTACGTAGTTAGTGAGATCTTTAAAATCAATTTTAAAAAACCACATAGAAAAATATGTAATAAAAACAGGTATTGTTGAATTTTTTTTCATTTTGCTAATTATCTATCAAATTTTACACCTCTTGGCACAAATAGGATTTTGATGAAAAGAAACATTGTGTATTGTAGTATCATATCTTATTACCTGAAATGTTTGTTTCTTTATATCCTTTTGAAATCAACGATATTTTTCTTAATTTTCGTAGATTAATATTGGGTGCCCTCTCTTGGTACCAGTTTGTTAATAGAGTTGAAAAAGAAATTACTATAATAAGTACTTTCATCGGATCAAACACAACTAAAGATTCTACTAGAGAGAAAACAAAAGAAGAAAGCCATTCTTCTGATTTCGTACTCCCCCATTCCATGCTGTATAGGATTAAGAAGAAACAGGATGATAAAACGGACATTGTTAAAATTATCCAGGCCAAGTAGTATATCCAATGAGGAAATTTGCCGTCTTCTTGTTGAAAAACATCGGTATCAACGTCGGACAGAGAAACTGAGATATCATTACTCTTATAAGGTCTGTTGATATGTTTAGATTTAGAAGATTTTTGTTTTGTTTTAATATCGTTGTTTATATGTCTAAACACATGGGAAGCAAATAAAACAGGTAGAGTTGAAATCAAAATTCCAATACAAGACACGTATAGTGTTGATGAAGAAATTCGAAGGAATCCAAACTTCACTTGATCCACATTTTGGTTCTCTGAGGATGATCGAAAAAACATGGCATTTGATATCATGGTTAAACATGACAGAGCCAGTAAGCACGAGATTCTTTGAACACGCGTGAATTTACTTTGTCGTGGACGGAAAAACAGCGATAACCACAAATGGTGTTCCGTAATTTGAGTCTGTGTTTCGTCAGATAGACGTTTTTTAAGAGAAATAAGATTTGGAGCAGATACTGGAATAATGCGATCAAGAGTACAATCTCCATCATCAATAGCTATCCATTTGTTACAATAGAAGAAATACCTGAAATCAAGAACACCATGCAACTATTATCATTTGGATAGTACAACGGCTATCAAACACTTTAAATGTCACTTGTTTTAAATATACCTCCCGTATTTGCTTTCAAAAGTGGCTTTCAGAATCGACATGATAATGAGCTTTTAATACTGTATTTTAAATACCTCTTTTTGGTTTGCAAATCGTCGATTATTACTTTGCCCAAAAACCAACTTTGATATCCAGATGGACCTGAATTGTCATGCCATATTCTTATATACAATAAATCTCCTAAAGGTTCCGTTGTTCCAAAGAAAAACTTGTTAACACTGGTTGTAGAGAATTCCTTGAAATAAAAATGTAAATGACTTAAATAAGATGTAAATATATTTATTTTAAGGTAATGAAAAAACGTCCAAATCAAATTTAAATAAAGCTTCAGGTAATATATTAATATAAAATCACATTAGTTGAAAAGTAATTTAAATATTTTTTATAAAATTAATCTTAAAAAAAATAATTGTAATGAAAATAACGTCAGAAAGGTCTGTGTTGCACAATGATAAATCAATAATGTATTAGGACGTTGATAATATCACATAAATCTCTATAATGAAATATTCCCCATCATATGTTTGCTGTTGCCAAACTTTAAAACTCTACTGGGTAACACAGGTTAAGAAATTGAACATGACACAACTTTTTAGCATTGGGGGGGGGGGCATTTTTGCGCAGGTTGTTATTGATATTGCATTTTCTAAACATTCTTATTATATATATTTCTTTTAAAAATATTTCTCGTATAAAAGGTTTCTACCTTTTATTTTTGTTATATACATGTATGTCAAATGTAAAATGTATAAAGTTAGTCGAGGAAACAGGCAGACGGACGAACGGCGAATAACAAGAAATTCGAAAGGCTCACTTGAACATTCGGTTCATGACAACTTAAAATAAAAAAATCTTGTTTTGTAAAAGCAAATACCTTTGTCTTTCTATCGTTTAAAACACGAATTCCAGAATCACAAAGGTCTCCTGTTACAATAAACTGTACGTTTGATTTTGTGCCAGCATCTCTCCGTAATCCAGTATGAACGCTTATCAGATAGAAGTACACATGTGATGTAGTATGGTCAGAGAGAAACGTCACTGCCCACTGTAGAATGTAGAAATAATTCGTCTGTTTTAGTGATCTTATCTAATCTATGAACAAGTTAAGATTTCGATATGTTTAAGGGGGGTTAAGCCAATCTCAGTTGTGCAAACATATACATGTACAAATTACAAGTCACATTTTAAATGATTTTTTATTCAGATTAATAAACCTGATCTACATCCTTTCTATCTTGTCTTCTAAGAAAGATTACTGCCACCAGGTAGATTATAAAGACGCCTATTAGTGTTCCATACACGGACGCGTTCGATGCGTCAAATTTCCCCCACACCGTCAGAAAATTGATGACATTTGGAGGAATATAGAACGAGGAAGAGAACGTGTTTCCTGTACATCGACAGACTGTGTAGTTTAAATCACTCATTGGAAGTACCTAGAAACATAGTATTGATTGAACTTAAATTGTTTGACACAGAAATTCGAAAATAACATATAAATTTGATTAATGTTACCAAACAATTCAAATTAATATTTGTGGAAAAAGATGAAAAAGTCGTATTCTTAAAAGGCCCATTTTAAGAATAGGGTATCCTATTTTGAGGAAACGTTGCCACTTAAATGAGCAAAATTCAAACTTTTTCTCAATAAATGGTTGTAGAGAGGAAACCAATGAAACTCCTTCATAATTTTTCAGATATTTAAATCTTCAAAATGAGTCAGTTTGGCCAGTTTCGGGCAGAAACAAGCCAGTTCAAGAAAAGTTTACATTCTTATCCTTAAATGTACAAGATGGCTGCACATCCCTTTTGAATTTATAAAGGAATGATATAAGAATTAGTCGGTCCGCACGCTGAATAATTAAGTGCGAATGAAACCTTATTTTTTGCTTGCGTAAATTGGAATTCTTGAAAGGAATTATATTGACAGTCCGTGTTAGAGAAATTTGAAGAAGTTATGAAACTGGTCATTTTGTAGGTCAAAGTGCGCATTTCGAAGACTATCCAGTATCGTCCGCAGCCACGTTCTATATCTTCCCGACTCTCTTAGCGAGTTTCGAGAGGGAATATATTGGCAGTGGTTTACCACGGAACCATGAAATTCAGATTGCTATATTTGCAAATTTACAACTTTAAGTAATAAATAAATGTAGTCATAGATTAATCAATATTTTGATGGCTAACACACATGTACCTAGCATTTAAAAAAGCTTACCTTCACTCTGGCGTTAATAGTTTTTTATTTCTTTCTTACTTTTACATCTGTGCTGCTACTATATGTGCTTAAATGCAATCTGAATACAAAATTTACCGTGCAACCCTCCATAGTCCATGAATTGTTATCATCAGTCCATGTACGACACCCTGTGGTTGTGAATATTAAGCTAAAGTTTGCCTCAACTGGCATGAACTCCAGAGATGTCGCATTCCCAAATGGTTCCTCAGTTGTGGTATTACTTACTGCTCGTTTTTTTCTTGATAACAAATGTTTAACTGAACTGGACCCTGGAAAGTTGCAAACAAAAGGATAAGGCTTATGATCGATCGCTTCATAGACATAAATATTAAAATTAATATGTGATACTGTTGTGGTATTGAATGTTTGTAAATTAAAAATCTGATATCTGCATCCTTGAAGACATGCTTTTCTCTGTTCATGAGATGTGGGTCACTGTTACAGATTGTTTCATTTAAAGAATTTTCATCTTTTGTAATCTTTGCTTGTTTAAAAAGACAATATTTTGATACTTAGTTGAACAGATTTTGTATTTCTCTCGAGTTATAGTGCTAAATCATATTTACAAAACATCTTATTATAAACTTTTTTATCTATTATATCATAAAATCAAAATGAATATATATGATTACAATCTACAAGTGTGATTAATATTCAAATGTCATGTTTACATTTCTTAAATACAGGAAAACAGAAGAATTGTGATCGAGTAAAGATTTAACAAAAATCTCAATACCTGACTGTGCGTGCGTGTGCGTGAGTGCAAGTTGTGTGTGTGTATGTGTGTATGTATCAGGCTTGGGGCGAATTACATTGTAAAGTAATGCATTACATTACCATTACTTCATGAATTTGGGCATTAAATTACCATTACCATTACTTGATTTTCTTGAAGTAATGCATTACATTACCATTACACGAGTAAAGTAAAGCATTACCATTACCATTACTTTGTTTTAAAAAAGTAAAGCTAATAAAGAGTTTTTGCAAATGTTTCAAATATAAAACACTCTTTAACATATCTACAGCTTCATGCTCAGTATCAGGTTCAAATTCAATGACTATACAAGAGTCATTCTTTATTTGCTCAATATATAATCATCTTGTGGCATTATGAACAACATATTACATAAGTAAAATGATATCTATAGACATTTGGCATGATACAATGAAGGATACGAAACAGAGACACAGAATTACATGCATAACAAAAAACAAATTATGGAATAATGTTGCGGTTATCAAAAGCTAAATAGAGATATTTCCCCAGATTACACAAATCTTTATAATTTTGGACACTGAATTGTATTATAATTCATAAACAGATGGTTTTCCAAGTTATATTTCTTAAGATACTGTATTTGAATGTATTTCTTTCTAATGAGGACACTTTAAGACAAAAGATTGCTGTTGCACTTTATGATCAAAGTTTCAAAGGGTTCATCTTTTAACTGCATCCTGTTAGTAATCTTCCCAGCTATACTAAATAAATGTTTTACAGGAGCAGTCGAAGCTTGGACTGAAAAGTACTGTTTGACTATCTTTATCTTAAGATATATTAAGTGCAATAATAGAAAAAATACATGAATCTTGTATTTTCTATCAGTCCAAACTAATGTACAGTGTACTTAATATACAAGAGAGAGAGAGAGAGAGAGAGAGAGAGAGAGAGAGAGAGAGTAAAAGTAAGTAAAATTATTTTCAAATGGGCTATAATATTGGAAGTGATATTGATTTTCATCATGGATGGACAGTGCATTCATTTTGCTTTTCAAGGTGCATGTCTGTCTTCTATTCTATTTGGACATAGCGAAGGGAAGGGGGTTGGGGTATTTAGCACTTCTTATAACAATAGATTGTTTTGATACTTAGATTATCCTGGGGGCATAGTGTGTTGTTGACACATTTCTTATTGAAGTGCAAACTAATTGGAGTAAATTGTTTAAATGATTAAAAACTCTTAATAACAACACTCCTAAAAATGTTATGAAAATTTGCTGTAATATTTAGTGATATTAACAATTCAAAAATAAAATTTTGAAAATCTTTTTTTAATAATACAATTAAACTCAAAAATTTTATCTCAAGAATTATTTCTTTCTTCTTAAAAAATAAATTTAGTCAAATTCAATTTCAACTATTCATTTACATGTATTCATCACATTTTTTAAAGTGAACATTCATAAATAAGCATAGTAATGCAAAGTAATGCCATGTAATGCCAGCATTACACTAGATTTTGGAAAGTAATGAATTACATTACCATTACTTGTAATGCTAATTTTGTGGCATTACGCATTACTAGCATTACTTTGAAAACATGTAATGCATTACAATGCATTACCATTACATTTAGCATTTCCCCAAGCCTGGTATGTATGTAAGTATGTATGTGAGTCCATTGTCAGCTCTTAGCAAAATTCCAAGATAACCCTCACATGAATACTAATAACACTTCTTTGGCATGGCAAAAGGACAAATCCTATAGATTTTCAAGTCAATTGATCCAATATTTTTTAAGTTATCGTAAAAAAAGAAGTTAAAACAGGAATTTTATGTACGACTTGACAATAGACATTTCCGGTAATTTTATGTACGACTTGAAATAAATCGCTACCGTATACAGTTCAAATTAACAATTTGACATTTTTTGGGATTTAAATCTAGTAAAGGTAAAAAAAACGAAACCTTTTGTAGTATTGGAGGGTGAGAAGATTGCCCATAGTTAAAAGTTGAAGCGGGCAACAGATTAAAGTCATTCAATAAACATCGAAACAAGCAGTCGATTTATGGACAACATTTTCCGTATTGCTTACAATAGAACTAGTCTAAAATTCAGAAAACACTTTGACAGATATCGCACATTCATCACCGGAAAATTGTTGTATACTAATAATTGCTGCATATCTACTACTATGGGTTGACATACGACAAGCGACTAGAATTGTCCATCAGAGCAGACTACTGATCGCTGGGTGTTCAGCTATTCTTTACAATGTATATGGATCGTTTATGTATGCTTATATAAAAATGACTGTCACTAAATTATTAAACTCTAATGCATATGTATTGAGTTTCTGCTATGAATAGGAAAACTGTGCAACCACGTAAATGTAATTACCCTCCCCCAATTTATAAACCACAAAGCTATGGGATTGGGATAAAATAGTTATTATGAATTCAAAGTGGTTTTAAAAATATTTGTGTCATATTTATTTTGATTAATATTTTCATGTATTTTCCTAAAGAATGCATTTCCCCCTATAACAAGTCATGTCGTGAGGGGATACTCCGCTTAGCGTTGCCCTTGTTAAGACTTTACTTACCGTATTGGGTAGCAAATAGAAACATCTCGTTTAATACAAAATTGAGTAGAAACAATAGAAAATTTTCATTTGTTGTCATAGCAAACTAGCAAAACAAATTTGTATAAAACATAATTTTCACAACAATGTAAACAAAAACATGGCACGAGCTTTGTTTTGAAAAAAAAGAATTAAAGATCTATTTCTGACAAATTGTCAACTGACATTCAAAATTAGCTCTTGATGTTCTTTATTAAAGCAATATACCTGTAAAAATTTAAAAACAAAAATTAATTTTTTTTAAAAATCTCAGCTAAAATCGTAACAATGTTCTTTTAAACTTTTATTCTTTTATGTAGTTTTCCTCTCGAAATACAAACAGTTTTACAAGAGAAATAATACCTGCATGTGGTTGTATTCCAAGAAAGCAGTTCCCTTTCCGACAAATACCTCCTGGTAAAAAAACTTTAAAACCATAGTCGGTCCAATCTCTGACTCCCAAGACTTTTAAATAATCAAAATTTGTAGCTTTGGGAAAAGTTTTAGAACTAAAGAAGAAAGAATACAATGTCATGTTTCTTTGGCTAGTTTTATCAAATCCATCAGGTTTTATGTAGATAATACTAGCATCCTCATCATTAATTAAATCAAATGTGAAATAAATCATTTTCTCTGAATATGCTGGGTTCATTAAAGGAATGTATCTCTTATACACAGGTTTGCCGATATTTGGGACATTAGAATCCACCGATACGTTTTGCGGTATTTTTATGACAGGTACGGACGAAGTGGCCACTGATGCATTTTCCCCGTAAATATAGGGGTTCCTTAAAAAATTTGCAATCTGAAAAAAAAATTTCAAAATGGAGCATATGTATCGTCAAATCAATATTACTTCTCTCAGAGTATTTTTCATAAACAAACACATGCAGACTCATATGGAGCCTATAATTCATTTTGTATTTTTCACAGAAGAAACCTGCTTTGAATTAAATACCATACCGATATTGTCAAGTAGGAATAGTGATGTTCGGAATTATTTCTTTGATACAGTCCAGCAAAAAATGGATCGTTGGTGTTTGATACATTGTTGCCTGATACTTTTCGAATCATTATTTCAAGCACATGAAGACCATTAAGGAATAATCGCTCTCCAAGAGCGATTGTGTTCTCCATAATTTTAATGAAGACAGACAAAATGTTTTTAATGCAAGGAATGTTTCTTTGTGCCTAAAACGTTGAAAAAAGATTGGTATTAATGGAATACAATTATTTACTCCAAATTCGAAATATTACAAGACTTACCAGTTCTCTTTGTTTAATCTGCTTGGATCGCTCATGTGACCTTATTTGAAACAAAAACGAGGCTTGTAAATTGATGAGGTGATGGTCTAAAGTTACGTTTCCTTGCGTTTTTTTCAATAAAAATGTCTCTTGCAAAAATCGAGTAGTTTGTACAATGATGGTTGATCTAATGTCTTCTTCTGAGAGTTCCTCATCTAAATTTTGAAGTTTTTCTGGTAGCATTTTGTTCAATGTATTATCCAGTACTCGGTGGAAAACTACAAAAAATAAAATATTCAAAACAATATATGTAACACATTAACAATAACATGAGGCACGGCACACTATCCATAATCAAAATCAGTTCCTTATTCTAAATCTTTATTCCAATACTAAATGAATATCGACAATATCGAAATATGAAGAGAATGTATATCCATATGGTAGTTTGTTTCTTACCATATCATGTTTAGACTATCGGTAACTTTGTTAGACTTTAATAAAAGATACGAAAAAGTGTGATGCATAACGAGAACCTAAACATCTGATATTCAGGTCATATGTCAGTTTTTTGTAGAAGTAGCAAATGAGGGCGGGGCTATGTATGCTTATAACTGTACTCACATAATACAGAAACTATCGATATTTTTTTTTACACATGACAGCAATTCGTATCTTTAAATTATCAATAATAAAACTCTCTTACCCTTGGCTAATAATGTTAATTTGTCCAACATTGTTGTCGAAAGAGGGCGATCAACAGTCTCAATTTCCAAACAACCAATAACTGTTTTCAGAATATCTGTTGTTGTGTTCTATATTAATGCAATCAATTTTAAATCTATTGACATTCAGTATTGATAAAAAAACCCTGACATTTTAAGCAAAAAATACGAAGTCTTAAAAGGCCCTACCACAGCTTCAAGTGTGAGGTAAGGCTGGTAACGAGTCAGCGCATCCAGAGTGCTGTATATGGTCTGTATGTCTGCTAAGTTGTATCTTCCGTGTGTGTTGTTGCAACCAGGTGTGATGATCTTTTCTACCAGTCGGATTAGCTTTAATACCCTCTGTTGGTAGACATTAATTGTTGATATAAAATAATAGATAAAATTAAAATCACAATGTATTATAAAATTGTTCATTATGGTTAATTTATTGTATAGTAATTATCATGAATTTGTATCGTATGTGAGAGTTTTCTTGAATATAATACTATATTTACATTTGACAGTACACTTCTTTTTAAATGTATGAATCCACTGATCGTTTTTGTGTGTAAAATCAATACAACTGAGTGTCATCTGATTTTATGCGAAATTTATCAGTTTTGAAGTAATTAGAAGAAATATTCTAAGAGATTAGTAAATATGCCAATGTATTACTTGTTGATAGTTTATAATTTCAGGTCCTCCATCTGTATCGTCAATATATATAGACTCCACTCCACGGAAGACATCTTCTTCTTTTGTAGTTGCATCAGTCTGTATCATTAAATGATAGGACACACGACAAAATATTAATATTTTACGTAAATAAAAATATTTATTGATTTTTTACATCTCTCCGATATTTTAAGGATATTAATGATTAGATGATGTATCCATTTATACTTGTCTATTTACATAAAAGTTGGAATTATTAATTTTTTTTATTAATGATTGTCCAAAATGGGCAATTTATGAAATCAACATTAAAAACATAAAACTATAAACATATTAAAGTTAAAATCCTAAATGAATACAGCTTTCTTACTGATAATTGAAATAAAAAAAGTTTTTGTAGTTGTATAAATTGATATTTCCCTGTACCATTCATTCTCGCAAAATTTTAAAATCAATCGATCGACAAGGGTATCTCTTGATAACTTCGTTCACTCAATGACTAAAAGGATTTATTCCATAAAGGTATTTCAGATGTTCAAGTGTGTTTCTTTTTTTATGCCAGTAACAGACAAAGTCCAACTGCTATAATTTATGTATGATTTCAGTAAGATTAGTTTCATTTGCATGTTGAAAGGTCACTTTGACGTTCCCTCTTACAAGACTTGTTGCTCTTAGATACCATAGAAAAGTCATTATGATCATAAATAAAATTAAAGCAAGTTGTGAATTTTGTTTTTGCGCATTCAAATTAAGAAACATATGTATAGCTGTAAAACAAATCACTCTGTTTACATATCTTAGAGGTTTAAATGCGCAGAGTACATACGTAAGGAAGCTGCCTCAAAGAAGAAGCCGCTGCTCCTATAAAATTAAGCGTCTGTATGTCGTTTCCAGAAAGGTTATATTTACTGAACTGTTCATCAAAGCTCTCGGAAGATACTTCATTTGAAAACACCTACAAAAACACCACAACTTTTAATAAAGTTACATAAATCAATATCATATTTTTATTGAAGTCAACCTGAATTCATCTTTAAATAAATTATAAAATTCTTGTTTAAATCTGTCATCTATCTACATTTTAAGACAATCAATTTATAAAGACAAAAACAAGTTTTAGATAAGGGAGACTATTTACTGAGGAATCATTAAAATTCGTGGAGGTAAATTTTTGCGGATTGCGGTTTTTTGTGTATTCGTAGGTATGTAATTTCGTGGATGCATAGGTTTTCATTTTCAGTAAAAAAGATAACTCTTTCTAAATTTATTTTTGTTGAGTATCTAAACTCTTGGGGGAGGGCTACCCATGAATACCATGGACATTGAGCCACTACAAATTCTAATGATTCCACAGTATCTTAAAACAGAATGATTTGAAATATGCTTTTGCTGACCGTGATGTTTTTCACAAAGGTTGCGTAATCCCCATAAATATCAAAGATTCGAACTCTGACCGTCACATTGTAACCAAAAACTGGATCCCCGGCCTGAACAGGCACATCTGCAATACTGCTTTCACCTAAATCAACAAAAGTTTCAAGGCCACTGAAACACTCTAGAAAAAAAAACTTGTCGAAACGATAAAATGTACATAAATAAGGAATCCTGAATATTTGTGGAAAAAAAGTTTAACATTTTTTACACCAGCGGTAAATATTAAATGCAATAATATTAAATATTATACATTCACTGATCATTCACGTGTAAACGGAAAAAAATAATCATTGCATTGAAGATCAAGCAATCTTAAAAATTTGAGAAAAGGGTAATTAATTAATATTCAGCTGTTTTATGATACTTTATAAAAATCCATGATCTTTATGATAGATATACCGAGAAATGTTGCATTGTTTTTATTAATTCAAGTGTAGTTTCTTTCTGCATACATTACATACCCTGGGTCATAAAAGTTAGTCGAGCCCACCTTTGATATACTTTTACACATGAAATCTATTGGTGGAAAGAGAGACTGAGATCAAAAGAGAGCTCATCTAACTTTTTTCGCCCCGGGATCTGATGTTATTTTCATAACGACTTATATTTGATATCTGATATCCGAACTGAATGTAACATACATACTTCCTTCATAAACAATTGAGACAATGTCATCTATTCCATGCGTCAAATTCCTGCGTATTACTGTTTCATACAGGTACACAAACGTTTGTAAACTGTCATCAGGGTCAGTCCAGTTTGAGCAATTAACGCTTATCAGAGTAACCGCATCTATGAAAAAAACCACAATATTCATAATAAGTGCAAAGTAAAACAAAGAAGTTTATTCTATTTTTTGCATTTATGTCTTACGTATGTACGACGCTGTTATCAAAGTAGTGCAAATATTGATGTCGCCTCATGCTGGGAATTAATTACTTCCATTGGGTATTTTAAATCATGCGCATACAAATCCCATCTTTCGTCTTACTACTGCAACAATGAGGTTTGCCATTTTATTAAAACCAAAATTTTCCTCGGAAAATCAAAGTTTTCAACAAAAACATTTTTTCTCTCTTAACTTTACCTTAGGTAGCAAGGGACAGTTTCGAATAAAGTACCCGTCAATATTTTTGTAAAATTGAGAGTTGCTGTACTTGAAGGCTTATGAGTGTTGCTAAAATTCATGAAATGATTTTTAATGATTATTATTAGTTAGAGGGGTGTCTCTTGTTGAAATTGATATGCAATATGTAGGCCCCTTATGTTAGGTACATGAGAATCAGAAGTAAAATGCGAAACCTGCGGCTATGACTTGTGCTGACTTTACACAGTGAAATTTCAAGTTACAGACGGGAGGTAAAATAACACGAAAAGTAGAAAGATGGACATTGTAAACTATACACCGGTAAGTTTCTGACATTTGATAGTGCAACATGCACGCGGTACCGAAGGTCAACCCTCTGCAGGGAATTAGCTGGGGGAGGTCTAAAAAGCTGAAAAATCATGAAAGATTAGCAAAGTATGAAAGGGTCAAAATCTCATAAAAACCAGAATGTAGAGAATTTTACAGGTTTTGATTAGTAATTTTCTTCAGAAATTGGTGATTGGCCTTATAAAGAGTGAATTAAAGGTATTTGTGCTGAATGGGAACTGAGGAAATTCTTGTTACAGAGTTCCGAAGACATGCATCCCTTGGCTACAATTAATTGTATAAAAAAAAAACTGTCCCCTGCCACCTTAGTTAAATTATACATGCTGGGCATAATTTTTCCTATTTCAACATCCTGTAGATGTCAAGTGTAGATGAACGTAAATGGTCATCCGAAACCTTCATAAGCAACTGCCTCAACCAGTTGTACAACTACTAAGTTATTTCAACCACCTCTTTAGGAGACTCAGCCACCTCCACAGGCTCTACAGCAGTTCCCACTTTTAAGCCCCCATTATCCAGGAGAAGGTAATAATATATTACCGATACAATCTATTCATAACTGTTCTAGTCAAATTTATTGAACTTTACCTTTTTTACCACAAGTAACAAGAAACGCCTCCTTAGAAGTGCAGGGGAGATTATTACAAAGGAAACTGAATAAAAAAAATGTGTTTTTTGAAAATGGACAGTTTCTATGCATATTTTTGCATTTTGCATCTAAAATTTTAACTGCATACCTTTCCAAGTCTGCTGAATACAAAAGTATATTCATACCGTAAGATTAATGGCCGCAAGTGGGCACATGGTTGGTATGAACATGACAAACAGTTAACACTTTACAAAGCCACTAATCCAGCCAGCACTTGTGGGGATTGTTTTAGAGTTGTGGCTCATATATATGAGTATGAAAGATCAATCCCTATCTCATTACACACAATCAACTACACCTGCGTACAAGTATTTCAATTATAACTTTAAAGGAATTTGCACAAAGACTCATTGTTAGTACTCACACACTAGCTACTGTTGTGCTGGCATGCACTCCTTAGTTAGCTGGAATCAAACAGACAACGGTCTTATGCACATTATGATGATCGGTTGTTAGTTATCCCAACCGCTCCGTTATACCAACAACAATGGTGCAAGTACCACAAACAAATCAACCAACCACAATTATTGGTTTCAACCACAACAACAATAGAGACAACAACAACCGTCCCAAAAATTTAACAACCGAGTAATCCTAAAATATATTGGAGCTAGGGAACACCACAATCAATAAATCTGTTTTAAAACAAAGACTTGGTCAAATATCCAAACTGGTCCGTAGGAAATGAAATATATCAGGTTTTCAGTTGTATTTCGATTGCATTACTCTGGTCCAAGAACCCATTTAGAATGTTTCAATTTAGTTTTGGCACATCAACAAACATCCCCATATTTCCTATCTCTAATGTAAGCGTATCAACAATATGAATTGTTCCTAAAGTGACAAATCATGGTGGCGTCTTATTACACACACCTGTCTTTCTAGAGGGCAATAGTGTTAACCTATTCATTCATCAAGAAGAGTGTACAGTACACTACCCATCATTCGATTTATTTGTCCAAATCTTAACAAAACAAGGCACGGGGGCATGTATTGGTAAGATGGACATTAAGTCAGCCTTTCGGATGTTACCAATAAACCCAGCGGATTTTGAGCTCCTCGGAATTAAAATCGCCGGAAATAAATTATTACATAGACAAGTGTCTCCCCATGAGTTGTTTGGTATCATGCAATGTTTTTGAAGAGTTGTCTACTATTTTTAGTGGACTATTAAACAGAATTCAGGCCTTTCTACCATTAATCATTATTTGATGACCATTTGCTTGGAAAGATTATGACTCTTGTTAAAAGTTAATAGACACATTCAAACAAATTACCTATGAGTTAAGGGTTAAGGGTTTCATTGGTAGATAAATCTACTTGTTCAACACATAATCTCACATTCCTAGGATTGGAATCCCAGCACAGACCAAACCATTGCCGATCCCCAGTTCCTTCCAGCATTTTGTATACAATACGAATTTAAATCTCTTGGCCACCATCCTCAGAGTATGTGGCTAATGTTGTAGTTTACTATTCAGTTGAAGGCCTTTCTCACGCAGCAGAGCGATCTTACTTATCAATCTAATCACATCTTACAAAACTTTAAGGTTTCCAAGACCCAACAGACCATTTTTTTTTATCTAAGCTGTTGTAAGGTTTAAAGCGCATCAAACACACCCAAGACGTTAGATCACCAAGTGACAGTAACCCCAAAACAGAATAAGAGGTTGCTGATGAGGGAATATCTCCATATCGACGAATCCGATTTATTTTTACATTTGCAAGTAAAATGTTTTTAAAACCGACTAAACGGGTAAGGGAAACAAACTGTATATACAAAGCATACGCGCTCACAATGTTATTATTGACATTTCATCATTATACAGACCCATTGTTCTGTCATTAAAAAGTAACAAGATACCAATTTTCGTTAGTATTGACCAAGGCAATATCTGTCCTCCATCTTGATACAACCGTTTACAAGTCACATTCATTTAAGATTGGGGTAAGCACTAATTTGACAATGATATGTTTTTCATCCGACATTATTCAGACTTAAGGAAGATGTCAAATCGTTACAAAGCGTACATATGTATTCTAAATTTATATTTAGGGCTTTTCGACTTTCGGTCGAAAAGACCTATTGTTTTTGTCTTTTTTTATTATTATTTTCTCGACAGTTTTTTGTCAACAATTTCTATAAAACTGGAAGGTATATAGATACAATTATGCAACGGTCTTACAGCACATATATCAATCTATGGAAAGTAAGGTTTTGAATTTCCGGTTCCGGTACTTCCGGTTCATATAAGGAAAGTTGTAAAAATTGAACGAAACGCAATATTTTGTTTAGTTTTTGAATTAGAACGTTCAGCTTTTGGAATTATATACATCTTGTCTTGTTGTACAAAATTGTAAGCGTAGACAACTTTCTATATCTTACCGTTTTTGAGATATTAAATCCTAAACTTTAGAAAAGGCGGGATGAAAAACAAAAACTTTCAAATGACCTTTAAAAATTTAAATTATACCTTACCATTGTTAAGATAGAAGTAATAAACGTACATTCCGAGTTTCATTGACATATATTGACTACTTCCGGTTTTATAGGTCGATAAATTCACCTATGGGAGTTTCAATGTTAAACAAAAATCACGCGTCGTTCGTTTTCTCAAAAAGTTTTCTAGTTAACATGACAATATTTCAGATGTATAATGGTACACACAATGCACAGACCGGAAACGTTTTTGGGTAAACAATTTGAAAAAATTAGGGATCTGCAGGGGCCAACGTATAAAACAGCAATTTATCTGTAACTTTTTTATTTCTCTTCCGATTTTAAAAATCTTTTCAGTTTATTGTTAGGAATAAAGAGTACAGTCTTAAAATTATGGTCCGAGGGGCCACTTTTTGACTCCTAATAGGGGTTTGGAAGGCCCAAAGATCATCACTTGTTTAAATTTCAAAATGTTTTTTAGTAAGAGATATCTCGCTTTGCTGTAAGAATGTAGAGCACAAATACAATAAGCATACTAAGTTTTGTGTCCGAAGAATGAATACTTACTTCAATATGATTTTTTGAAAATATTCCTCTGGAAATTAGAAGTGTAGCTACCTGTAAAGTTCTGGAGTTATCTTTCTTTTCACATTGCACTACTCATAAGTTCCTATCTAAGCAACTGGAGATACCAAGGCGTTTAGAACACATGAAATAAATTAGAGAATAATTTTTTTTGGACATTCAATTAAAAAGGGATAATGGGGCTGTCGAAAAGCCCTTACTTTTTGCTGAAGACAAAAAAAGTTCTAGTTAATTTAAAAATTATTTCAAATTATCCGATTGTTTGGATGTTTGGGTAATCACATATCGAGAGAGAGAGCATTTGCTCCGACCTTGTGGGTCTAATCACAATCAAGAGAAACAAAATCACTTTATGGTGGCAGCATTATGGTGAAAGGAGTTGCTCAACGCTATTTAGAAATTAGAGCTACTGAAGCAAGTAGCTTGATTTAGCTTGTAGCCAAAATGATATCTTTATCCATTGTGGGGGCAATGATCTTAGCAAAACTTTTGTAAGAAAAATTACGTTAGCATTTATAAAATTACTTCAGTATCTAACAAGTGAGTTTCCACATGTACACTTCATCAGTCATTTTGCCCAGACGTACATGGTGCTACTTTTACAATGCAGTGGCCATGGAAAGACAAAAGAAACGTTTTTATTCCTTCATGGTGAAAAAGGCCTTTGAAGATTTCAGTAATCCAACATCCAGACATCTCGAAGCATCCCCAATTTTTTCAAAGGGATGGGGTCCACTAGCCTTATCAGGGCAACCAAATATTTCTTAACACCATTCAAAGTGGGCTTGAAAAGATTATGAACCACAAAGTCTCGATCCATTTGTAATCATATTACCTCTAAATTCCCCATGGCGAGACACGGCTTACCGGATGCAGCTCTAAGCCCCACCTCGTGGTGACGGAGACCCAATTATGAGTGTTCTTAGAAACCAATCTAGGTTGGATTCTATGGCGCATTGAACGACTTTTCCATGATTATTGAAACTTCGACTTTGATCTTTGCACCTCAAAGGGTCATGGTCACATGGATTTGAGATTTGATTTGCTTGAATGATTTGATTTGCTTGAATGATTTGATGTGTTGAACTTTCACCTTGAGTCTGTAGCTCTTACAACCATAGTCACTTATTTGATATGTTGAATGTTTGATGATACAGTTGTGCCTTTAGGCCTTGTTGTTTGAATGCAGCCAAAATTAATTATTTGCTTTGTAAGTAATTTGATATATGTTTTGCTGATAAGCAATGCCCTTTAACTCCAAGTAAATATTAATAAATACTTTCTGTGTTTACTTGCAATATCTGAGAATTCATAATTTCTTTCACGAAAAGAAAAAAGATAAACATTTGCTCTAAAAATCGTTTTTCCATTAATAAATTTAAGTCTACTCAAATTTTTTATGGTAAGTTTTTAGTGTCCTGGCCTCCTTGAAGCTTAGCGTTTAAAATGCTGTGTTCTGATGTATTGTAATAATTATTTGATTAAATGTTATAGAGAAGGCAGATATTGTCCAGTCAAAATATAAAAAGTCCGGTCGCGCGGTGGGTCAATCTGCTTCTTCTGCCTTCTACTGCCTTGAATTGGGGGATGGGCGTTTTCTCATGCCTGTTATAGATCGTCCTCCACTCATTCTCCGCGTTTAGTCTTTAATTGGCCACTACCATCTTGCCCTCTTAAATACCACAAATATGTGACAAAGCAAGGCAAACTGTTTACAGACCTTTTATTTATTAAAGGGGTACATGTATAAAACAAGGTGTTCTAGTGATCAGGAGAATTGTAGAAAAAATGAGCAATTCAATAGGTAACTCGGCTATCATAATGCATCCTGAAATATTAATAATATTAAATGGGCACTGCTACGCTGTTGTTTTTCCGTAAGCCGTAATTATTCTCCCCACTTAAAATTTTCGTTTGTCTTTATAAAACATTTATATGAAATGTCATTTAGACGCAGAAAGAAAACGATTATTTTTTAACATTGAGTGGAAACTAAATGGGTAGCTCGGCCATCAAAGTGCCTATTGTATCAGTATAAAAAAAATTCCTGGACCCGTAAACGTACGCTGTTGTCTTTCTATTTCAGGATAAATTATTCCCATTTTATCTAGTATAATGTTCTTCTGTCTTTATAAAACACTAAACTGAAATGTCATATAGACACAGATACTTGATATGACAGATAATGAAACGAATATTTTTTTAACATTGTATTGTTGTGTCAACTCATAGAAAGTAGAGAGCAACGTAAATAATTCAGGTAAAATACAATTATTTAAAATGTTTCCCGTTTTAAGCTGACCTTACCTGTATCTTTAGAGACCGAACATACTCCATCGGTAGGTGGTGTGTTGGTTTGTATTTTTCTGTAGATTTTCCTTTCATGTTTTGTATGGTTGGCAATTGTGACAAACAGTGTCACAACATACGATTTACCAGATAGTAAAACAAAACTAGGCACATTAAAAGCTTGGCTGTTACATGTAGTATCTAAAAAAAAGAAACACTTTTATGTAACATTTCGTATTAAACATGTGAAACGAACACGGGAATTTAACATTTTTATATATTTAATATGCTAATATAATATTAAGATGCAATTTAAATAGCATAACTTCGTTGTTTCATCAATACTCGTTGAATACTAATTTTCGTGGATTTCGTCGTTAACACGCATTGATGTATCTTTGAAACTGATATTCACTTTATTCACAAAAATTGATACCCTTGAATTTTAATGAAACCACAGTATGTATTGTACTAAATTTTCACCGTTTTCTTGACTTTCTGTTGACATTAGAACACGTTCATATCTTCCATTTAGATTTTGCCATAAATGCCAATCATATTTAACATCATCGCCTGGCACACAAGACTGGCACCAAGCAACAAGAGTCAGTTTGGACGACACAGCAACCTTGTCGTTGCAATTTAAGCTACAGCTGTGAAACAGAATACAAAAAATGGAAAAGATGATAACAACTTGTAATAATTATGAATGAATGAAGGGAGTATCATTACTAAATTGAAATGTACTTTATAGCTAATGATGGTCCTGTTTCTGTCATTGATGCAATCTGTGTAAAGGTTCTTTCTAAGGATCCCCCGTGTACTGTCACCGTAACGGCATAATCTAAGTGAGTTGACACCACGGAGCTAAGCTGAACAATACCACGTGACAGTTCTTTAACGAAACAGTTGTCTAGTGGTGTTTCATCGATGCGAATTTCAGCCACACTCATATACGCACGTGGAAATCTAGAATTCATTGAATAGTAAATATTGTATTTCTATTTGAGGAGGCGTGAAACTTTATAAAAGTAACCAAATACAGCAATCAGTCTTTGTCTAAATAATAATAAAGATATATGTAAAAAAAAAATTATAATCATTTTCCTTTAAATAAAAAATATTGGTAACTTTGCCAACTAAAAGAGATACAATTCACTTAGAATACTATTGTCAAATGTACACAAAATAGATTGATATTATATCTACTTCTTTATAAGTACCTTTTACATTTCCAGGTAAAGGTTAGATTTCCCTTTATACCAAGGTCTAGGTAAGCAACTCGTGATTCAGACAAAGCGTCGAACGTCATATTTTTTAACCCAATGACGTAATCACCTCCCACAATGTAAGCAAAAGGATGCGAGCTATGGAATTGAATATACATGTATTCCGTTATCCAAGTGGTACTAAGTGTCACATTGAGATGTAAGAAAATTAAACCTTCCCTTAGCGTATTTCTCCTTATTAGCATTCTACCTTGACCTTCTTGAATTGGGTTTTCATAGTCAATCGTTAAACCTAATTCTTCCGTGTTATTTGTTTCCAGTTTCCAATAAAACTTAATATTGTCTTTACAAAATATTTCCATTCGATTTGAAATGTATAGCTCATTTGCAGAGAAGACTTTCATTGGATTTGTTGGTATTGAATACTGACGATCAAATATGCCGCGAGTATCAAAACAGCTATTAACAGTCGTTACATTTTTTTCCATTGTTTTGACAGATATGTGGTTTGAACACTTAATGGCAACAATATTCGTCCCAAGGCTTTTATACGCATAACTAAATACCATTGGTTCGGTAGATGATACATTTTGTCTTATAGTGAAAACGCTGTCGCGGTCAACTGCATCCCCAGGTTTCATTTCGCAAGTGACAAATGGCCTTGTAGTAGTCGAAGATGAATTCACGTAAATAGAAGCGTTTCCCGGAGGAAGTGGTATTTTCCTTGGTTGAACATTTAGACTGAAGACATCATCCACAGAGAGGTCTGCTATAAGTGGTTCATCAAGATATACTGTCTCTCTCTCGTTGTTAGTGTGTATTCCATAAACAGACGGAATGTAGAACCCAAATTTTGCATACCTGAAGGTGTATGTCGTGCCATTCATATTTTGGTTCACTTCATATGTTTCTTTTGAGACAACAGTGTTAAAGTCAGAATTTACATTAAAAGTATAAAATGGATCACCAGAAATTCCCTCTGCTTTCAATTGTACGTCGGTAAACCTTAAATCAAACTTTTTAGTATTGCATGTTAGTTTAATAACTCCTAATGTTATATTTTTGTAAACTGTGTACTCACTATCACTGTTATTCATCTTGATAACCATGTTATAAATTCCACGTTTGCCTGCAAATATGTGGGTTACAGTCGATGACACAAGCTCAAAATGTTTAAGAGGTGTTCCGTCATCAAAATCCCAAAACACTGATATTCCAGAAGGTAAGTTTGGAAATTTGCTTATCGAAATGGTGAAAGTCACCTTTTTTTGAATTGTTACTGATTTAAAATAATGATTGTATTCTAAAGTTGGAATTACTTGCTCTAACTTCATACTCATGGGAACTGGATTTTTATAATGAAAAAAAATCTCAGATAGCTTATAAGTTTCGAGGTTAACAACTGTTTTTACGACTTGATGAGACAAATCATTTGTGCATGTAAATACCACATTCATTTGTCCCGCTGTTTTATAAAAGTGAATCCGTTGAATTGATTGCTTATTTGTTAAGTTTACAGCGAGGGTTTCATTGTTATCTCCGTAATCAAATATACATCGAACATTAGAGGGATCGTGGTTTGTTGATGAGTAAGATAAAGTGAAGGTTGCCTTTCCATCTGGAATAGGAATTTTGTAAGCAAATTTATTGACGGATAAACTTCCATTGGATATCGGATACTCGATCCTTATTATTGTGCTGTTAACATGGGTATACATTGAGTTCCAAGCATGTAGCGTTACATTATACAACCCTGGAAGTGCATACGAATGAACTATACTACGATCCATAAAGGCAATTTGAAATGATCCAGCTCGGTGTAGAGAAATGTTATTATCTCCAAAATCAATTGTGTAATAGACGTTCCACTCCGGAGGTGATATGAAAACGAACTGAATCTTTTCATCAACTGCTGCAATGGATTTGGATGATATATCCATGTTTATTGGGTTCCAGATGTAAATTGTTTTATTTGGAGTTACACTAACGAATCCATTGCATGTTAGTTCCCCATAAACTGAGTAGTTACCTTGGTGAGAGTACGAGTGATTAATCGGCACTGCAGTGTATAAACTTTGAATTTCTGAAGCTGTTGAGAAATAAGTAAGGTTCGAGCCGTCCCCGTAAAATAACGTTATGGTAATAGCATCATTGGAATGGGTCACGTTTGTTTTAGCACTGATATTTGAATCGGTTATGTTTATTTCAGCAGTGATATTGAATTCGGTCATGTTTGTTTCAGCAATGATATTGAATTCGGTGACGTTTGTTTCAGCAGTGATATTGAATTCGGTCACGTTTGTTTCTGCAGTAATTTTAAATTGAATAGGTTGGCCTGTTGTATATACACCAGACTCAATGAAGTGAACCGCTGGATTTTTTAGGACATCGCCTGAATTAAACAAAAACGTATACACATAATTCTATTTAATTGATGAAGGATTTTTTTTTTTGGAAATGAATATGCATTTTATGCATTGTAAGCTCAACCTCACTGTATTTAGCTTACAAAAAGCTTATCAATGCACGAAATAATTAGAAAATCAACAAATATTTTATGTGAAGAACAAGCTCATATAATTCAATACTCTAAATTGATGTCCGTTTTTTCACAAAGTGATAATTATTGTATGATTCTGATTAAAAAGGTAGACATTATTTTTGACAGTAACATCACAAATAAACAGGACGTGCACGGTTGTATGTGTAAATATGCAAAATGTCATATTTTTAAAACTTTGATTAGGAAAAATTAAATATTTATTGATTAAGTTACCAATAAATAATGAACCTGCTGTATAAATTTGTGTTCTAACTTTTTTTTTATTTTGATGATTTTAGTGTAAACTTTTATCCTGATATAAGATTCGATTATACATCAACTTTTGTTTAATGAATTAATTTGTTTGTTCTTATAAACAAAATTTTATTGAGATGTTTCAAAAGGTCATTACTGATGATAGTTGGTTTGTGAAATAAAGTTAAAAAAATAAATAAAAGATTCGCTGGTTGAGATGTTTTGTAACACCGTTGCAGTATTAATGGACAATGTATATAGTAAATTCATAGATATATTTCTAACTTGGAAAAAATAGTTATTTTCCAATTTCAATTGGATTGTGGCGTTTTTTAAATTCTGTATATTCCACCTTCTTTTATCTACATGTAAATCTTCGTATGTTTATTGTTTCTGTTGGTTCATCTGAAATGTTTTGACGACAAGTGTGTACGTAATAACAGGTGCTATGTCTTGGTCTTATTTGCTAAATTTAACTGTCCTGCGTTATGCAAAAACTTTTCCCAATCAGAAAAGCTCCAAAGGTTGCGTATTTGTTTGTCTCTTGGTCAATCTTCTATTTTTAAATCGAATCTGAGAATTCGATAGGATTCGACCAATCAGCTTGGCTTCTCAAATTAGTGACTTCATTGTTTGTAAATCAGAGGAGAAGCCACGCTCAAAGCTGCTAAGAAATATTTTCGGCAAAAACTCTCCATCCATCCCTTTCTTCCACCTTATGTTATTTATTTCACTTTTAATATGATGTATAATGTTTGCGGTTTATTTTGTGTTTGCTTTTTTGTATTTTGTATATCCTATCCTTTTTTGATGATTGGCATATCAGGGCCATACTTTTTAATGTTTATTTATGTAGGGGGTCAGATGCCATATTATATGTTGCCGAATATTTAGAAAATGTATCAGCGGTGTTTTCTTAGTCCCGTCTGACCCCCTCAATATTTACAGGGTTGTTTTTTTTTTTACATTTTTGTCATTTATTTGAATAAATGGCCTATTTTCATCTTTAACTATGTTATGTGTTTCTAATTCATCAAAAAACCTAGTGCAGTTGTGTTTAATTACAAAGGAACATAATCAGTTTCTTTGATATTCGAGTAGACATAACACAACAAATACATTTAACCAAATTTGTTCCATATATGATTGAATCTTTAGATGGGAAATGGTATTGATTTTATTTTTTTAAAGGCTTCTTGCTTCACTAGTTTTTAGCTCACCTGAGCCAAAGGCTCAAGTGAGCTTTTCTGATCACAATTTTCCGTTGTCTGTCATTGTCGTCGTCGTTGTTGTAAACTTTTCACATTTTCACCTTCTTCTCAAGAACCACTGGGTAGATTTCAACCAAATTTAACATAAAGCACCACTAGGTGAAGGGAATTCAAGTTTCTTCAAATGAAGGGTCACGCCCTCTTTAAAGGGGAGATAATTGAGAATTATTGAAAATTTGTTGGTATTTTTCAAAAATCTTCTCAAAAACTATTCGGCCTTAAAAGCCAACTGCTAAGACTTGTGTAGAGGCATCCTCAGGTAGTGTAGATTCAAGTTTGTTCAAATCATGGTCCCCCGGGGGAAGGGAGGGGCCACAATTAGGGGATCAAGTTTTACAAAGGAATATTTAGAGAAAATCTTTAAAAATCTTCTACTCATAAACTATCAGGCCAGAAAAGCTCAAATCAAAATGGGAGCATCCTCAGATAGTGTAGATTCAAGTTTGTTCAAATCATGGTCCCCCGGGGGTAGGGAGGGGCCACAATTAGGGGATCAAGTTTTACATAGGAATATATAGTGAAAATCTTTAAAAAATCTTCTTCTAAAAAACTATTAGGCCAGAAAAGCTCAAATTAAAGTGAAAGCATCCTAAGGTAGTGTAGATTCAAGTTTGTTCAAATTATAGTCCCTGGTGGTATGGTTGGGCCACAATGGGGGAATGGATTTTTACATAGGAATATATAGAGAACATCTTTAAAAATCATCTTTTAAAAAACTATTAGGCCAGAAAAACTCAAATTTGAGTGGAAGCATCCTTATAAAGTGTAGTTTCAAGTTTGTTCAAATCATGATCCCCGGGAGTAGGATGGGGCCACAATTTGGGGATCAAGTTTTACAAAGAATATGTAGAGGAAATCTTTAAAAAATTTCTTTTAAAAACTATTTGGCCAGGAAAGCTCAAATTTGAGTGGAAGCATCCTCAGATAGTGTAAATTCAAGTTTGTTCAAATCATGGTCCCCGGGGGAAGGGTGGAGCCCAATTGGGGGATAATTTTTTATACAGGAATATACAGAGAAAATCATTTTAAAAAATTCTTTTAAAAACTATTTGGCCAAGAAAGCTCAAATTGGCGTGTAACCATCCTCAGATAGTGTAGATTCAAGTTTGTTCAGATCATTGTCCCTGGGGGTAGGGCGAGCCACAATGGAGGATAAATTTTTATATATAGAGAAAATCTTTGAAAATTTTCATCTCAAAAACTATTGGCCAGAAAAGCTCAAATTAAAGTGGAAGCATTCTCAGGTAGTGGAGATTCAAGTTTGTTCAAATCATAGTCCCTGGTAGTATGGTGGGGCCACAATAGAGGAATGGATTTTTACAAAGGAATATATAGAGAAAATCTTTTTCTCAAAAACTATTAAGCCAGGAAAGCTCAAATTAAAATGGAAGCATCCTCAGGTAGTGTAGATTCAAGTTTGTACAAATCATGGTCCCTGTGGTTAGGGTGGGGCCACAATAGAGGGATCAAGTTTTACATATGAATATATAGAGAAAATCTTTAAAAATCTTCTTCTCAAAAACTATCAGGCCAGGAAAGCTCAAGTTTGAGTGGAAGCATCCTCAGATAGTTTAGATTCAATTTTGTTCATATCATGGTCCTCAGGGGTAGGGTGGGGCCACAATAGGGGGATCAAGTTTTACATAGGAATATTTAGATAAAAAATCTTTAAAAATCTTCTTCTCAAAAACTATGAGGCCAGGAAAGCTCAAATTTGGGTTGAAGCATCCTCAGAAAGTGTAAATGCAAGTTTTTTTAAATCATGGTCCCCGGGGGAAGGGTGGGGCCACAGATAGGGGATCATTTTTTATACAGGAATATATAGAGAAAATCTTTTTTAAATTTCTTTTAAAAACTCTTTGGCCAAGAGAGCTCAAATTGGCGTTTAACCATCCTCAGATAGTGTAGATTCAAGTTTGTTCAAATCATTGTTCCTGGGGGTAGGGCAGGGCCACAATGGGGGATAATTCTTTACATATAGAGAAAATCTTTTAAAATCTTCTCAAAACTATTAGGCCAGGAAAGCCCAAATTTGAGTGGAAACATCCCCAGATCGTAAAGATTCAAGTTTGTTAAAATAATAGTCCAGGGGTAGGGTGAGACCACAATGAATTTTTACATAGGAATATATAGAGAAAATCTTTAAAAATCTTCCTTTTAAAGACTATTTGGCCAGAAAAGCTTAAACTTGTGTAGAGGCATCCTCGGGTAGTGTAAATTAAAGTTTGCAAAATCACAGTCCCTAGTGGTAGGGCGGGGCCGTGATGCCGGTTTGAATTTTTACATAGGAATGTATAAAGAAAATCTTTAAAAATATTCTAGGAAAGTTTTCAGTCCAAAACTCAGTACTAAGTGTGAAAGCACAGGTTATGCAGATTTAAGCTTGATGAAACCATGATTCCCTAGAGAAAAGTGGGACCGCGAAATGGGGGGGGGGGGTATAAAGGAATAGAGAAAAATCTTCTAACAGGTACAACAACAAAAGGGCCTTGGTATTTACCACAAAAAAAGGGGTGGATAAAAATTGGCAGATTTTCATTTGTTTAGCAAGATCTACTGTACTTAGTCGTCAAGATGTTTTGATACTGTAATGCAAATTTGATCAGAATTAAAGCAATTGTTACGCAGGTGAGCGATGAGGCCCCTGGGCTTCTTGTTTTTACTTTTATTCAATAGCATTAAATAGGTAAAAAGCAAATATCAAATCATTTAGTATTTTATGGACACTTTTTAACACACGGGCCCATAGAATGTATTTAGGACCTAAACGTTCAGAAAAATGAAGTTTTAAATATTGATTGTTGTTTATTTTCTTTAAACATAAAAAGTTATAATTGACTTTTAAGACAGGCGATAGACAATTTAAAAAAGTAAGTACGTGTATAAAGCAATTGGAAAACTTGTAAATTAAAGAAGGAATCCACCAGAAGTGTGAAATTTCTTCAATTATAGGTTTTAAAAATATTATAACATTTATCCATTTTACATTAATTCAAAAGGCATTAAAATGATTTGGAAAATGGAATAGCGTTCCGCAAAATATATTTACAATTGGCATTTCAAGGTACATGTACATGTAATGCACTGCAATGAATTACTTTATCGAGGGTTGAAATAAACATCGTAAAGAAGTAAATGCCACTTTAAGATTTCTGTTTAGAAATATGTTTAGTTTTTTAGTTAAAACTAACCTTATATATGCATTCAGGAGCACGCTATAACTTTTTTTTTAGGGTAATGTATAATTTCAGGTTAAAATCGAAAAGAGTCCGTACGTAGAATTTCTGTAAATAAATGGCTGCATGAGGAGCTGAAAAAAGGGTTCTAGTACATGCTTGTAATGTAATCTCCATATCGAAACAATTAGACATATATATGATAGTAAAAAAGTAAAAAATATGGAATATAGTTAGCATTATGCCACATTTTGTTGTTCAAATATGTAATTTCTGGACTATAAAAAGAGATAAATAACAAAACTATCATTCGTTATGATGCTATATAGTATGTAGAAATTTGAATTTATACGGACAAGATCAAGTGTAGAATTAATAAAAGATAATAGAAGGAAGAAATAATTTCGCATGTAAAAATGTCCGCAAAAATGTTTTACTCAGCCCCGAAAAAAAATCAAAATTCAACAATCTTAACATTAGATAAGTTTAGGATTTTAGTTGAAAAGCTCTTTATCCCTTTTAGACGGGGGCTGTATAACAATGATCTTGCCTGTTGTGTCAAAAAAATGAGGATTCCTAAAGTACTATCTAGTGGTGGAAGAAATAATGAATAATTATAAGATTTAATGAATGAACATGCTGTGCCTTTTTGTCTCTATCGTATATCGTTCGCGTTTTATCAATTAATCTCACACAGAGGCGTATCTTTCTTTATAACTGAAACAACACTCCCCAATCCATTGACTGCTACACCACTGAATTTGTGCGATTATCCGTGAAACTTACAATACATTAATTCAAATTTCCTTTAAGTTCGAGGGTTGTTCGGAAATTATTGAGACAACTCGAATATTTTCTTTTTTTAATTGACGAATTTTGGTGAAAATTGGCATAGACACTGAAGAAACGCCAACAAATAATAAAACAAAGTAATTAAAAAAAAATATTTAATATTTTGTTTACGACGGTAGATAAACAAGTCGGTGGTCGGTGTTCATTGAAAACCCTCAAACTGGTGGAAATCTCAGAAGAAGACATTTTAAGGCCACACAATTGACACACTTACTGTTGTCAACAGTTCTAAAATATATAAAGAAAATGACTGCAGGAGACATTCACAGTAATTAGCCTTTCGGAAAAGAAAAATCGATTTTTTCCCTAAAGAACAAGAATGAGAGAAAATGTAAATGATGTCATCTTGAAATGAAAGCAAAAGAGAAATAATTCTTATATCCGTTCGTTTGAAGGGTGTTTAAAACATGGGAGCAATAAGAAGCGTTAAAATGACGTTGCAAAAAGTTTGCAGTTGCACCGGTGTAACGAATAATTGTGAAAATTGCCGCGGGGGTCAATTTTCAATCAATGTTGAATATTGAGGCCAGGTGTTGAATTAAGACCGCAATTGAAAATTGACCCGCATCGTAAATTTTGATCATGAAACCGGTTCAAAATTCAACAGCAAATAAGCACAAACTAACAAATCAATATTTATATCTTCGATTTATGTAGCATTTTTTAAATATTTATTCTTTGGATTTACATGTTTTAGCAGTTGGACGAAAAAATGAAACAATTCAATGATTAATTTTTCGAATTGACATATTATCACTTTAAATATGTATTAGCTATTTTATTCGTAGTTTACTATTTGCGTATCACAGCTGTTTTGTGTGGTATTTATGTTTCATTGATATTGATTTAAAAGAATATTAGTATATTTGGTTACACGATAGACTAATCAAGTTAAAACGTGATTATTTTAATATTTGCTGAAAATGTGTACAAATATAAATTATTAGTACAAATTACAATACGTCATATTGTTTAATTATGGTTTAACACTCACCAAGTACATCTACAAATTGTGATATTGTTCATAGTAAAAAATTTTGTGAGTGTTGCAATAGGACATATTGTTAATTTGTTCTTGAACCTTCTTATTATATGTTAAAACTATAATTATCTGAATTTTGTATACACACTCGCCCAGTAAATTAACATATGATGATACGATAATCTGAACATAGAAGTTTTGAGATACACTCGCCCAGTAAATTAATATATGACAATACGGTAATACGAAGTTAGAAGTTTTGTGAAAGAAAAAAAAAACAGCATTTATTTTTTATTAAAAAATTAATTTTCTAATATTGGAATTTTATTATTTCCGAAATGTTCATGCATACTCTTTCCTGAAAGATACTTTATCAACTATATATATCTTAAAGTCGATTTTTTTGCAGTACTTTATTTTGCTGTGAAAAATTGCAAAGTTTTATTTTGCCGTGAAAAATTGCTAATTGGATAAATCAGGTTGTATTTAAATATGATGAACATGATTGAAACCAATCTTTATTTTTTCTAGGCATAACAATTTTTTAATTGGAATGTATAGCAAGTTTGCAACCTACAGAATTTTGTACAGAATGACAATAATGTAATTTTGCTTGTGTGGTTTTAAATAGCTTTGATTATAAATACTTAACAGAAGTTTATTAGCCATAATTGTTTTCGTCAATGAAATTATCTTGCGTCGGGGTCGGAGTAGGTAGTTGACTTTCATATCACAGGCACCTACATTATTAACGAAGAGGGTATACATTTGAAATTATGAGAAAAAATTTAAACGTAGTTAATGAAATTAAAAACTCAAAACAATAGCGATCAATTGAGGAACTTTTTTAAATTGCTAATTATTTCTTTAAATACCGTAAGATATAGTAAAGTCATAAAAAAAATATATGGATATCTCAACGAGTTTATTTAATTTAGGATTAAGCATATCAGTATCACCCCTGACCTGCGAATGTGTTCGGAATGTTTTCTTTATCGTTGCTAAGTATGTAATAAATCCAGAGGTGCTCGAATGAAAGTTCACGAGACTTCACTGAGATTTGTTCAGTTCCTGTGAAATTTCGACCGGAAGTATTAGTGTTCGGATAATATTCTCAAAATACGTAAGTATTGGTCGTTTTTCGTATCATATCCTACTTGGATTTATGTTAAAACATGAAAATCTTTGAAGATGTATGTCTTATTTCATCGTCTAGCGGTTATTTATATTAAACGATTATATTCAGAACCGAGTTATCGTTCGTGTTCAACCACGTGTTATTTATATTAAACGATTATATTCAGAACCGAGTTATCGTTCGTGTTCAACCACGTATAGAGTGGTTGAAAATATAAACATTGGGTTGCTTAATAAAATCATAGCCATGTTTAATGCTTGTGGTGTGCAATACCATGTTTTTAGAAAAAAAATGGGTGTCTGTTTTGCATAAAAACTTAGTATATCGAGCCATTTTCAAGGAACATTTTGCATAAAATAGTATAGTCTGTTTCACTATTGATGCTATTACTAGGTCAGGCGCAGATCGAAAATTAATGCTCAGGGGGGATCTCTACAAGCATGTTAATTGTTGCAACAGCAGACAAAAACTTTTTTTGCATTGTCGCATTTATTTCTAGTACACATTTTAACCACCAATTTAGGAAGATTAAAGATAAAGTTTAAAATCAATAAGCCTCTAGATTTTATATTTTACTATAAGTACCTTGATTCTATGAAATGGACTATAAACACGAGGCATGAATTTTACTGCGAAACTGAAAGGGTCAAATAAAATCACGTGATCTAAAATTTAAATGACAATAACATTCGCAGGGGTGTGTATATGCTAACACGAACTATCTTTAATGGACCAACTAGACAAAGAAAGGCACTCGATCATATTTATAAAAAATAACAGAATTTCTAGCAGTGACCATGTTTTTAAATGATTCATGCTGTCAAAAATTATATAACATGTAGCCAAAAAAAAACTAGAAAGATTCTGCAATCTCTCAAATTAAAAAAAATACCGTTTTCAAAGAAGATACGGTTTTGCATATAATACGTTTTTTTATCTACTCGTGTATGCACGTGAAGGTAAAATGTTATACAGAATTTCAGTACATGCACATAGGCACTACACTATTTGCACTCTATGTACACGTCTTAACTTTTTTTTCTTATTTGTTTCTAGGTGATTAAGGGAATGAATTTTTACGTTTACTTACAAAGTTTACACCCGTATCATATTGAAAAGAATTGACGTTATAAGTTAGGAATTAATGAAGTGATTTAAAAGTGGCTTATAATGAATCTTAAGATAAGATTTAGTCAACTGCGTTACGCTAATAAATTTTTGTGAAACAGCTATGACAAATCTTTAGGACTTCTTACATGTAATTTATAACTAAGGCAAATCTAAGTTCTATATTAGGAAATATTTAATTAACCAGATTGTTTTTTTTTTAAAGAATGATACAAAGTTTTGTGCTTTTAATAGTAAAAATACTTTACAAAGTGCGTAAAAATAACATTTGAATTAAAAAGAATAAGCGCCATATATATCGTTTGATTTCACAAGTTTAATTTTTTACTTTACAAAATACATGTATTTGATTAAAGTACATATCTAATCAAATATAAACTTTTAACTTTTAATTTTGAAAAACTTACCACTTGCTTGACTTAGCGTGTTCAGCCGAAGAAAAAGAACAAACCAGTGAAGCTGCTTCATGTTTGTATGTCTTTGCGCACTACCTAAGTTCTATTCGATGCAAAGTATCCATGCTCGTTATCTGAAAATATCTGATGATTGCTAGACTACTTCTATCTATGGGGCACTGGGCATGCGTTTATTGGGCATGCGTTAATTTCATGCTATGTTGGTTTATCATTATTCAAACAAATTTCAATATTCCAGTCCATCTCATTTAGAATCCTGGGGAATTAGATCCTCAAATAGATTATAAAAACCAATATTGATGTTGGTTTTCGACAAATTTCAAAATCTTGGTGAACCTAATAAGACCGCAAGAAAAAGAAAAACATTTTATTTCATATCCCTATATATCCTCGATTATAATCCGAAATTGTAATCCTGACTTTGTATAGTTTATTAAAAATATTTTAATCCGTAAATAGAAAAGTAGCATGCCATAATCGTGCTATCAGACATAATTTGCTAAAAAAAAACAATATTTGCATGTTTTTAAAATATAGCTGTAAAACGAGTAAATATTCTATTTAAATGCTGCACATTTTTTCTTAAAGAAATTTGGTATTTAAAATCTGCTCCTTCCAAATCATGTATTGCATATACATGTACTATATGTATTCATACAAATGTCAATATTCAAATTTATTATTCCCCAACAAGCATTAGAACTATTTTAACAAGAGCTTGGACTTTGGGTAGTTGTGTCGAACAGCAATGTGAGCCTGTAGGCCTGTCCATATCATTGCTGGACATTCAGCCATGGTTCTCTGAAATCAACAAGATATGTCTGGCTTTTGAGCTAAGATAACGCAATTTATGCATATCCATTCGAAAACAATCTTAAACTTGTTTTGATGCAAGAAATAGATAGTTAGGTCGTACCGAAATTCCAAGGTCCTGTTAAAATAGTTCTATTAACTGATCACAGCAGCGGGTATTAATTTTTCATGAAAGCAGGCATTACAAAAGGATTTAACTGTTTACAGCCTACGTTATCTATTCCAGACTGAGTACAAAGGCCTATATGCTATTAATTATTGAATATTAAAAATGTTATTCAGGCCTAAATTTATGTATTGATTTCCTCTACATTTACACTTCTGATTATCAAATATTAAATAAATGCAATATAACGTTGTAATAAAATTTCGATTTCAATGAATTTTCCCAATTGTCTTTACCTAAGAAATATTTTTATCGACTGCATGTTTAATATTTTAAAAGGTAATGTTCAGTTCTCGGTGAATATGAGCCAAATTTACCCAACAAATGAATTTATATGATCATGACATGCAGATATTTAGTCAAGGGAAATATCGGGCTAAGACAAGAGCTCGTCGTTTTTACCGGTATACATAGTTTATTAGCACATTTCAACAATTATTCACCGGCAGTACTTCTCGGCAGGCAGACTATATTAGCAACATTGTTGTATTTAATTTACATAAAGAGGGGATATAGTTTTTATTAGTTCACCTGAGCTGAAAGCTCAAGTGAGCTATTCTGATCACATTTTGTCTGGCGTCCGTCTGTCTGTCCGTCCGTCTGTCCGTCCCTCTGTCCGTCCGTCTGTCTGTAAACTTTTCACATTTTCAACATCTTCTCAAGAACCACTGGGCCAATTTCAACCAAACTTAGCACAAAACATCCTTAGCCTAAGGGAATTCAAATTTGTGAAAATAAAGGACTACGCCTTTTTGCAAATGGAGATAATAAGGAATATATTTTTCGAGAAATTTTCAAAAATCTTCTTATCATGAACCATAAGACCAGGAAAGCTGAAACTTGTGTGAAAGCATCTTCAGGTAGTGAGGATACGAAGTTGTGAAAACCATGACCCCCTGGAGTAGGGTGGGGCCACAGTCGAAGTTTAACATAGGAATATATAGTGTAAATCTTTAAAAATCTTCTTGTCAGAAAATAATCAGCCGGCAAAGCTGAAACTTGTGTGGAAGCATTCTCAGGTATTGTTAATTCAAAGTTGTGAAAATGATAAAAAAAACTTCTTCTCAGAAACTAATCAGCTGGCAAAGCTGAAACTTGTGTGGACGCATCTTCGGGAAGTGTAGATTCTAAGTTGTGAAAATCATGACCCCTGGGGGGAAAGGTGGGGCCACAATGGGGGGTCGAAGTTTAACATATGAATATATAGAGGAAATTTTCAAAAATCTTCTCATAAACTAATCAGCCAGGAAAGTTGAAACTTGTGTTAAGGCATCCTCAGGTAGTGAAGATACAAGGTTGTGAAAATCATGACCCCCAGGGGTAGGGTGGGGCTACAATGGGGGGGGGGGGGTGAAATTTTACATCGGAATTGACAGAGTGAATCTTTAAAATTTTCTTCTCAAAAACTAATCAGCCAGTAAAGCTAAATCTTGTGTGGAAGCATCCTCAGGTAGTGTAGATACAAGGTTGTGAAAATCATGACCCCCGGGGGTAAGGTGGGGCCACAATGGGGGTCGAAATTTTACATAGGAATATACAGAGTAAATCTTTAAAAATCTTCTTCTCATGAACCATAACACCAGGAAAGCTGAAACTTGTGTGACATCATCTTTAGGTAGTGTAGATACAAAGTTGTGAAAATCATTACCCCCCCGGGTAGGGTGGGGCCACAATGGGGAGTCGAAGTTTTACATATGAATATATAAAGTAAATCTTTAAAAATCTTCTTCTCAGAAACTAATCAGCCAGGAAAGCTGACACTTGTGTGAAAGCATCCTCAGATAATCTAGATACAAAGTTGTAAAAATCATGACCCCTGCGGATAGGGTGGGGCCACAATGGGGGGTCGAAATTTTACATAGGAATATACAGAGTAAATCTTTAAAAATCTTCTTCTCAGAAAGTAATCAGCCAGCAAAGCTGAAACTTGCGTGGAAGCATCCTCATGTAGTGTAGATTCAAAGTTGTGAAAATCATTACCCCCGGGAGGAAGGGTGGGGCCACAATGGAGGGGGGGGGGGTCGTTTAACATAGGAATATACAGAGTAAATCTTAAAAATCTCCTTCTCAGAAACTAATCAGCAAGGAAAGCTGACACTTGTGTGGCAGCATCCTCAAGTAGTGTAGATTCAAAGTTGTGAAAATCATGACCCCTGCAGGTAGGGTGGGCCACAATGGGGGGGGGGGGTCGATGTTCAACACATGAATATATAGAGGAAATCTTTAAAAATCTTCTTCTTAGATACTATTCAGCCAGGAAAGCTGAAACTTGTGTTAAGGCATCCTCAGGTAGCGTAGATATAAAGTTGTGAAAATCATGACCCCCGGGGGTAGGGTGGGGCTACAATGGGGTGGGGCGATATTTTACATAGGAATTGACAGAGTAAATCTTTAAAAACCTTCTTCTCAGAAACCAATCGGCCAGCAAAGCTGAATCTTGTGTGGAAGCATCCTCAGGTAGTGTAGATTCAAAGTTGTGAAAATCATGACCCCCGGGGGTAGGGTGTGACCACAATGGGGGATCGAAGTTTTACATTTGAATATATATAGAGTAAATCTTAAATAACGTTCAGAAACTATTCAGCCAGGAAAGCTGAGACTTGTGTGAAAGCATCCTCAGGTAGTGTAGATACAAATTTATGAAAATCATGACCCCTGGGGGTAGGTTTTGGCCACAATTGGGGGTCAAAGTTTAACATAGGAATATATAGAGTAAATTTTTAAAAATCTTCCTCTCAGAAACTAATCAGCCAGGAAAGCTGAAACTTGTGTGAAAGCATCCTCAGGAAGTGTAGATTCCAAGTTGTGAAAATCATGATCCACAGGGGTAGGGTGGGGCCACAATGGGGGGTCAAAGTTTAACAAAGGAATATATAGGGTAAATCTTTAAAAATCTTCTCAGAAACTAATCAGCCAGATAAATCTTTATAATTGTTAAGACTTTGGCCCCAGGACAATTCTTTGGCCTCACGAGAAGGTTCAGAGTTTGATGTACGTTTATATCCCATATATAAACTATTGTTAAGGAGCTTTTTGAGAACTGCAATACTCAACATATGATATGACTATAAAATCATCCTGTTAGCAAAGGGACTAATGATTTTAAACATAAGAATATCCAGGGGAAAAATGGATTTTATTTATACAGGATCTACATGTATTATTGTACATTGTCCAGATAGTTTGTATTATGACTCCATTAAGCTGATTTTATCACACCTATTGTTCCTCAAGTGAGCGATGTGGCCCATAGGCCTCTTGTTTAAAAATGTTTGTTTTAAATAACTTTGTGTAATGAATGTATACATTAGATTATAGACATGTCATAAAAGGATAATTTAAAGAAAAAATTAGATAAGTCTCGTGGGTCTAGATACTTGGGGGTGAGGGGATGGAGAGGAGTGAAGGCTGGTCGGTCCAGTCTTTTTGCTGCAGTTTTTAGTACAATTAATTTAAAAAAACTCCCAGAATGCGTAGTTGCAATTTATTATTGTTCACAACATACTAATATATAATAAATATATCTAAATATAAAATGTACTTGAACTATACAGTTTGCGTTGTTTAAGTTTTAAAAAATAAAACTTATAATTCACAGGGCAAAAAGTAGTCCGGTCATTATTACAAATGTATAAACATTTCTAAATAATTAATAAAGAAAAATGGTTGTACAGAGGAAGGGCAACAATAAGGTAAAAAAAATCTCATGTTCATAAAAGGAAAAACACTAAAATAGTTCACACAGTGAAGAGAAAGCGGATAAAGGAGACGAAGCTGAAAAATCAATGGCTTCTACACAAAGTTAAAATATAAGCTGAAATAAAGCTTTCTGTCGTCAGCAAACAGCTAATCTATATTAATCAGTTAAAAAATTCACTTTACACGGTAACCGGTGAAACGTTAGGTGTAGTTTCCTAAGATAAATGATACTTCTGTACTGAGGTTTCTCGAGGCTAATCTCTTATGAATACAAGATATAACGTCATTTCAAACACATACAGAAATATGAACGAAAAGGAACAATTTTCAGTATGAAGTTCCTGTATCACAAAACAAGAGGCCAATTGGCCTTAACAGTCTCCTCAGTACCATAGCCCATACAAAAACTTGTTGAAGAATGTTATTTACTAGCATACTTGTAATCAAGTTTTATTGTGGAGTAGAAAAATTATAATTATATTATAATTATGATGACCAGCCCCCTGCCTGAAAACTAGGAAACCTATACTTTTGGCGAAAATCTTAAAGATCATAATACAGTGCAAGAACTATTATTAAAAACGTGTAAGCCTCTGATAGAAAATAGATTTCCCATTTTTGTTAACTTTCATGATGGTTTCATTAATAAACTACATGTTTTATTTCAAACAACCTTCAATCCCCCATTCCAGGGACATAAAGAAAATCTCCCTGTTAGCACTTAAAACAAAAATAGTTTTAAAAGCAATAAAGTGTTTTTCACTTCTCCTGTTTTAGCCTTTGAATATTCAACCTTCATTAACAATCATTGTTAACAATCATCACCATATGCATCTGGCAGTTATACAAAAATTATTATTTTACATACACTGTTATTAGTGATTTGGTAAGTGAATTATTACTTTACTAATAACAAGTCTATGTGTTTATTTAGAAAGTTCAAACTCTGTTTTTGTTTCAAATGATAAAAATACTTACATTACTCTTTTTATCATACAACTTAAAAATTACAGTATACTTAATGATTAAATAATAAATATGAACAAGCAAAGGATGATTAGGAAGAAGCAAGGCAAGATAACTCCATTAACTGCCTGGACTCTTTCCAAACCGTTTCAAAATATTTTAACTACAGCTTCATTTCTCAATGTGGAAAACAGCTTGTAAATCTTAATCAAACAATATGGGGATATATATGTTCAAGAGACTATCAAACAAAAACTAGCCGGTCAATTTAGATAAACTTTTTTTGTCAGCAAATATATAACTCTTAATAAGATTTATGTTTAAAAAAAATAGTGAGTAAACTTTTTAGAAATTTCCATTACTATGAAATTTTGTGAATTTTTGGCAGAATTGGGTAAAGAAATGATTTTTTTTTGGGGGGGGGGGGGTATATTATCTGTAGAAATTCAATAAAAGTTTTTCATTGAACAACTAGATTAGATTTTCTTACCTTATAACCTTAAATAATTTATTTTAGTGCAAAAACTAAGAATTATGAGATCATGCATCATAGTGTTAAAATTTAGCTGCTGAAATGTTGAGCGTTGTGGGCTGAAGCTCACTGCAGGGAAACAAACGTAAAAAGGTACATATATTGTGGCCTCTTTAGGAAGTTTCCTTGAAGGGGCCATGAATTTCACAATTTTTACTCCCCTTTACCCCAAAAATGCTACATGTATATGCCAATTATGGCTGAAATCGGTTTAGTGATTCCATAAAAGAAGGTAACATGTTTAAAAAATTACGACCGACGTACGACGATTGACGAACGACTAACGACGACGGACAAAAAACAGATAGCAATTGGTTACCTGAGTGACTCAGGTGACCTAAACATGGTAACAAATGACCCAAAAGTTAAAAATGTAAAATCGTTAACGCACGACAAACGACGCACGATGACGGACGAAAACCAATTGCAATAGGTCAACTGAGTGACTCAGGTGACCTTAAAATTCAAAATATTATATGTGAAAATAAAAAGGAAATGTAATGTCCACTAATGTATTTCTAAAGCATCGCCAAATTTTGTATTGGAATGTATTTGCTTGAGTCGTCCGAATCATGTAACACAAAGTCTACACTTGATGTGGATACAGCGCCAAATCGAGAGATGGCTCTGTCTTTGAAAGCATCTCCATCGTTGTTCTCTCTCGACAGGTCACGACCATTAGAAGAATCAATTTTGAGAGAAATTGAGGTTGCCTCTGATATCAGATGACATGTTTCTTCGTCGGTACCATTGCTTTTCTTTATCGACTAGAATGGAATCACAATATAAGGTTTAAAAAAATGAAGAAAAAAAATGATATCTCAGATATTTCCAAATAACGACGTACGAACCTTTAGTTCTTCATTCCCATAAATGGTGACAATATCTCGAATTAACGTCATGACGTTGACAGCATTGATCTCCTTTTTTGATGAGTTACCTGCATACTCTTTTCCAAGGCAAAAAAAAAAAATTCAAAGGTTTTCGAAGATATCAGAAGAAACCCAAATTTAAATTGAAATATTTTGGAAGCAAACCTTATTAAGAGGTTTTAAAAAAAATCAATTATTGTTCTTAAAGCAAACTTTAAAAAGACACTTTTCAGGAAAAAAAATTGATTTTTTGCAAAAAGTAACACAATGAATTAAAGATTTGAGAAATATGATATCCTAATATCAAAACATATTCATCCAATTTTGATAAAAGTATATTTACTATCATTCAAAATATTTTTTTTGTTAAGTATGGTGGCTCACTACACCTTTAAAGATATTTTCTTAAATCAGCAGACATTTAGTTGTTTATGATAAATATTATAATGGATAAGAAGATATTTAAGTCAAATAGGCAAAACATATGCAATTTTGGATGAAAAATGACATTTTTGATAATTAAATCTAGTAAACATGAGCAAAAGCTCCGGGCGCATTCTAACTCATAATCTGCGGTTCAGAAGCCCAATACTTTAACCACTGAGCTACGACGTTATACAACCCAATCGAATGATATAAACAGTTTAACAAAACATTTAAATCGCCATCTTGTGACGTAGTGTCTTAAAAAGTACAAGTCTAGGTTTAGTGAGGTACCTTAACATTATAAATTTAGTTCAGCTTTTAAATAGAAAGATGTTTTCACAACCGGAACAGCTCTGCAACAGCGATGTTACATGTTCTTAATTTCTTTAATATCTCTATTTTGGATTTTAAAATTCTACACTCACAGCTTAACCAAAATTCAAAACAAAAATTGGGGGTTCATATGCTTCTTTTTGTGCTACGGTGCATTTAATATGGCCTTTCTGGACTAAAATTGCAATTTAAAGATAAATCTCTTTTTCTTCTTTTATATATATCGGAATGAACCATGGCATCAAATACATATTTATTCTATTAAAAATGAATAAAATTAAAACTTTTATGAAAAAATTGTTCAAAATTCCATCCCCTAATTAATATTTTGACCTTTTTGTACCAAAAAACCCCCTGTCTTCAGTCTTTAACAATTCAACATGCAAAATTATAATTTAAAAGTCTCAAACTTTTACATAAATTATAAAAAAAATGTTGAAAAAATCTTACAAATTACGAAATTAAAACCATAAATAAGGGTCTTTTATGTATTTTTTTAGATATGGTATGAAATAAGCTAATTTCGGGCAAAAATTGGAGGCAATGTTTTCTAGACCTTTTTGAAATATAAGCTAAAAAAATGCCAATATTTGTCGATCGAAATGTAAAAAATTGCTCAAATACTTTTTTCAGAACAAAATAAAGATATCCCAAAGCAGAAACTATCTGGAGACTCTATAACGATTGAGTTATGAAAAACTTTTTTTTCATCTTGAAAACTATCCACCACAAAATATTATACCTTACTTATCTCTGTAAATTCGTAAATTTCCCTTAACAGTTTATTCAATATATATTTTGGCACTGTGAAAAATAAATATACGAGTAGAATAAATATATGATGTATAATTCATAGACTATAAGTTTTCCAATATGGAACGAACCTATTTAAATGGTTTATAAGAGACCTAAGTATTCAAAATAAAACATTTAAGTTCCTGCAGGATTCGAACTCATGACTGACCAATTGCGCTACGTTGTTAGTTAACAATTTTGGGAAAGAAAATATGAATAAAATTGTACTTGATATTATTGTTTATTTCGATTGGAATTATCTAACAATGCAGAAGTATCCTATTCCACCTTAACTATCCATAAAAAGATATCTGCAGGAGTCTTTTTTTTTTAATGAATAATGTAAATTGAATGACTATTAACCCATGCCAGACCCGAAATGAAATTATTACGCGATATTTGAATCACTGTTGAAAACGTGACTTACTTTCTGATTTTTCTCTCTGTTTGAGTTTGAAGACACTCTCAATGAAGTTTCTGATTGAATTTTCTACGATGTGCAACATTCCTAGAGAAGTTGCGGCTCCGGTAGTCTCAGCTCGAACTGCTGAAATACTGTTATTCAGGATCGACAAGAAAACTGTCAACATGAACATAATGACAAAAAATACATATGTCATGTAAAAGAATTGGGCTGTCAACGGCGAGGCAATTACTAGAGGATCAAGTTTGTTTTTGCCAATAAACGTGTTGGCTAGACTTCCACATGTGATGTATATAGACTTGTAGTTTTCTAGCCTTGATCCAAAAAGTAAATAAGCTAAGAAAACAAATGCAATTAGTAAAATCGTCAAAATAATTCCAAAAGAAAGCAAATCCTTTCTTGCATTTGTAATAACTGCTAGAATTTCGGTAAAACGTTTGTTGTATCCTAAAATTTTCAATATCTGTAATGTTGATGCAAAAACAAGAGCAGCAAAGAAAACATTGAAAGCATTATCCCAAATAACAATGTGACCATAGTTTATGAATCGATTGGCACCAGTCAATTTGTCCTCATAAAACATATCCATAGCCGTGTTTGTGTATATCAATTTCATTATAAATGTCAGGAAACAAGAATAGGCTAGAAGGGTACTTATGCAATCAACAATGTTCCAAGGCTCTTTGATGAATGCTAAGCACCCAAACGTAGACCAGTTCCAAATAATTTTGAAAAGCAAGTAAATGTAGTAAAAAAATACTATCGTATATGACATAACCAGTCCAAAGCCAAGCGATGAAAGATTCAATATCGGCTTAAATGCTTGAATGTCTGTCCAAGTGACAACACTTCCAACCTCCGGAAACTCTGCAAGTAGCATAGCATATAAAAAAAGGTTCACGTTTGGATTGTACATCGTAAATTCTAAAAAGACAGCGCGTGTATTTCGATTGATCCAATTATGTTCAATAAGCTCTCTTAAAAGTAAGGAGGCACTTGCTTTGTTCTTTACAAACTTCAAAATGTATCCGCCTCCGCTGTATGTTCTGTACTCTCCCATTCGGGATATTCCCCAAATATCACGAGCGTCAGTATACGTCCATGAATCAGCTGTGTAGAAACGTCTTTTATAAATTTCAGACCCGCAAACACTTTTATTGTAAAGCTTCCACTGTAAGCAATATGAGCTCTGGTCTTCGTCTTCTTCCGAATAAGTCTCTATGCATGGATAACTTTCTAGCAACTTTGAATATTTGCAAGGAGCTGAAATAATAAAAGAAAATGCTTTCATGTATAAAATGTTATGTAGTTTTTTTATTCAATTCAGAATTGCTGAATAAACTAAAAGTTTAAACACGTACATATGATATTCACACTTTCTTACTTGACTTCATTCGAACTTGTCGCAGCCGGGCAGGTCCAACACGAATACTCGCCATATCTTGAAACCATTGACGATCCACGACTGTCAATGGCTCGTTTGCATAGTTATTGACGGGATAATATGCTTGGATGAAGGTGTTATTCAACCATTTATAAAAACCACTTTGGTTTTTTATCTAAATTTAAAGTTGAATAGTAGTAGTTTAAAATAACTTAACAATATTGATTTATAAAGTGACAAAATACATTTGATATATAAATTGAATTAAAACAAACGAAGCTTACAGTTGAGAATCCTTGTTTTCCAGTAAGAAGATAGTTTTCTAAGTTCTGCTTTAAATAAAAAGACCGTTGGTCGCGTTCCTTGTAGCTAATCAAGTAAATAGCGATGATGTATATGGTAAAAAATATAAGGTTCCTAAGAGCTGCTTTTGCTTGGGATTCATCATGACATTTTTTCCTTAACTCTTTAATTTCTTCTTTGGAGAGTATATCATATGTTGGTAAAACGTAATTTGTTAAATCTGAAGAAAAACATCATCATAAAAAGACAGGCAAACAAATCGCTATTCAAGTATCAAATGAAAAAATATTTTTGATATCGAATCTTTCACTGTCATCTTAAAATCACATTCTCGGGTATTTTCTAGAATATTCAAATAAACGTGTCTTCCTACCTGAAATGTTTGTCTCTTGATACTTATTTGGCACCATAGCAAATGATCGTACTTTTTGTAGATTAACCCTAGGCGCGTCCTCTTGCATCATATTCTTCAATACTGTTGTAAAAGTGATTGCTAAAATGAGAACTTTTATGGGATCGACTATAGCCAAGGATTCCACTACAGAGAAAACGAAAGAAGAGATCCATTCCTCTGATTTTGCATTACCCCATTCCATACTGTACAAAATTAAGAAAAAACAGGATGATAACACGGCCAACGCTAAAATTATCCAAGCAACATAGTATAGCCAATGTGGAAACTTGTCAATTTTTTGTTGGAAAACATCCATTTCTGAGGCGTCAATCTTAGTAAAGTGACTGTCATCTTTTTCACATGTTCTAGTCAATTTGGAATAGTTCCGTTTGGTAGATTGTTCGTTGTTAATGTGACTAAATACAAATGAAGCGAAAATAATAGGTGGGTTAGATATCAAAATTCCTATAATGGATATAAAAAACGTCGACATAGAAATTTTAAGAATTCCAAACTTCACCTGGTCTACATTTTGGTTCTCGTCGGAGGATCGGAAAAACATAGCATTTGATATCATTATCAGACATAAGAGAGCCAGTAAGCACGAAAGTCTTTGAACACGTGTGAATTTACTTTGTCGTGGACGAAGAAGCAGTGATAACCATAAATGGTGTTCCGTAATTTGAGTCTGTGTTTCGTCAGAAAGACGTGTTTTGAGAGAAATATTATTTGCTGTCGAGACTGGAATAATGCGATCAAGAGTACAATCTCCATCATCAATAGCCAGCCATTTGTTGCAATAGAAGCAATACCTAAAATTGATTAAATAGACATATCATTGCATAAGCCGTACAATAAATTGTAACTAAACATTTAAATCATTTCAGTGTGTTACATACATGTATTTCATTTTCACGTTGTATATCAAAATATATTGTATAATACCTTTCTCTGCTCTGCAAGTCGTCGATAATTATTTTGCTTAGAAACCAACTTTGAAGTCCAAGTGGTCCAGTGTTGTCATGCCATATTCGTAAATACAATAAATCTCCTAAAGGTTCCGTTGTTCCAAAGAAAAATGTGTTTACGCTCGATGTAGTGAATTCCTTTAAGATATAATATGCATTAAGAAAAAGGTTTTAAAAAAATGAATTTACTTGAAATTAAAACATACATAAATATAGAAAGCCATAATAAATAAAGATATCTTTTAATGATTCTAGTAGATTTAATTCATACATCATTTCATTGAAGGTTCTATACCTTTTTTCTTCCATCATTCAAGACACGAATTCCTGTATCGCATTGCTCTCCCGTCACCATAAAGTATACATTTGATTTTGTACCAGCTCCTTTTCGTAGCCCAGTATAAACACTTATCAAATAGAAGTATACATCTGATGTTTTATGATCCGAGAGAAATGACACTGCCCACTGAAAAAGATTTTCTTTTAAAATATTTTAGCACCTATCAGTTCTAAAATAACTTACTTTGAATGTGTATAAGGTAAAAAGGAATACATATTTATTTTTCGATTGCATGATTTTTATTGCACGTTTCTGCATCACTAAGAAGTGTCACTTTTTTTTAAAAAAGCAAGACTCACGATTTTTTAATCAAAATGTTTAACTTACATTACCTTTTCTGAATCCTTTCTATCTTGTTTTCGTAGCAAGATTACCAACACCAAATAAATTAAAAAGACGCCGATCAGCGTTCCATACACCGATGCGTTTGATGCGTCAAATTTGCCCCAAACTGTAAGGAAATTGATGACGTTTGGAGGGACATAAAACGAAGATGAAAAAGTATCTCCTATACACCGACACAGAGTGTTGTTTAAATCACTCATTGGAAGAACCTGAAAGCACAGTTTGATAAAAAAAAAAACAACCAAATGTTAATGTGCCAAACAAAGATTATATGATTTAAGTGTGCATTTAACACTGTTTCGTTTATTAATGATAACTATTTCATAAATCTCGTGTGACCTTTCATCACTTATTCAATCGAACATTACGTAAAGTAAAATCTCAATTAATATTTTTACAGTGCAACCGTCCATTGTCCATGAATTATTGTCATTATCCCATGTTCTACATCCGGTTGTTATGATTATTATGCTAAAGTTAGCTTTCGCGGGAACAAAATCTAATGTTGTCGTATTAGTAGTAGTTTCATTAGCGCTGGTGTTTCCTAATGATCGTCTCCTCCTTGATTTCAGCACACCTAAAGCTTTTGTTACTGAAAAGAAACAAAGAAGAATAAGGTAATTGCTAACCAATGTGTTTTCAGAATTTACGCAGAATTAGTTTCACAGACTGGATTCTTTTTAAAGCATAATTATTTTGAAAACAAATATTTTGCAAATACCTGTAAGTGGTTTGATTCCAAGAAAACAAATTCCTTTTCCACAAACTCCTCCTGGTAAGAAGACTTTAAAACCGTAATTAGTCCAATCTCTTATTCCTAACTCTTTAATATAATCATATCTACTAGATGTTGGAAAAGTTGTGGAACAGAAGTAAAACGAGTATAAAGTATTGTTTTCTTGGTTGGACATATCTAAATCATCGGGTTTTAAATATAAAAGGCCAGCATCTTCATCATTTATGACATCAAATGAGAAAAATATCATTTGTTCTGAAAATGCTGGGTTCATTAATGGAATGTATTTTTCGTACTTTGGCTTCTGATTATTCGGAATAATGGAGTCTACTGATGTGTTCTGTGGTATTTCTATGACGGGCACGGAAGAAGTGGCAAGAGATGCATTCTCACCGTATATAAAAGGATTCTTCAGAAAGTTAATGACCTAAAATGATACAGGTTACTTATACATGTAGCAAAATCATTTTCAACGTTGAAATTTATCATTTTTTCTTTCACAAAAGACAAAGGCATTATAAATTTAAATGATAAGTTTGCACTACTGGAATATCACAAGAAACTGGCTAACATACCGATAATGTCAAGTAGGTAGAGTGTTGCACAGAACCATTTCCTTGATTGATCCCAGCAAAAAACGGATCTTTAGTCACCGACAGACTGTTGACTGATACTTTTCTAATCATGAGTTCAAGCACGTGAAGTCCATCAAGAAAGATTCGTTCTCCTAGTGCGACGATTTTCTCCAAAACTTTAACAAAGTCACGGAGACTGTTTAGAATAACAGGAATGTTTATTCTTGCCTAAAATGTTGAATGAAGACCGTACAATGGGTTGCTTTATTCATAATTAAAACAATGTTTATTTCATAAATGAAGTAAATTGGTTACAGAAAACTGTTCAGTGCGGGCGATAGAATATTACTAACCATTTCACGCTGATCAATCTGCTTGGATCGCTCGTGTTCTCTGATTTTATACAAATTGGAGGCTTGAGTATTGATGAGTCGGTGATCTAAAGATATATTTTCTTGCTTTTGTTTTAATAATGATGCTTCTTGCAGAAATCGAGTGATTTTCAAAATAAGTTCTGTTCTGATGTCTTCTTCTGAAAGTTCCTCATCCAAGTTTTGGAGTTTTTGTGGCAACATCTTGTTTAATACATTATCCAATACTCGATGAAAAACTACAAAAGTATATTTTTAAACAAGTTGCTGTCCTTTAAAAAATGACTACAATACGTGGACCATTTGCATGTGTTTCCAACGAAAACGCGAAAGCCTTTAGATTATCAGAGATTCCACCCACTCTAGCCCCTGCTTTTAACCACCAAATTTTTACGTTGTATTAAGTATATGTACATGTATAGATATCAAAAAATTGTACAGCCCTGATATTTTATCTCAGAATTTAAAGGGTTCATACTTCTAAGATACTTATGATATATCTATTAATGAAGTTTGCATGTATAGTATCAGGCATTCGGCGAATTCTACTATTGTTAACCAACTTTTATTCGCTTGCGAAAAATTTCCGCGAGGTTTACGAGGGCCTCGTTGTCGCGAATATTTCTCGCAGCGAACCATTTGTTGTTGTATGGTTGTTATAGTAAGACTGGTATGGAAAAGGCTTGGCCGCGAACATTAGTCGTAGCGAACCAATTTATCAGAAGTAAATCGCGAAATAAAGTCGTTGCGAATAATAGTAGGTTTACAATATTTGCGCACACTTTACGATTTGCACTACTTTGTTAACTATGCAGTGACAGCTTTGTGTAAATTAATTTCATATTTTGATACATTTTTCTTGAGATTTAAACTTTTATACAGTGACATAAATATTCAATCTACGGAAGCATATTAGTGCCACATATACACTTCACATTTTTCTATTTTCTACACTTTAAAGTGTAAATTTTACACTTTAATCTGTAAATTTTACACTTTAATCTGTAAAATTCACACTTTAAAGTGTAAAATTCACACTTTAATCTGTAAAATTCACACTTTAAAGTGTAAAATTCACACTTTAATCTGTAAATTCTTCACTTTAATCTGTAAAATTCACACTTTAATCTGTAAATTCTTCACTTTAATCTGTAAAATTCACACTTTAAAGTGTAAAATTCACACTTTAAAGTGTAAAATTCACGCTTTAAAGTGTAAATTTAACACTTTAATCTGTAAATTTCACACTTTAATATGTAAATTTTACACATATATCTGTAAAAATCACACATATATCTGTAAAATACTATGTCAACACCACATGGCTGTTTTAATTAAATGTCCGACATTTCTCTGATCTTGCTTTAATAATAAACATTGCAATCGAGAAATGAGTTCTCATTAACAGTATTCAATTTTTCAAAAACTGAAACAGTTATAATTAAATTCTCTTAAAAAATGTATAATTGTCACATGGCCAAAAAATGTTCAACGCTAAGGGCTTTTTATAATGCAAGCCGTTTCTCTCGTCTCTTCAATCAGATTAAAATTTTCACAAAAACTGAAAAAAGTGATAATTTAATGGACTAAAAACTAGCGATCACCACTAATTTATCTGACGCCCATCCGGCCACCACATAATTATATGGTGGCCGCAACATAAAATGTAGAATTGTCTGTAACAATGTTTTGGGGTTTTGACTTTTTGTTCACTTTTATGCAAATACTCAGTCTTCAAGCCTGCTAAATGTATACAAGACTTTTTTACTAGTTTAAAGCATCAATTTTATTCATTTGTATACAGTACAATTTTATTTAATCAAGTTTTTGTAGTACGTACACAAATCAAAGTTCTGAACGTACTTATGCTAAATCGAGGTTTAGACAGAATGATACATAATGTATATTCTTTGAATGATCAGTAATTCAACACTATTTGTTATTTTTTATTGTAAAATCATCACAAGCTTATCTTTTAAAAAGATTGGTGAGCTAACGCCGTAGCCATCCTAAAACACAGAAGCAGATTTCTTCAACATTGGTTTAAATTCCTGAATCGATTAATTAACAATAAGAAGGAACAGTGGTGTACTGGAATTGTGTCTCAATTTAGAATTGTGAATCTAGAGTGGGCTTCACATCGGCGATGGCATAGCTCATTGACTGTGCCTTAATCATTATGTTTCTACTGTAATTTCAATTTCGAGGTGAACATTTTCAAGAACCATTGCAATCGTATCTTCTCGGGCCTTTCCGGCAAGCTCGGAAAACATATCAGAGGTTGTTTTCCAAGCTTGAAGGAATTTAAGATAAAGGTAGCTATTTATTATAATATTTAGAATAACTTTGCATTATAAAACCTAAGCTACTGTTACTTTTTTACATTTTCAATAAAACACAAAACTTCACGTGAAGATGATAAAACGAAACTCAAATAGTACAGTTTATCTACAGTATTCCCAGAATCCCCTACTATGGAGTCGAGCATGCGTATTCCAGTGAAAATAACTAACGTAGTTGCTAGCGCTCGAGAGCGCTAGCAATAAAAAAGTGTGGAAAAAAGCCGAGGCATAAAACCACTTATATCGATTTGAAAAATCCACGGGTTTTTTTTAAATATCACTGTGTAATGATGTCACTGTATTTAAGACAAAGTTTGAAATATTTACTAATTAAAATATTTCAGTCCATAATGCTTCGATCAAACCATCGGAAATGATACTCTCCAATGTATGTGTATATATGAGCCAATTTTACAGGATATTGTGTAAATTTAACACTTTTAAGTGTAAAATTTACAGTTTAAAGTGTATATTTTACACTTTAAAGTGTGAATTTTACAAATCAAAGTGCGAATTTTACAGATTAAAGTGTGAATTTTACAGATTAAAGTGTAAAATTTACAGATTAAAGTATGAATTTTACAGATTAAAGTGTGAATTTTACAGATTAAAGTGTGTGAATTTTACAGATTAAAGTGTAAAATTTACAGATAAAAGTGTAAAATTTACAGATTTAAGTGTAAAATTTACACTTTAAAGTGTGAATTTTACAGATTAAAGTGTGAATTTTACACTTTAAAGTGTGAATTTTACAGATTCAAGTGTAAAATTTACAGATTCAAGTGTGAATTTTACAGATTAAAGTGTAAATTTTACAGATTAAAGTGTGAATTTTACAGATTAAACTGTAAAATTTACAGATAAAAGGGTAAAACTTACAGATTAAAGTGTGAATTTTACACTTTAAAGTGTGACTTTTACAGATTAAAAAGTAAAATTTACAGATTAAAGTGTAAATTTTACACTTAAAAGTGAAATTTACAGATTAAAGTGTGAATTTTACACTTTAAAGTGTGCATTTTACACTTTAAAGTGTAAATTTTACACTAAAAAGTGTAAATTTTACAGATTAAAGTGTAAAATTTACAGATTAAAGTGTAAAATTTACACTTTTAATTGTGAATTTTACAGATAAAAGTGTAAATTTACAGATTTAAGTGTAAATTTTACATTTAAAAGTTAATTTTACAGATTAAAGTGTACAATTTACAGATTAAAGTGTAATATTTACACTTTAAAGTGTGAATTTTACAGATAAAAGTGTAAAATTGACAGATTTAAGTGTAAAATTTACACTTTAAAATGTAGAAAATAAAAAAATGTGAAGTGTATATGTGGCACTAATACGCTTCCGTTTCAATCATTCTTACCAAATGCTTAAAACATTTTAATCGGGAAGTACTCTAGCCTCGCCTACTATTAAAGTAAAGTTAAGTTACATGTGTATTCGGAAAACAACAAAACATTGCAAATATGCTATTTGATGCATGTTGTAGTTTCGGCATAACATTAACTTATTTCATAATACTGACAGTTCATATCACATGCCGATCATTTCTTTGAAAGGAATACTTTGTTTCTGTACTGTTTACCGACAACTTTACAATTAAAGCGCCTTTGAACTTATGTGTGCATATGGCATGTAATCCCGATCCCGAATCAGATAAACGTATGCTTGCCTGGTTCCCTGAGCTACCCATTACGCACAGGAACCAGGCTAGCTCATGCACAGGCTGAATTTTCCCCATAGCATCCGGTTTAACCTCGCTTATATAATTTTTGCGTGGACCTCAGGGTCCACGCAAAAATTCTACGTAAACTATACACTGAAATTTGTGAAAAGAAAATGATTCCTTATTAAAACAGACATTTTTAAACAAGTTTACGTCAAAAGTATTTCATATCATTTATTAAAAAAATTATCTATTATAAAAATGACATGTAGTGACAACGACCAGTGATCAAAGTCAAAAGTCCAAAGGAAAAATACTAAACAGAATCAGAGCAAACATGGACCTCTAATACAAAAAGAGGAAGGACCAAGTGCCGTTGAAGAGTAAGCATCCTCTGCTGATTGGTCACATGGCCATGCGCATAATGTCATATCGGTAAAAATGTCATTAACTTTGAAATAGTCGTGATTTGTGAAAAATATCATGATCGGATGAATATCATGATCGGGAAAAATAGAGAAATATTCGTGGACAATTCGGTTTTTAATCAATAGTCCAAAGCAGAGCAATCACAGGCCTCTGGAAACTCTCAGAGGTAGAATCAAGAGCCATGAAGGAGTGAGTATCCTCTGTTTACCTGTCACACCCGCCGTGTGCTCTTTTACTTAATGGAAAAAAACGGAGAAATCTTTAGACAATTAGGTGAGTATTTATGGTTTAAGAATAAGTATGAAAAACGTCAGTCAGCGTGTGACCCATTAGAAGATTGTATTTGCTCACAAGGTCGTTGTATCGACCATAGAACTTACAAAACGATGACTTCAATCGGGACTATTGGTAGTCCTGTTTTATCAACTTGTTTGTCAGAGAATTGTCTCGCTATAGAAACTGTTCATACGGGCCCTTGCGTAACGAATTTATAACTGAGAGACAAAAACTCCATATGCAGGTGATTAAGGTATATTGCTACATAAGTAAGAAACCAATACGTTCGCAATCTAGCAAGATCTTAACATACTTACCTTATTTTGAATAACTGACAGGTAGGCATGTCGAAGTATCTTGTCATTATCAATTCAAATTTGAAGCAATGAAATATTTCAATATTTTTTAACAGTTGTAAAAGGAAAGGATTTAGTGAACTGAGACAACTTGCTTTGAAGCTAATATAAAGACCCGTCTTTGCTAAACCTAGAAAAGAAGCAGGAGTGATGACTCTTAATCAAAAATGTGATCTTTTCTTACCTTTACCCACTAATGTCAGTTTGTCCACAGAGTCTACCGAAAGAGGATCTCTTGCTCCATATTCCAAACACCCCATCGATAATTTTATGATATATGTTGTTACGTTCTAAGTTTTAAAAGATAGTACTTAATATTAGTGAAATTGATAATCGATAACAAATATGAAATTGAAAATAACGAAAAGTCGACAAATAAATACAAATTAAATATAATCAAAATGTTGTAATATGATGTTAAACTATAAAATACTAGATTGCAAAACAAATACTATAAATCACTATGATAAGCTTATAGTATTTGAATACTTAATTAAATACGCCTTGATTAAATATGCAGTACACTGTACTTTAATTCTTTCCCCATTTAAAAATAAAACAAGTCATATCAGTGCTTTCAGCGTGCGTTAGAAATTTCAAATCTAAAAATATTAAATACGAAGCCTCTAAAGTCCCTACCACAGCTTCCAGATTCAAAACATCTGTTGCCGTGTTCTATATGAATGCGATCAATGTTAACTTTATTAACATTCAGCAATGAATAAAAAAAGACTTGAAATTTTAAACAAGAAATACAAAGCACCCAAAGGACCTACCACAGCTTCCAGTGTGAGGTAAGGCTGGTAACGAGTCAGTGCATCAAGAGTGCTGTATATGACCTGTAAGTCTGCTAAGTTGAATCTTCCTTGTGAGTTGTTGCAACCAGGTGTGATGATCTTTTCTACTAGTCGCATTAGCTTTATTACCTTCTGTTGATATCAAATTTTCTTTTACATGATAATGCTGGGATGGTTATTGAAATTTTATGTCAAATGTTTATTATTAATCACATTCAAACAATTAACATAAAAAACTGGTATGTGATATTACTTTTTGATAGTTTAAAAATATAGGTCCTCCATGCGTATCATCAATATAGATAGACTCGACTCCTCGAAGCACATCTTCTTCGCGTGTGGTATTTTCTTTCTATGAATATTAACAGAAACATAGGCCATCTAAAGTAACACATTGATTATCATAGTTTTGAATACATACTCTATTATATACATGTAATGGTAATATGCTTATAAAATTACATGTTTAATCTTAATTATTTCATATGAGCTTCAAAATGAAAATCACTTGAAAAATAAGCCAAAATGAGACTAGAAGAAGTGTGTATAATTGGTATTATTATGTCTCCTGCCAGTTTGTCGCTATATATTCAATACTCATCTATTTCGCATAGTATACAAAGGATTTATATATAGTGTAAGCATACTATGCCGAAAAAGAGCACGGCAAATGTTTTCAACGGAAATCTTACAGGTGCCGTCAGTGGGTTTTGAACTCACGACGCTAAAATCGTTCCAGCTTGAAGTGCAATGCGTTATACCGCTACCCTATATAAGCCGATAGTGTACCTGACAGTATATATATATATATATAAAACACGTAGATATATACGACTGACATCAAGCAATTAAAATTATGATTTACAGTCAAGTCGTACACAGACCAACTCGTATACAGGTCAACTCGTATACAAAATTTTCCGCATAAAAAACGAAAGTCAACCCGTATACAAAAATTTCCGCATAAAAGCTTAAAGTCAACTCGTATATAAAAAATTCCGCATATAAAATAGGTATGCTTAACCGAAAGTAATAAGGAGTGTCTTAATTAGCCTTTGAGAAGTCATCCGTTTGGAGAAGCAAGAAACACCGCGCTTGATGTTTTAACAATTATTCTTTTGATATGTAGAAATAATTACCAAATAATAATGATTGGATTGACACAATTAATTATCGTTAATTTTTTTGTTGTTTCACATCGTTACCGAGTTTAATGATAATGCACAATTATACGAGTTTAATGATAATGCACAATTATACATGTATGAATTTTGCAATCTTTGTAATAGTTGATAACATCCATTTTATTCTTATATGTCCTGTTTACGCTGAATTACGGAAGCAATATATAGAGAAATTTTATTACAAGAAACCAAGTGTTTTTAAGTTACTTTTAAATTACTTTTACGTTTTGTTTCTAACTTTTTGTATACGAGTTGACTTTCGATTTTGTAACGGGATTTTTTTGTATACGAGTTGACTTTCGGTTTTTTATGCGGAAATTTTGTATACGAGTTGACCTGTATACGAGTTGGTCTGTGTACAACTTGACCGGACACCAAAATGATTATTCTTTCTAAAAACACTTCATTATAGACGGTAATTTTAAAGTTAAATTTTCTGATAAACTTTTGAACAAATTGATTGAACATTTTTCAAAGAAATTCTACATGAGAATCACAAAAACACTTTTTTAAATGACGCTTGATAAAGAATGTACAATAAAAAAAATTAAATAAAACATTTCGACTTTTCTTAGTAAGATCAAACGTCTCTCATTTCTTGAAAAGAATATAAACCTTTGTTGACTTTTTATTGTACAACAACTTGTTGATTTAATAAACAATCAAATCAATTGATTAATTTGGAAATAAAAACAACCGCTTGCTTTTCCGGGGATTATTCTTAAGGACTAGCCTAGTCAACACTCAAACGTCACAGCACGTCAGTATATTCAACAATTGGCATAATAACAACAATAGTGTTGTGTTGTGCATGTACTATGCCTAAATAGTAGTCAGAGTTTGATACTTAGTGCACGAGCCGGAGGCACAACACAACACTCTTATATAAATAGACGATCGATGTATTCTTAACTTATCGTACGTACGTAAGGGAACTGCTTGAAACAGGAAGCCACTGCTCCAATGAAACACAGTGTTTGTATGTCATTTCCAGACAAATAATGCTCGCTAAACTTTTTATCAAAGTGAACAAATGATGCCTCAATAGAAGATTCGTCCGTAGGATAGTATGGAGGATACACCTGTTTAGAATTGTAACAAACTTATGAATTGCCAGAAAAAAATGAAATCACACAAAAGTTGAGAGAGTAAAAAACAAACTCGTACCGTTATGTTTTTCGTAAAGGTTCCGTAATCTCCATAGATATCAAAGACTCGCACTCTGACAGTCACAACATAGCCAAAAACTGGATCCCCGGCCTGAATAGGCACATCAGCAATGCCACTTTCACCTATTCGTAACATTAAAAAAAATTAACAATTCAATGAATTGATCATTTAACAAACACACAAATTATTATCTAAAATTATTAAAGCTATTGCAATAATTTTCAAATGTACATGCACGACTTTGCTTACTCGATCAAAAGACAAAATTTAAATGTGATAAATTGACGTGGTAAACGCCAACTATGTGTTAGAAAAATTTTATAGGGTATCCTAACCTCGCAGACTTCTGCATGAGTAACATCATTTATTACTTTTGATAGACAGATTAAGCAAACCAAAAAAGCCCTTTTTCCACCTCCCTCAAACATATATTAATTTTAATGTCAAACGTTTTGATATTTTGTCACAGATCAAGGGAGCGCTCCGGCTTTATGGTGTTTCAAACTAGACATGGCTATGCGTGCGACCCGTCATTGCTAGATTTTGATGAATTTATAAAGTACCGGTGACGGTGTAACAAACTCACGGCATCGACATCTGACTATGGAATGCCATCAGATGATGCATTTGTCCAAATAATAATTGATGCTATGTATCATTTAAAAATGCACAGTGTTCGAAGATAGAGGATTACACTTACTTCCTTCGTATATAATTGTGACAACATCATCTTCGCCGTGTGTCAGGTTTCTGCGTATTACTGTTTCAAACAGGTATACCAATGTTTGTAAACTGTCATCAGGGTCGATCCAGTTTGAGCAATTAACGCTTAAGATTGGTGATACAATATCTAAAAAAAATTCGTATTTGTTACCAGACATAGTTATTATATATAAATGCGAAAGTCGAAAAAAAGGAAACTACGACATTAGAACTAATAAGTTTTCAGTAAGTCGGATGAAAGAGAAAAAAAATTATTTCGATTTTAAACATTCTTTTATTGCTTAACCCTTTGTATTTATGCCTCAATAGAATTTGTTATAAATTTAACGCTTAAAAGTGTTTTATAGCATGTGGGTTTCTTCAAGCTTCTTTTGAATGATACAAAACTCTACAGAAAAATGTGAAAATCAAATTAATAATTAAAAATGTATTTCCAACTTAATAATCAGAAATAGATATGATCTTTACATGAACTCTTATTCTGAGTATCAACAGGGGATCAAAAACAGTTCTTCTTTTGAAAATAATGAAGATGGTAACATCAGAACAATAGGAAATATCGAATAAGAGATGAGTGATTCAGTATTATTTAGACGTTATTTAGTATTTAAATAGGGATAAGTGATGAATAAGTTTTTAAAATCTATTAAAATTCAATGATAAAATCATTACAAAACATAATCTATAACAGCATAGCTAGCTTTTAAATATTTTTAATTTGCGTTGGTTACAACTTTAATATTATCAGATACTGATTGTATGATTTACCGTTAAGTTGATTTCAAGTTAGTTCTGAGCAGCACATATTTACCTGTTTGTAATGTAACGGAACAAATTCCACCGGTAGGTGGCACGTTTGTGTGTATTCTTCTGTACACCTTGCCTTCTTGTTCTGTTTCGTTGCCCGTTGTGACAAATAATGTCACAATGTACTTCTTACCAGGATTTAAAACGTTGCTGGATATCACGAAAGCTTCTTTTTTACTTGTTGTATCTAGGAATTATAAATCTCCCATTGAAATACAGAACTGTCATTTTTTTAAATATATTCAAGAATAATTCGTCAAGTCGTTGCCAATGGTTTCATTTTAGTTTTGCAAATAAAAAGTAGCTGAGCATAAACTGTACCGTTTTCATATAAATCTGCAGACAGTTGAAATACATGGTATTTTCCATTTAATTCTTCCCATATTTTCCAGTCATACTTAATAGCCTCCTCTTGTACACATGATTGACACCAAGCCACTAATGCAACCTTTGATGATATAGCAACTTTGTTGTTGCAATTAAGGCTACAGCTGTGAATGAAGACGAAGAGTAAGGGTAAGAAACAATATGTCAAATATTAAAAAAAATATTGAATATTAATTTACTAATTTTGATGACTGATTAAATGTACTTGATAGCTAATGTTGGTCCCTCCTCGGTAATTGATGCAATCTGTGTAAAAGTTCTCTGGGAAGATCCCTGGTGCACTGTCACTGTAACAGCATACTCATAGTCAGTTAAAATTCCGGAACTCAGCTGAACAACCCCATGTGATATTTCTTTGAAGGAACACGTACTCAGCGGTGTTTCATTAATGATTATTTCAGTTTGAGTAAGTTGTACACGTGAAATTCTGAAAATAGTAATTCCTATTTCATATGATTAAGGATACATAACAAACATAACTTTCAAAATATCAAGTGATTATAGCTCTGTTTAACTACATATTCAAAGAACCGTCAACTATCCATCGACACTAAGAATGAATTCTACAAACTGGTCTACTGGTCTCATTAAAAATTACCTGGTACATTTCCATGAAAAGGTTAAGTTTTCGTTTCCTCCGAAGATTTGGTAATCAATTCGTGATTCAGCTAAAGCATCGAACGTCATATCCTTTGATCCAATGACGTAATCACCTCCTACTATGTAAGCAAAGGGATACGAGCTATGGAATTGAATAAACATGTATTCCGAAATCCAAGTGGTACTAAGTGTCACATTGAGAGTTAAGTTGTACAGTCCATCTGTAAATGATTTTCTTTTTATTAGGAATCTACCTTGACCTTCCTTCAAAGGATTTTCATAATCAATGGGTAAACCAATGGTGTTGGTGTTGTCCGTTTGGAACAAATTCCATTCAAAATAAGCATTTTCGTCTTGGCAGAGTATGTTCATTCGATTTGAAATGTAAAGATCGTATGCAGAGAAGACTTTCAATGGATTGGTTGGTATTGAATGCTGACGATCAAAAATACCATGAGGGTCAAAACAGGTATTTACCGTAGTTGCTACTTCTGTCATAGTTTTGACAGATATGTAGTTTGAACAATTTATTGTAACAGTATTTGCTCCAAGGCTGATGTAAACATATTTGAAAACCAATGGTTCGGTAGATGATATATTCTGTGTTTTAACGTAAACACTATCGCGATCAACTGCATCCCCTGGTTTCATTTCACATGTAACAAATGGTCGTGTGGTACTCGAAGATGATATTACTTTAAATTCGGCGTATCCTGGGGGAAGAGGTATCTGTTTGGGCTGAACGATGAGACTCAAACTGTCTTCTACGGAAAGGTCTGCTATCAGAAACTGGTCAAGAAACACCGTTTCCCTTTCTCCGTTTGCATGTACTGCATAGACGGATGGAAAGTAGAACCCATACATCATGTACTTAAAAGTGAAATAAGTTCCATTCATATAATGATTTACGTTATATGTGTCTGAATATATGCCAGTGTGAGAATTGGTGTCGACGTTCAAGAAGTAGGAAGGAGAACCATATATACCTTGTGCATATAGATATACATAGGTGTCCCGCAAATCAAACCTTTGAGAACTACACGACAATTGTATCACCCCTAATGTTATTGTAAGGCTATATGTTTTCACGCTCTTTCCGGATCCTATTTTGATAACCATGGCATAGGTCCCACGTTTGCTGGAAAAAGTGTGTGTTACTTGGGGTGACACCAACTGGAAAGTTTCGGGAGGTGCTCCGTCTTTGAAATCCCAAGTAACTGATAAACCGGGCGGAAATTTTTTAAAGTTTTTCATTGAAATGGTAAATGTTACATTAACAGGAATTGTGACGGATTTGTAAAAATGCCTATATTCGGATGTGGGAATGACTGGCTCTAATTCCATACTCATTGAAACGGGATTTGGATAACTAAAACTAAAGTCGGATAATGAGTATGATTCTACATACATTGTTGCGTGTACAGCTTGCTCGGATATACCATTGGTGCACGTAAATACCACATTCATAGTGCCTGGTGCCTCATAAAAGTGAGTCCGTTCAACTGGAGAATTATTTGTTAAATTTACAGCAAGCGTTTCTTCTCCATCGCCATAGTTAAATTTACACTTTACACTTGTAGGGTCCTGATTCATTGATGAGTAGTGTAGGGTTAAAATGACTTTGCCGTCAGGATAAGGGATATATTCAGTTGTTGGGGAAATAGACAAACTTCCAGTTGGTATGGGATGCTCTATCTTTATCATTTTGCTGTGAAAGTGCGTATACATCGAGTTCCAAGCCCTAAGCGTTATATTATAAGGTCCAAGAGCTACATAGGAATGAGCAATGGTACTGGGCACGAATTGGTCATGGAAAGATCCCGCTGTGTTTTGAATGGTGTTATTATCTCCAAAGTCAATGACGTAATAAACGTTCCAATACGGAGACGAAGTAAAGGAAATTTGAATCTGCTCGTTCACGGCTGCAAAATCTTTTGTTGACAGTTCCATAGTTATCGGATCCCAGATGTAAACTGTTTTCCTTGGAGTAAAATAATTGGTTCCATTATATGACAACAATCCATATACGGAGTAGTTCCCCTGGTAGAAGTACGAATGGAGACGTGGAGCTGCGGTGCTCAGATTGCGTAATTCCGATGCTGCTGTGTCGTACTGACTCTCACTACCGTCAGAGTAAAACAGAAAAACCGTAATCTGGTCATTGGAAATAGTCAAGTCAGTCTGAGCAGTTATTTTGAACTCGATGGGTTGTCTTGTTCTGTATACTATGGAATTATTGAAGTGGACAGTCTGATTTTCCAGAACTTTGCCTGAATGAAAGAATTTCATTTAACAATTGTTTGTATGAATAAGTGAGTGAAAAAATAAAGCTTAAGCATGATGTCTCCTGTGATATAAAAGACAACTCTTCAAATAGTTTAATTAATTCTATCCAACTTTTACCGGATTTTTATTTTATTTTAATTTTTATAACTTTATCTTGTTTATAAAGCAACTGTCAGTTATTACGAGATACTGAATTGTACGGCAGACATTGCCTCTTTGTCCGTATATATTGTGCGTGCAACTCAGTATCTCGTTTGAAAGACTTATTTCATGTACGTTCGACTTATTATCATGAAATTAACAACTCAATGACTTGTTTGTAGGACTTAATATCCAGTATGGTTGATTAGTTATCTAGAAATAACGACTTATGTCTATTCGTAAGACTACTTCTACAATGAATCCTACGTACGGCATTGAATTTCTTAGAACATTCGAAATACAAACTCCTAATTACGAGATACCCACTCTTACATACATATTTTATCTTCAGTGCGACTTAATATCCCCTATGTTTAACTTGAAAGTTATATCAATTGACAGTACTGTGGTTTTATGTATATCTGAATTCAAATTCATATAAGAAATTATCCCAGATAAGGTTAAGAATTAAAAGTATTTTTCGCTGTTTTATATACTGTATAACTATCTGTAACAGATGCCTGAAAAATACCTGAAATTATATAAAGTTAAACCCTCGTATTTTCAAGAAAATGCCTTGCAATTACAAATGATGAATGCAACTGTTGAACAATGATTATTCTTTTACATAAACAACAATTATATACACTCTAGGCCTGTGTGAAGCGTTAAAGTTGTGTTTTAAATACCTTGACATTCAAGTCGATGTAGTTAAAATTCGTCCACTTAATTTGGTAATTGCAAACATATAATCCAAAAAAAAATTAAGTGCGCATCGATTCTAACTAGTTTAAAGGAAATTTTATTTCAATCAATTCCAAAAAGTCTCATAATTAATACTGTCCAATTAATAGTTCGACAAACATTAAAGTCGTTGTACATGAAAGTCGCTGTGATTTTATAAATGAAGAAGTTTCAAGGGATCAAGGCTAACGTTCTTCAGGATGATTTTTAGAAGGTTTCAAAATTACATTCAATTTGCTAAATTTGTTCTATTTATTAGACGACTTAAACATGAAATCAACTCATAAGATCGAATATCGGGACATATAATTTCTCATCAATGGTGGATTTTCCTTAAATAATGAAAGAAGTCGAAATCAGGCTCCAGGACCAAGAAGCAATCGTAGACTTAAGTCAAAAATTGTAAACTGTCTTAATGTCTCTTGGTTAAAATCACTGAAAAAATAGAAATTCAATTAAAAGTGTCTTGATACAAAATTGTCAGTTAAAAAATTTCAATCCTCCAAATATGATAACAATCATTTTATGACTGACTGAAATTTTGACTTAAGTCTGAAATTGCTTCATGATTTTAAGACCTAATCTAAATCGTTTGAGGCTGAGAGATAGTGGGCTTAAACATTCTTATTTTTTATTGAAGTCTGTGCATATCGAAATAAAGTATCAAAAGTATATTTAAAATCGCACTGAAACATGCAAGAAAGCAAGTATATGAAATGAAAGCCTTAATTGTTTACAATTATATATATTATTTTATTTTTTTTTTTTTCGATAAAGGGGTGATATGAAATGTTATGGAAAACAATGAAGCAACGAAAAACTGTCAAAATTAATAATTCAATATGCTATTTATTGATCTTATACAAAATTCTGGATATAGGAGAAGGCAAAGTCTGTACATTTTTTTTTCTTCTTATAAAAATGCAGCCGGTTCAAAAATATATGCAACAAAATTGAAAAATTAATTTAAAAGCTTAAGAGATGCCTCAGACGCTAATTTTGAAATTCCAGATCTGAAGTTTTTTCAAACAATTCGTGTAAATTATCTATTATAATAATTTCAGAATAGCCACACAGTAATACCGGAAACCCTGGCCAAGTTGCCACACTTTTCACAGTTAACATGCAAGTAGAAGCCACTGGGTTATTTCTGATCATGCCCAGTTGTAAATAAGACGGCTATTTAACAATTCATGCAAATTGCTGTGACCGATTGAACCTCATCCAAACATATTTATTATAAAGCCGGGGTCAATAGAACCTCATCTAAACACATAAATCCGGGGTCGTGAATTTCAATGATCCTTCCTTTAAGGTCCTTCTGACTCACGTAATCACTGACCTTTTGCTACAAAACATTTTTCTTTCGGCTTCCGACAATAAAAATATTATCTTTTTAAATACTACTATTCATTTAAGTAGGGCCTGTAGGGTAAATGAATTTCTTAACCTCCTGAAGGGGCCTCAAATTTGATATAATAAATTTATAACAACTGTATAGGTTATTGCTCTTTAGCTAACCCGTGTCACACAGGTGACCTATTACAATTTTCTTCGTCCGTCGTCGTGCGTCCTTTGTCGTCCGTAACAAGTCCAAATTTTTAACTTCTTATTTAAAAATACAGTGTTAATTGTTACTATTTTTGGTTAGGAGCATCTCTTGGATAATGGGAATCTAACAGTGTTGATATTTACTATTTTTGGTTAGAAGCATCTCTTGGATAATAGGAATCTAAAGTATTAAAAATATTGCCTATCCAATTCTGGGGTTTCATGGGCGGGGCCAAATATCCAAAGATACCAAATTTTAAAAAAAAAATGTAATCTACTACCGCTGTGGGGGAAAACCAAGAAGTTTGGTTATAATGTTCATGGCCCCTGGGTCAATTTTGGCCCGAAGGCGGAATTAATACGGCCCTTTACTGAAAATGTATTAAATCTTAGAAAACATCCTTCTCTACTCCCCTATCTTCTGTATTTGGAAAAAAACTGAGTTTTTTGGGTTTGTGTTTGGTGTCCTTTATTAGGAGGGGTGGTAAATAAGATGGCCATTCAGTGAAGATGTATTTTTTAAGGGTCACTTTGGTCCATTAGATAACAATTCTTCCGTTAACAATTTTACATTTTTAACTTCATCCTGAAAAAAAATTCCAGTGCTTGGTATGCTTGTACATATAGCAATAAACTGTATGCATGTTGTGTCAGTTATTAATGAAACTGTGTTCGTTATAAAAGATTGACCATTTAAGGTCCTTTTTTCCCAAAGTTTACAATTATTTCTTGATACTGGAGTTAATATAGATAATTCAAGATTCCTCTAACTCTCCTTTCCTCCGCCCCATCTTCATTAATCGGTGTTTATAAACATCAAATTGTAGAAGCGAGTGTGACTGTCAGAAGAGTCTCTGATAAGGGTTAGACTCTAAGATAAAGATTAAAATCGAACATGGGATTTTAAGGATATGGCACTCAGGTGACCGACAAGGCTTGTCTGTCTGTTGTTTAAAATTACATTCCTAACAAATAAAGTATAACGTATTTGATATTTTTCCGTTATGGGGGTTCGTTTATAAGGGAGGGGTTTGCTCTACCAAATTAGTTGCTTCGTAACTGTAACATCAGAATTAGTGGCCAAGTTGCTAGGGCGAGCCTTATTGGTTAAACGGTGAAACTACATTCATCTTTAAAATCTGCCAGATTATTCTATTCATTGGCTAGAACGGGTCCCCAAAAAGTGTGAGGTAAATTTGTATAGTTTCTAGAAGAAAAAATGGGTATCTTGTGATTATCTATAAAGCATTGATGACCAGAAGGGAGTCTACCAATAGTGTAAGTTTCATGGACCAGTGTAAGTTGTAAGTCGGCCCTTTATATGAAATATAGTGAAAATATTATTATTATTTATTCAGAAATTCATCCTTGGGCAATACAGCCCATCAGTTTACAATAATTCACATAAACATTGGACTCTTTGGAGTCTAAAATTGGGGAGGGGGGAGGGGGGGGGGGGGTTAAACCCCTGATCAAGTGTTCCACAGTTCCACACATTACATATAGTAAATTAAATGTATTAATTAATTATATACGAATTGAAAATACAGTTTTGAGTCAACAAGTGTTACACAAAACTAAAGGCATAGTATAAATTTATAACATATGTTAACATACAAGAGAATATGTTTCTTAAATATATTGAATGAGTTTCATGCAATTTAGCAATTAATTATTACGGATTAATAAAGCACATTAAATATATTTAGCAAGACCAACCAGGGTAGATACGTGATCTAAACCAACAACTGAAGTAATTTAAATGTACTTGGAGACTTATAATAGTATTCGCTTAAATATTTTTTTCGTAAATTATAATATTTGAGACATTGAAGAATAAAATACATACATCTTTATATCTACCCCTTGCTTTTTGACAAACAGCATTACATTGTAAGATGGCTAAGTGGCATTGGCCTTTATTGACCATATAAACTTTTTAAGAAGGAGAGCTTTGTATAAATATATTCAGAAATATTTGGATTTTAAAGCTAAAATAATAGAAATGTTTCATTACATAATAATATTCTTATGGCTGAAAATATTATATATCTAAAATTCAAAGATTAATCTGATGGTTAATTTAATGATCATCAAGCATCCTTAATAGCAATGGTAATAATAGCAATGGTAATAAGTATATAGCATAGGTATTACAGATACGAAGAGACGTAAACGATACCATAATAAAAGAAACATTGAGGAGTGGTGTAAATAAACATAGACACTGCACTCTTTCTAGTATTGTATATATAGTGAATGTTTAAAAATAAATGTATACATGCATTATGCATTTCTTTCGTAATAAGACTTAATCACGAAATAAGCCCCACTTACATGCACATTACTGCATAGATAACTGATTTTTTTTTAATTCCCCTGAACTAAATTTCAATATTCATGCATGTTTGTATAAATTATAATTTACTATATACAGGTGAACAGTAGTTACAGCGTTATTGTTGACAATTTATGTGCACGATCCTGGTACACGAAAGATTACACAGGATATTACAAGAATTACAAAACATGTTAAAATCATCTGATTCAAATAGTTTACGCTTAATTAAAGCTGTATATTTATCTTTGGTCTATGCATTTAATAAAATTTTATTTAAAATTAAAATTAATGTTATAAAAATTGATTTGAAATTAAATTAAAACGAAAATTACGGTGCTTATACTAATGTGATACCTAAGGATTGTGTTTTAACAAAAAATAAATAAAACTTCTCATATAAAAGTAAATAATTTTTCAAAATTATTTTTCTCCTTTAGATTAAATGAGCATATAATATACCGTTGCATTTCAAATATTCCATTACTTTGTTAAGCTTTGTCTATCATTTACAGAATCTAAATTAAATAGATATTTTTTTTTATATTACGAATAATTCAAGTTTGTCAAACATTATTTCAAACTTTATAATCTTAAAAGAACTCACCATCAACAGGATAAAGTGCGATTAGCAAGGGAAGGAAAAGAATAACCAGGCAAAGTCGCTTCATATCTGTAGGTCTGTGCGCATACCATTCCAGTCGTTCTCTCTGCGACACTAGTATGCCAACTCTCTAATAAGAAGGCCCGCGGCTTAGTCAATAAGTTCAGCTGCATAAGTCTGTGGGCATGCGTTAACATCACGCTGTGTGGGTTTGTAATTATTCCTTTTATTTTAGATTTTAATTCTAGATTTTTCCTTGGAGGTTTCTATTTTGACAAACGTACATAAAAAATCATTTAAATGCATGGATATGGCCTCCTCATCGAACGACGTTTTATGTGATGTAGAGCAAGAAAGCAAATTGCATCTCATCTCAACTTTAGTTCATGAATTGTCCATTATAATACAGGGTATCGGGGTAAAATAATATGTTTGAGTACTTTTTTCTTTGTTTGCTTTTTTATTCAAGTTTCTTATGTTAAACATGCTTGTCCATAGAACAGGGAAAAAAATTAACTCTATATATCAGTTTTAATAAGCTGTATATAGTTTTTATCTGACATCAACTTTTTGCAAAAGAGCAGATAACGTGTGCAAATGCGACTGAATAAAATCTAAGACGATAATGAGAGAGAGAGAGAGAGAGAGAGAGAGAGAGAGAGAGAGAGAGAGAGAGAGAGAGAGAGAGAGAGAGAGAGAGAGAGAGAGAGAGAGAGAGAGAGAGAGAGAGAGAGAGTACTTAAGCGCCTGATTTAATTGTATCTTCTCCTCCTTAAATATCAATTGTTCCATTCCGATCGTACCACATTACCACCATTAAACAATCTTTAATGTCAAAGTATGAAAAGCCAGAGAGCCTTGGGAGTCAAATCCATCTTCATATAGATTAATCCAACGCCAAGTAATGGGTAAGCATACTAGTAATTGTTTGGACACTTAAAAAAACAGCTGGGTAAGAGTACGGTTAATATTGAATCGGCAAGACACAAAAAATGAATAGATAATTCGAGCGGTTACCCAAGTTTCGAAAGGTGACAATTCTTAACATATCTGAGCCTTTGCATGTACATGTAACTGGTCGGATGATTCAACTGTGCATTGATGGTGGATATAACGACATCATTAAATTAATTAGTTCATGCAATTAATTATGAATAAAGTACACGTTGATTTTAAGACTCCGAGGAAAAGTGACCAAATCGATATTGCATAATTTCTCAATAATCATTGAACTCTCTGAATTCTAAATTGACATCATATACCCAGATGCGAAAGATCAATTATAAATAATGAAATTTATTAATCTTTAATCTTTATTCCTAGATAGTCAATACCACGTACACCTTTATTAAATCTGGCATTTGCAGCAGAGAAAGGATTTTAATTTAAGAATTAAAAATGCTCAAAAAACAACCCTAAAGAAAACAATCATAGTACATCTCTTAATAGTAAATGTGAAATTAATTTTTCAATGTTTCTGTTATATCCAATACAAAACATACTTGTAATCATAGAGAATACATGCTGGAACAGCCTTGTATTGACGGGGGGGGGGATGGATTTGTGAGTAAAAATTTTCAGATACACAATAGTTTTTATACGGTTACCTTAAGTTTTAGACATATAGCACATTGTTCTGTTTGAGAACTTTCCACACTATTCTTAACGTGAAAATAAAAGGTAGTCAGTTCATTATAATTCATTTTTCTAAACGTTTTCTATATGTTTATGTAACAAAATTATCGGTCTCCAAAATGACCCTTTTCCTTTTTTTTTAAATTTTTTATTTGCTGCATGTCCGAAGGCTTAAAATGGTTTTAATTTATACTACTTTCTACAAAAAATCATAAAGTTTTACTTCTAATACTATGCAATGCAATCAAAAATTATAACTATACTAGTACTGATGAAATATAGTAAATGCAAAATATGAACGGTACTAAAATCCATGTCAAATACAATTTTCAATAATCGTTTGACTAAATGTTACATGGATGTGTATTATGGGAAATTTTTATTAAAAAAAAGTAACACATTTAGCTAATTAGGGTCTTCCGTCCTCTTCAAATTTTCAGGGCTGATGCCTCTATATCTGCAGTTTGTACCGCCGTGACGATTTTTTAAAGTCAATTTTGTCTGCGACGTTTCTCAAAAACGAGAAAAAATAGAGGGCTGAAAACTTCAGACATGTTAGACGTTAAGTTTTTCTGGTGCAACATAGTCATATAAACGTTCGTCGTCACTTCCGGTCGTCACCGGAAGGAAAGACAAAAAATCAATTTTTTCATCTTTTGGCTTTTTAGATATTTTTCCAACGGGTTGATAGTGAATCTTTTTCTGATGCAGAATATGTAATTTGTTTGAAAATCGATAAATGCGTTCCCGAGATATTAAGCATCATGGTCCTGATGCGATGGTCCGAGTAGCTCAGTCATTAGACATGTGCCTAGGCGACCCAGGTTCAAGCCCCGAGTGCCAAAAATTTTTTTTACTAAAATTTTGCTTAGATATATGATTTTATCTTTAAAATGATGGGCTTTATCTCATATATTCGAAAATTGGACGGAAGACGCACTCGTTGCTCGCAACGAGAACAATCTAGTTATTCTTTTTTCCCCTTACACTTTTTGTGCAGACGATTTCTCAGAGATGGCGCGTTCAATTTTCTTCAAAATTTCAGGGATAATGCCTAGTGCACTGAATTTTATATCGCCGCGATAATTTTTGAAAATTCACTTCCAGTCGGAAGTTATTGTTGTTTTATGATTTTTAAAAGTCAGTGTTGTCTGCGACGTTTCTCAAAAATGAGTAAACACAGAGGACTGAAATTTTCAGAGATGATAGATCTACCAATTTTCTGGTGTACCTTGGTCAAAAAAATGTCCGCCGTCACTTCCGGTGGTCACCAAAAGCAAATTTTAAAAATGAAAATTTTCAACTTTTTTATTTCATAATTTTTTTCAAAAAAGATGATAGGGACCCTTTCACTGATTCAGAATATGTAATTTGTTTTAAAATCGATTTGCGCGTTCTCGGGATATTAAACATCAAAGTCCTAAAGCGAAAGTTCGAGTAACTCAGTCGATAGGGTCGTGGACATGGCCATTGCGACCGGGGTTCAAGCCCGGAGTGCCACTAAATTTTCGCTTAGATTTACGATTTTGTCTTTGAATAAAATAGTTTTATCTAATCTATTCAATAATCAGACAGAAAGACCCACTCGTTGCTCGCAACGAGAACGATCTAGTTTTTTAAAAAATAATCGTTTCTGTGTCTTCAAATTATTAATCTTTTTAAATATAACAATATTATTATAAGTGGGAAAGGCAAGTACACATTAACAACGTATTTACAATGTATGTGCAAACAGTTTGTACTTTAAAATGGTAATTTTTTAAAATAAACAGTTAAACGGATATTACAGGAATTGACTTTGTAAGATGCAAAGAAAAAAATATTGGTGTGCATTATCCATTATTATGAAGACAGTTTTTCTTAAGCAGCTGTTAAGCGGTTTCATTTTGTAGATTTGTAACTATATTGCGTCGCTCAAACACGTTGTACAAATCATCTTCTATTTTAAAGAGTTTTTTAAAATTAAAATTTGAAGTAGTATTTGAATTGTTAATGCTCTGACAGCCTTCTTGATTTAAAAATTGTCATACCAGTACATTTAACTGTCACAATAGGTTTTCTACAAAGTCAAGCCAAGTAACTTACATAATCAAAAGTGTCGTTTCATCGTAAAAATTATGCATGATGTAGCTGGAACTTTAACATGTGAAAAAGAGCATAAACAATAAAGTCGTGTTATTTTCATTGCTGTCAAACACAACGATAAAATATTCATTTTTGCCATAACGATTTCACATAGAATCTTGCCAATCACCATTGTCAGCTCTTCTCTATGTATATATAATGCATGAATGTTTCCTGTTGAAAGCTTACACAAGTACTGAGCCTTTTATTTTATTCACACGATCTTTTTTAATATGATTGTTTTAAATATATTTTTATATCGAATACAAACTATAGTTTAATTAATTATTTAAAATTATTTATTTTAGAAGACAATGTTCTTAACGATGTCCATTGAAAACAGATTCTGACATTTACAAGCTCACAATCAAGCCCATCTCTAAAGAGGCTGTAATCATCCTATACATGCATTTACATTCAGTGTTTATATCTCCTTATGTTTATTGGAAATATGCGACGCTCAGTTTCCTGTGAATACACAAATATAAACATATATATACTACTATATTAAATTAATAGACTTGAATTTTTCGGCTTTAATACCGATAAATCAGAAGAGTACTGTCTTTTGTTTTATATATTTTAAACATCATTGGTACGTGAAGATTACCAATTTGTTTTTATTTTTTCTCAATCAAGCTTCGCTAATTAATAATCAACGAAAATTCCTTTTAAAAATCCGGAATTCATCTGGATTTTTTGGATTTTACAATCTTGTACATGCGCATTACATTTACGCTAAATCACGGAAGGCTCTTTAGTTTATGTTTCCACAATATTTGGATTTCACATTTGGATAAACTCAGAAACGATAATACAAATATGTGTAAATTTTCATTAAAATTTGCTTATATATTCTGTTCATGGAGATAACTCTTACACAGTGCATTTATCAGAAAAAATCCCGAGAGTTCCGTGCACTGTGTTAAAGTATTTCGTAAATGTCCGATATCATATGCAATGTCAACCCATGCACGCACGGGTCGAAGTCTAGTATTTTTAATCAATTTTATTAATTTTATTAATTGAAACGTTTAAACTTATATAATTAATTTGATATGTACATGTACCAATGGAAAATAATCGTTAAATCATATTTTTTCGCAGAGACATAAATAAATTTATGTCTCTGCTATTCGTCAACAATAAAGATTATTTTTTTTTTTTACAAAGTTTCTGGCACTATATTTAGAGTCGCGAAAGCGATCTAAATACCATGTTGATATGTTTCATATCCCTAGCTAATAGCGTATATAAGTTCAGGTTTCCTAATTTATTTAAGGAATTCGGTTTCAACTATATCCTAAGGATTGCGAGAGCATAAAATCACAACCGTCATCCACGGCATTTTGGCTTAAAAGGGCGAGGTAGATGGAACTTTCATAAAATGTATTACGTTTAACTTCTAGAATCACGTGCTCTTTTTTCATTGGTCATATAAAATGGAACATAATAAAATTTTGATAGATCATGGGCAACTCAGTGCATTGAAAACAACGATACAAAACATTTAGAGTAACTTTTTAACTTGTGCATCTTTAAATATCAAACTCGGGGGGACAAGCACCCTCGTCTGTTATCTGAAGATACACTCGTTAAAAAGTACTCTATATATTACATTCACAATATGTTGATATGCATCTCCGGGACGAAGATCCTCAACAGAATTACTGGTTGCGGCCCTTTGTGTTAGAGGTACATAAACAGAATGGCAGTGAATTTTCTTGATGAACATGACGACCTTATTGCCGTTTTCCGCAAAGTTTTAGATGTTTGCATGAAGGAATTATTATCAAAGGGCTCAGGTACCAAAAAGCGACAAGTTGATTCGATAATGCCGGAAGATGAGGAAAAAATCTGGACTCGTGGAGAACACCGGATTTAGATAATTGTGTATTTCATTTCGAGCCATAATTAAGTGGCTGTTTAAGCAGTAAAAAATGATAAGTTTTCGTGTTATAATTTTTATAGCTGCTTAAAACATTTCACAGAAACTGGTATGTTCTTTGAACTTCATGAAGCACATGAATTTGTAAATGATAAATACAATTTTCTTATTTTTTGCTACTCTTTATTTTTTTTAAAGTGTGATCCATCAGAAAAAAAAGTGTGATCCATCACAGATACACCATAGAAAACTGTTGTGTATCAAGAAAAAATGAGTTGCTGACATCAAAAGAAAAGCTCACAATGATACAATGCCTTAATAGCGATGATACACAATATATTATACAAGCTGACATCAGAATGAATATATAGATATAAGCATTGAATGCTTACTAATTATCATAAATTGAATTTAAAGACAATTTAATATATAATCAAAGATATAATATAAATTATCATATATATAAATATGTATGATAATTTTTAAAGACAAATTAACATACCGCGCTAACGTGTGGTATTCAATTTGGCTGCATCGTTTAGTGTGTTAGGACCGACGACATCCAAAAATTAGCAGTTTATGCATAATTAACGTATTGTAGACCAAGACGAGTTTTGAATACTAGTAGTTGCTGAAATACATGTACAGGGAATGGAGCTCTGCTTGTTTATACATGCAACATAATTTTTACTTACCGTAAAATTTCTTTTTCTCAAACATATTAGATATATTATTTAGTATGACAAAGTATTTGAATTAGACCTACGTTAGTATCTACATGTAGCTCAGCACATTAAAACAGTACGTTAAGGTATCATTATAATGACTCCTAATAGCATGACTGGTTATCATTTCAATTGCGGGAAACTAAACATTTATATTTGCATTCGTTAATTAAAGTACAATATGTTCAAATCACATCATAGGAAAGTCGGATTTCGAAGTTTGAAGTTTATCATACGCCGGTGTTCTGGTAATGTATGGCCAAGGCAGTTTGCAGAGAGATTTCATTTGACAATGATTCTCTTTATAATTTGGTATATATTCCGTGATATTTAAAATGTGTTCCGTTATGGTACTAACCTATTAATTTTACATTAAAATAAATATACCGTTGGTCATTGCTACTGTAATGCATTTTTGTCTTTGATTGTCGTTCAGTGGTCTATAAATTAACATACGCATAGATTACTTTTTGCAGTTTCAGGGATGTCAGTGGCGTAGCGCCCTTTACGCAAAAACGCAAATGAATACACAAAATTTTGCAAAGCATAGGTCTTATGATTTGAGTTTCCTCCTTTGCACGTAAACAAATCGTATTGAGACTCCACTGAATTGTAATCTGCATATTTAGTATTCAGTTCTCATCGTAAACCATGCAATTACTACGATTCCGGAAAATACCGTCATTCCATACTTTACATTAAAATTAATTGGAAGTTTGTTAAACTTATTAAAATGAGATGAACAACTTTTAACTCCTTTCCAAGTTTAAATATTCATACTAAAATCTGAAAACACATCAAGTTTTGAGTGTTTTTCCGTAATTGTATTCTGTAATTTTAAAGAAAATATTCGAAGAGTACAAGGTAAATAATGTTTGTCTCGGAATTCAGCAACTTTTGTTCATATTCATTGGAAACATAATGCTTAAAAAATGTCATATTTTTAAGGCTATTTTGTCATTCAAATAACATAAAATCCAGGAGCTTCCGGGGGCTTCGCCCCCTGGGCCCCCACCAGGGCTCTGCCCTTGACCCGCTGGGGGCCTCAAGGCGCCCAGACCCCCTACCTTTTTTTGAATACAGTAAATTAAAAGGTAGCTACGCCACTGGATGTTGCGGGCTTGATGTTTAAGTCAGGGCTATATATAACCTTCATTAGAAGTGAAACAGAACAAACAATGTCCCTGACCGTGTGGAACAGAGAGATTGACTCGTGTCTATGTATGAGTATGGGACGAAGGCCTCTCTCAATATGAATCTTTTATTAGATTCATACACTGGATATTTTTCGATTGAATACTAAATAATTTTATTGTCGTTTGAAATGACAAAAGCTTGTAGGTGATGGTGCTCTAGTCGAATAATGATAAGATAATGCTTTATATTTACATCTACCGAGTATGGTTCCCTTTATTTCTTACGGAAACTTTAATTAATTCACAGCTCTATAGAAATTAACAGGGCTGATATCGACACGTCCCGTTTATCGATTGGCCGAAACCTACAGCAACCTAAGATAAATCACAGACTGCACGAAATCATAATGATGATGTCAGACTCAAATTTCCATATAAGACGATTTGGCTGGGGTTTTTTTTTATATCTTACGTACTGATGTACATTAACAAAAGTTTAGTTAATTAAACTTATTTTACAATCAATCAATTTATAGATTTGATTGAAAAAAATGTAAATATAGACCAAAAAAATGCTTTCTTTGATGATTCATGCGGGTTATGAAGGTAGCGATTATTGCACAAAAAATTTACATGATCTGCGTTCTTTTTCTTATTTTTTCTTATTTTTTTTTTTGCAATGGCGCCATCTTCATATCTCGCAAGAATCACCAAAGAAAGCATTTTATTGATTCAGTAATCTTCATTATCCTCAGATCTTCTACTTTTTTGAGTTTTTGTCGAGGTATGCCACTGTATGATAACGTCGTTTCTCAAGATCGAGGGTAACACGTGTGGTGGGCATCATTTTAAGGTACAGAGTCATTTCGACCATAATTGCGGGTGTGTAACATGAACATAAGGACAAAGAATAATGATAGAAACCTTTAAATATATTTTGATTTTCTCTCTCTGGTCAAATAACACCTTTAAAAACCGTTGGAGCAATAGAAATGCCAACAACAAACATGCATGACGCAGATGACATGACATTATATTTACCTTTAGCTCAATTTATTTGTCTCAAACAACGGTAGATTTGATCAAACTGTTGAATCTGACATTTAGCTAGCTACACACATTGAAAAATAAAAACACCAAGAAATTGCGGGTAATATCAAAATTAATTGTCATTTTCCTCAAATATGAAACAGGTAGATTGAAAAGAGGCTATTGTAAATTGTTTTTCTGGCAGTGTCTAGCCAAGGCAGCATACAGCATAGATTTAACAATCACTCTCTATGTAGTTTTCCGATGGCATTTAAAATGTGTACAGTTATGATCATGATCCTCTTTTTATATTAGAATACGTATATTCTCTGGTGAGTGCTTTTCTACTGCAGTTTTGTCCTTGAATATATTATATCAAATGAAAATATACCGTGATTTTTTGGGGGCAGTTTGAGTAATATTGTGGGTTTATTGTGTACCTCTGATCTAGTTATTATCCAGCCTAAATATTGGCCAATGGTTACCAAACTACCATAGATTGCAAAGTCCCTGGCAGTGAGAAACAGAATGATTGATTTGTATCTATACTAGTATCTTAATAGGGAACAAAGGTAAATGCATCTCTATAATGAATCTTTTATAAGATTCAAATAATGGACCTTTTCCTATTGAAGAATAAAATCTTAGTGAAAACGCTAGAATGACAAAAGCTAATAAATGTTGTTCTAGTCGAATAAAGATATGTGTGTATAACAGCCAATGATAGAGAACGATGATTAAGAACTTCTGATGTTATGTATTATTGATGATTACTAACTGAAAAGTTAACACCATGAAATACCATCGGAGCGGTGGTAACGCGAATAAATTAAACAGGTCCAAGACTCATTGATGATGAGTGATTAAAACTAGCAAACTAATTCTATATGCAAAAACAAAGAAACATAAAAAAAAAATTACGAATCATTGATTTTCATTGTTAAAAAAAGGTTTTCAAAAATGTTCACGTATTTTCTATCGCAGAGAGCATCATCGTTGTTTTCATGTTGCATACTTTCAAAACTAACGTCAGAACACATACTTCGTGTAACAAAATTATGTTTACAAGTAGATTCATTACCTCTTCGTCGTTGGATTGCACCATACAAAATAAATTGCGTGGTTTCAACGTTGATCACCCTTGATACACCGATTTGAAATCATATTTCAAAATTCGAAGTTGAAACAGTGTCAAAAAGTATCACCGTCCATATGATAGTGAGTGCCTTTTGTGCCAGTTACGCCTTTCAATTATTCGTCGATATCCACAAATAATCTACTTTCTGGGGAGTTTTTGGCCAAGTTAAGCCCTTGTATAAAGGAACAATTTCTACAGACCGAGTATGTATGCTACTAAACATCATTTTTAATGCAGAATTATTTCGACAACATGTCATATAAATGAGGGTCAATAAGAAAATACGAAGACAATGTGACTGTCTATTATATATTATTTTCCAAAAAATCATAACTAACAGATTATTAGTAATTTATCATTAACACTTCTTTTATTCATATACGAAGTCTCATTCCATTTGATGAAAAGGTATTTTTGTTACCCGATTTTAAAAACATGTTTCGTCCAATTTGTACAAAATTGATAATATAACACAAGTTTTGACCGTGCGCCGTTACCTCATTTTTGCAGGATTAATTTTTGAATAGTTCTTAAAAATAAAGGACTATATTTAATTTGTTGGTTTCAAACTGATTAAAAATATTGCGAAATTATTTCTAGTAGTAATAAGACTTTTAAGAAAAATAGCCATGGTAAAAGCCTTCATATTTTTTATTGGCCCTCGTATCATAGTACGATCTTTTATTTTTCCTTGTCTTTATTGTTATTTGTTATTTATTAGAAAAGCCAAAGCTAAATAATTTCATATCGGTTTTGCTTTTGTGAAATTTATCCATTTCATTATTTTTTTTTTTATAAATGTTTATCCCGGATTTTACCAACAGCATGTGCTTTTTCGAAACAAATAATTTCTTATCAAAACATTTTGGTCTAAAAGGCCATTTGTATAACTGATATCGTAATGACCGCGTACTACAGCAGTCGACTAAAACGCTAATATTCTATGTAAGATACGAACGATAACTCTTTGTACAGAATCTCTATGAATTTTTATCAGCTTAACATGAATACATGTAAGTTTAATATTTTTAATAAAAAATAGCCTCGATTAATACATTTTTCATTTCTTAAAAAAAAAATAACTTAAAATTAATAAAATTAACTTTTTTGAAAAAAGCACAATAGTTACAAGTAAATAAATCGTCATAAACTAAACATTAATTGATAATTCAGGCACGCATGGGTTACGTATGATAAAAATTATTCCGCACCTTGTAGTGTTAGATGCAGATTTACGCTCTAAAAATCAGATGAAATGAAAATTTCATCAGTCTGAGTAGTTTGCGTACATTCTTACTTGGATGACTGAAGAGCCTATAGTTTTGTGATGTGGGGGTTTTATGGTGGGTTTTTTTTATAATTATTTTTATTTTGTAAATTGACTTCCAGTACTCGAGCAAATAGGTTCCTAATTGTATACTTGTTTCCAATTATAATTACAGGAACCACTGGACAGGGAGGTTTCCGAGTCTAATCTTATTTTTCCATGTACATTTCATCACCAATTACTTGAAAAACACTAGAAACTGGATATCTGAATTGAAACGCATCAGACCAACTTTAACTTTTCTTAAAACTTACAATATACATGTATGTAGGAATTTTAGAATATTACGGTCTTTCAAAAATCCGATTCCATCGAAGTTGCATTCAATGTAATGTGCATTAATAAATTGTTCAGCATAACAATATTAAATAATACATAAAGAATTTCACTGGAAAAATTAGACCCCTACATTTTGCTACATAATTAAATATATAATTCACTTTTTATCTTTCATAGTTCTGTTGTACATGTAAAAGAAAAAGCCCAAGTGAATATCTAGAGTGCCAACGCGTCATCTGTACGCCAGTTTTCGAGTCGGTTGAGAAACTTGCATGTAGAATTTCCTCAACATTTATATTTAACATGTACATGTATTTGTCACTTTGGTAAATTTTGTGACGGTAATAATTTTTAAGAAATACAATGTATTTCGTGCTTTGATCATTATAGCAATCTAATTGGAACGGGTCAAAGATCTGGTTTTAATTAGATTGCATTAGTAATATCTGAAATTGTCCCATACTGTACTTACTTTAATTTTACAACTTATCAGATTTTAAACTGTCTGCCTAGCTCTTTTGATAAAGTACCTAACTTTGCTGTACATGTATGTGAAGGATAGTAAGTGTATAAAATAGGTAATGCGTTGTTTAAATCATTAATTTTTTTGCACTCCAATACTATTCACTGATAAAGAAGTAAGCAAGATTTTGAAAAGGTGTTATAAAGACACCATATAGCAAAATGCTACACACAGTAAATGGGTTAGATAGTCCGGTGTAACACTAGGTCGTCCAATACCCTACCCGATATTGATTGTCATTTTTAATTTTCACCCGACTTTGATCTGATTATCTGGCAGCAATGTGTAGGGTATTTAATAAAACATTTATTGTCCGCTGCAGTGTATACGATGTCATTAAAACGTAGCAATACAAACAATAGGTAATGGACTTTGTCTTTTTAATCTTAATATAACAGGTTAGTAATTAATCTTTAAAATGCACCCATTTGGACAACAAAGACAGTAATAAGCCTTAGTTCCGCTGGTTACGACACGACACCCTTCTCCCCAAAACCGATACATTGTAGGATTGGGATATGAAGCGGTGTGTGTACACAGCTCTCGCTCATTGTTTACCCTTTTAGTATCGGCGATGGGTGTCCACGCGCTTGGTCGCGGCACCCTTCACTTTCGACAGATAACGCTGAAACTTGAGAAGAAGTCTGAATAACTAGTGCTTAGAGACATTAGGTAAAACAAAAGAATTTGTCGCCCTCGGAGGTGATCGAAGGTGTATTTGCATGTAACACTTGAAGGGAAAAAAAAACCAGAAAAAATACCAGTGCATACCTACTAAATATCGGAATTATTAAACAATTGCGAATTGGAATATAGGATTAAGAATGAAAAAAACGAAAAGAAGATATTTTACGAAATACTGTGAAAAATTGTGACTTTGGAAAATAAAACTGGATACACGAACGAAACCAAAATTCAAGTAACAATGACAGCGTCCATTGTCGGACCTCGGTCATCGACGCCAAAGCTCACCCAAGCCCAAAACAGGACACTTCCAAAGGTCCCCAAACCCCAGGTCACCGAATCCAAGAAGCCTGGCAAACATGGAAGAGCTCTTCCGTTGGTGCCTGCTGCCACACAGCATCAAGAGGGTCACAAACTATCTAGATCACTTCCGAGGGTGCCCGCTCCTCTTGTCCTGAAGACCCCTCCCGGAACATCAGGCTCGGGGTCTTCAAACAAGAGCAACAACACGAACCCGGCCATTCCGACGGTGCCCAAAACTACCACCAGACAGCTGCCAAAGATACCGAGGACAATCGCGATCCAAAACAAGAAACAGGAACAGGACAGGAAAAAGTACATGCACTCCATCTACAAGTCCGAGGGGGACGACCACTTAAGGAAAGGCGAATTGGAGAAAGCTCTTGAATCGTACCACAGCGTAAGAAATCGTTGCTTCATTATTTAAAACTCTTTCATTTTTAATAAGTCGACTGCTTGAAGTGGCGGATGCCAAAAATACTGAAAACACTTCCAATTCAGATTTTGATTCATCTTTAAGGATTGTAAGTCGATTGTTCGGGGCCTAAATAAGCATTTCTATAAAATATCGATTCTTTTGTCATGTTAGTAATTGTTTCATCGATTAATATTTTATAAAAAAAAATTTCATTGCTATTCTGTACGGATAAAAAATACTCATAATTTTGCCTGGGAAGAACACCTTCGGATAGTGCTGTAAATTACTCAAGAATTTGTCGTGTTTAAAGAGAAAGAAAATATTTTTCTTTTTAAGTGTATACACAGGATTTCGAAAGTTTCATTTCCTTTGTTTTATAATGAAAGACCTTTCATCTCTAAAAAAAATGTTTTGTTTACAGGAACATGTCAACTGTGTTCTTATGTTGTAACAGAAATTGCCATTCATCAAGAATGGCGACTTCTACTGTGTAAAACTAAAACCTACTTGTTCAAATATATCGAGTACGGATTTGTTTCATCAGCAAATATTTACACCCAAAATAATTTCTTTCTGATTCGATTTTGAAATCAATACTCTGGGATTTAAAACAACAAACATATTTTACATGTACATGAAATTTAAAAAAAAAAAACAGAAAAAGTCAATTTGAATATCATTTTTCAAAGTATCCACTTCAAAAATTGCAAGGGTACTGTCCATTTATATATGGAGTTTCATTTTGAGTCAAAGGCCGAACTTTTAATTCCCGGTTCGTGACAAAGAGCGACAAATATCGTTTTCTCCGCGAGATCAGAAAACTTATACAAAACGCTATTGAGAGTAATGGAAGGCATTTAATCGGGATTCTTTGCCAGATCGACAGTTTATTACGGTACCCCCTGGGCCTATAAATGAGATAAACCTCATACATTGTACACAGCTCCGAGAGAAAACTATTTCCCACATACTTATTACTCGTCCTATAATGCTGACCCTTGGGCACTTCTCCGATTCGCTCAGTTTTTACGACCATGAAAATGTCCAATCTTACTGCTTTGTTTACCGATTAAAAAAAGGATGTTCAGTGATGAAAATAATTTTAACACCTTAAAGTGCATACATGTATTTTCGTACGATTGTTATACATGTATATATATGAAAACAAAGAACACCTTGGCAAAAAGAATTTCATGCCTTACTTGGAACAAACCCATAGCTTATTGCGCTTTTAAAATCGACTTGTAGTTGGCAATGTCTCTAATTTCATTAATTTTAATCCTCAATTTCAATTTTACATGTGACACATTCTCGAAGCATTCGTAATGCGCGAATTCTGGCAACAATTTCACAACAAACAATTTAATCCGCTAAACTGCACAGCAACAGTTCGTGACTATTGTTTTGATTTGCAATCAAATCACGGAACTTTAACTTAACCATGTGATGAGGTTTACATAAACAGTTTCAATAAAAGAAACCGCGAGAATATGCTGAAATGGTTAACTTAAACGAGAGAAGATCCTCAAAGGTTGGTTAAATATTAAGTTTTAAAATCTGTTCATTAAAATTTAATAATTAATTTATTAAGACACGTTTGAATTAGTGCAGGATAGTTGTAGACTCTACAAATATATAACATCGTGTCCAATATATAATATTTTTATTATTCACGATTTTCTGTAGCTGTCAATTTGATGAGAGCTCTTTGGCGTGATGATGGCGTTACAGTATGGACAATTATACATATATATGTAACATATTAAAACGTTGTACTATGACTACTTAGAAATACTTGTACTTTGCGTACATACGTACGTAACGTAATGTATTAGACGTCACGCTGATTCTGAACGATCTCCGAGTTTCCTCGCACTTTTGTAGGTACAAGGGCAACAAATCTAACAGGAATACATATATTAACCACCACATTAAAGTACACGAAAACATTTTGAATTTTCACTTCAATTTGAGTATTAGATCTTAAAACTGATAATTAACTACATTTTGATCACGTTCCAATAATTCTTTATGATTAAAACCCAAAAGCGTGCAAGTGCCAAAAACGTTCTGAAAAATAAACAGGAAAATCCTACACCTTGCAGTTTAAAACCTTTTCCACTAGATTTTAGACAATGGTTTCACCTGAAGATGTGTTTTAATAATTATGAAACTAGAAAGCACATATGGCAGCGTATACAATTCAATTTCGATCATAATATCCAAGTTGGGGGCAATTTCATTATGTTTGAAAAGGCATTGTAAAGCAAAGCTGTCTCTCATTTAAGAAAAAAGAAATACATACAGCCTATTACAATGATAAAAAAGGGGATGATCTACCGGGGGTTTTCTCTTTTGAAATGTGCATTTATGAGTTTAAATTGACGGTCATTGTAGATAATATTAAAGAATTAAACCCTGTACAAAACATAGAGTGAAAAGTAATTGAAGTGTTTTAAATGGGCAGAGAAGGCAGGGGTTAAATCGAATTACTGAGGGAGAGACTCTAGGTGCTGGTTCGTTTCTGATTAGAATTGGATAACCTGCTAATGTTTGTCAACAATCATGTATACGTTCAATATTTTCCTGGGTAATGGATACAAGGATATCAGAGTTTTAAATGTAAGTTAATGAATTTATTTTTTTTTTACACGTAGTGTAAACTTTATACCGAATGATATTCAATAATTTGTTTTCATGCACTGTACATTTGAAGTAAATATCATGTAATTGTTGTGTTTCCTGAAAGACAACGTAAAAAACACCACCACAACAACAATGCATTCACTTAGATTTCCCTCTTTTTGGAATTCTGAGCTTTCTTTTTTCTCAATGCAATGAATTTTGAATTAAATAATTTATTTTAGAACATGAATGTTGAAAAAAAATTGCAGTAACTTTATTCAAGAAATATTTTAAAAGGGTCTCTGCGCGCGTGTTCGTTGTATCTTTCGTATTTGTCAAACGGGATACATACTATCTATATTACCTTGATAAGGCAAGCGCGGGTCTAGATGGGTGTGTGTGGGGGGGGGGGGGGGTTTGAAAAATTCACATTTCTTAAATATTCAAAGTAGAATTTCTGAAAATTACCTCGGACCCTCTGGATTCTTAAATATCCTTCGCACTACAACAACCCCCCCCCTTCTTGGAAAATTAATTCTGGATCCGCGCATTTAATGTTTATCTGTAGCAATATTAATCCAATGACAGTCAACACATGATATTAAACACAAAATCGGATTTTTTAGACGTTGGCATGGATTTTCTCTACTCCGCTTTCTATATATAGTAAAATAAAACTTTTCTTATTTGATTGGCAGCATTAAACTACCCCGGGTCTCTTTGGAGAGAGAGAGAGAGAGAGAGAGAGAGAGAGCATGTAAAAACATAGATCCAAGTGATTAAATTTTGACGTACATTTTCCCTATTATAAAAGGATAAATTATATGAAATAACAGGATTAACTGCGTATTGGTGGCATGCTTCGCCTCGTTTAAAGTTTTTAATTTTTAAATTGCGTGTGTATGCTTTTCATGAAAACATATTAATACCGGTTTTTTCATTATTATCCTATTTGCTATAAAAATATTCAGACTATATGTGTCAGGGAAATTACTTTTAGCAGGGCAGAGTTTTCCTGGCGAATTGACAGTAGATTTCTTCAAATCATTGCAAACTTGAAAAATCAAATTTTGTGTGGGGGGTGGGGTATACTGCTTCCTGATTTCTTTTATTCTTTTTCACATGCACTTGTATTGCATGTAGAAGACGATCTAATAATATTTATTATAAGTAATCAATTTGATATTCAAATGATGCGTTTGGAGTTATATTTTTTTATATCTTATTTTTTTAAGGAATTTTTAATTGTGGGCTGGAAAACGATCACCTCTTGCCCAAAACCAAAACCACCCTAATTTTTTGTTTACTTTTTTGGCAAAATAATTATTATTATTATTTCATTTGGTTAAGCGTAAAGAAACAATCTTCTGTTGTCCCCTTCCCCTCCAAAAACATAATTCATTGGGGTTAGGTATATTTCTAAGAAGTAATATTCTTCTAAAGAACTAATACTGGTCTATAGATCTATTATTGGTCTATTTGCAGGCTCTGAAGTTGATCCCGGAGGACAAGTCGACGTTGGTGGCGAGATCAAGATGCCACCAGCTGCTGGGGCGCCACCGGAAGGCCATGCAGGATGTGGAGTCAGCACTGAGTTTAGACCCGCTCTGTTACGAGGTAAATGGATCCATTAAAACAACGCCATGATTTTGTTTTTGGGTTTTGGGGGTTTTTTTGGTGGGGAGGGGGGTCTTTTTTATGCATTTGTTTTGTTATAAGAGTAAATGAAATCAAATAAATTATTATATATAAATTATTATTAGAAAATTTATCAAAGTATTATATTCATCCTCAGTACATTTAACTGATATTTCGAGGTATCCTAATCAATATTTTACAGTTATATGTACACGTACTTCTAGATAATTAAAACCACTGGCACATTAGTTTCATCGTCAAGCAACAGGACTTGGTTAAAAACTCCATTTACTTGTATTGTGATGTAATGTTGAATTATCAATATCCAACCTTAAATATTGTTTGAGAATAATACGAAGTCATTCCAGCATTTCATATTTTTGCTGACCAAAGTGAAGTAACTCTTATCACTATTTAGACATGTTACTTATGAAAGGTGTTATATATACTAGTAAAAGAATGACATTGGTGTAGACCTTTGACTGAGCTCTTGACTGACAAGTCAAAACTAAAAGTAAAACGTCGATTGTTCTTACTTCATTAAGAATTATTAGCATTTCTTCAAACTACCCCTGCAAGGAGTCACCTTTTGGTATGATCAAGAATGAGATAGGAGGACAGATGATTAGTGGTTTTCTGGAGCGAAACCGCTACATCTGGAACTGCAGATTAATCAAATCCCCGTGTGTAATGTTAGTTATCAGTCCAAAACTAGATGTTATCACAATCATCAGAAGATCCGAGAGATTATCAATGGACGTTATCGAGCGTTTAAAACAGGGCAAACATTGCACCCTGTAACGGAAATCCCTTGCTATCTGTCCACTGAACTAATACCGGCAGATATTGGATGACATGTTTACGAGGGACCGATTCCATTCTCAGGAACTTGGGTGGGAAGTTCAGACCTGTCACTGGGTAGATCTGTGAGGCTTTGTGGTTGTAGGATCAAAAATAGAGGGAGATGACTAAGCAAATTTTACATTCCAAAACACTATTTTGAAACCTTTTTAAACTTATTTATTCAATAGGGCACATACAACACATTATTTGACTTTTAATTCACACAAATCGTTGTCAATAACAAAATTTATATTCAACATTATGTTGGAGTGTGTCTAAAATTGCATCGTCTTCGTTTGGCAGGCCTTGTATCAGAAAGCAGAGCTTCATTATCAGCAGAGGGAATACGAGATGGCGCTGGTGTTTTTCAACAAGGGACACAAGCAGAGGCCCGACATGAAGGCTTTCCAAGAAGGACTAGAGAGAACGCAAGACGCCATTAACAGATCCGACTCTGGTGTGTAGTCATGACAACCATGGCTTTAAACAGTTGGAATTTCAACCTAAATCAAATAAGATTCGATATTTCTTAAAAACTTGTTATATATACAATTGTCATGTATATGTAAAGATCAAAATGGTTTGATTTTTGGCGATGTGCAAACGGATTCAAAAAGGTCTTAAAAAAAAAAATTAAGGCATACGATAGTAAATGAAATATTACACTAAATTTTACGTTTGACATTATTATGTCTCTCCATACTTTGTAGGAAAATACAATTTTTTTCATATATATATTTGTGTTACTAACAAGATTAAATTTAGTCCATAATAAACGTATAGCAACAAAAGAATCATACAAAAAAAGTACGTAGTAGTACGTAATACAATTCCAATCATAATAAGTTAAAAATTTCGGTCCTTATTTTTTTAGCTCGAAACCGACGGTTAGCAAAGGTTGGAGACATCTCCTTTTTCCTTCCTAAAAAGGTATGGTGCTCGTGTTTCTTTTGAATAAAGTAAAAAACAAACAAACAATATTATCCATGAAAATTAATTACCAAAAGGTTGCTGAAAGAGAACCCAATAAAGGGTTTTCAAGATGTTATAAATTAAGCCGTATTTATATGATGGTTTTGTTTCTACAGAAGAAAGATACAAAACGAAGAGTACAGCTACCTCCTGAGCCTCCAGATAAAAAACCTCGAGATCTCGCAACCCCGGGCTTCCGGCTACGCCATCAAAACCCATTGGTCAAAATAGAGCGGGGGTCCAGAGAGTCATTGGTCACAGATATTAACGATATCGAGATGACCAGTGAAAATGACGTCACAGAGAAAAGGATGAAACAAATTCTTGGCAGGATGTACAACGACAAAAAATACCTCGAACAGCTGGTAGAACAAGCAGGTAAAACAACTAATGTGATTTTATGATGTGTGTTAACAATATAATTAAGTTATAACATGCATTAACTTTCAAAAGTAGATTCTGTTAATTATCTATGGTAATGTGTTGAACAGGTGGGTTGACTGTGGGATCCGTTGACCTTCACTCAATGGCCGAGAATGGGCTCGACTTCCTGTATGACCGTGTGCTGTATTGGGTGAGACAGGGGAGAATTATCCCCCCTGAAGCTCCCTCAGACCCAGCGGAGAAACCCACACAACACGACAGCAATAGTATCCTGCCCAGCATTAACTCCCCCAGGTCCGACTCCAGCAGGGATACCAAGGTCAACACCAAGCCCAAGGTCTCTAGGAAACAGATGCTACTGAATGAGGATAAAACTCAGCCAAAGTCATGGTTTCGATACCTGGAGAAGAAAAAAGCGGCAGAAAATTCTACGAGGAAGAACAACCAAACTCGGTTTCTTCACGTGCTCGAAGGCCAACGGTTACAGCTAAAGGAGAATCTAGAAAACCGGAAACCTCTTACACCAATCAAACAAACCAAACCTCAGATAAGAGACAGAAAGTCGAAGAAAACGGGACGAAAGTCAAAGGAACGGGATAGGGATCAGAGTGTTTCTGACACAGAATCTTGTCTGAATATTAGTTTTAGTACCTACCGACAGCCGAGTGATCTGTATCATGACCACCATTCTCTAGAGGACACGAGCGCCTTCCACACAATAAGAGAGGAGTCTCCGTTACCACTAAGGGTTGTTCCTTTGCAGAACTCAAGAGTACAAGGGTGGTCAAAGAAAGACAGAAGTTCACAAGAGGCCGCCAAAAGGGAGCAAATTCAAATTTATATAACAAGGGAGCTTGAAGATATTGAAATAGGTATCGTTGGAGAATTTTTTAATGCTACTTTTTATGGAAGCTGTTTCAATGTACGTAGTACAATTTGATTTAGAATTAAGTTAACTTAACTTTCACTTGACAGTCGAAATTGTACCCAATTCTTATACTTATTTTCTGCTTGGTATTTCAGCATATGTGGATGGTCGCTACGCCGATTGCATGCATCAGTCTGAGTCTTGTTTAAACACCATGAAATCCTTCACCGAAATCCAAGTTCCCAACCTTATGTCTGTCATTGCAAAATTACATAGTTACGTTGGCAACGCTGCCATAGAGACACGTGACTATCTGACAGCACTAGACCATCACGAGAGAGACTTGCTTATTGGAGAAGAAAAGTAAGTGAATGCTCGACTAAGTACAAAAATTTCACTAGTAGTACAATGCCCAAGATTTGAAATGAGCTCAATAATTCTTTAATGTTATGCCATTCGGGTTTCTTTTACAGTAATGATGATGATGCAGTATCAAGAGCCCTAGGGAATTTGGGCAGAATATTTGTCTTCCAGAATAAACACCAGCAGGCTTTAGAACTGTAAGCTATTACATCTAATGAATTCTTGTTCATTTTATTTAGTGTTTACAAGCAAATGCTATTAATAGCTGTTTATGTGCGTTTTAACAGGTTCTCTAGAAAAGTTCCTTTATGCAAGACAAGGCTGGAGACTGCATGGCTCTACCACGAGATCGGGAACTGTTTCCTTGTTCTTGGCCAGTATAAATTCGCCATGGAGGCCGCCCACCGATCGCTGAAGGCTGCCGAGGAGGCGGTGGAGTGGAGCTATCAACTTCAGTCTCTCGTCCTCTTGGGCGTGGCTGAAGGTACGTTTAGTTTATTGTCCTAGTTGATCTTTTCTTTTCTCTTGGAAATTCTTTATCTTTGTTCTAACAATTCTTTGTTTTTTTTCATTGTAGTTAAATTAAAACATTACACCAATGCAATTAATACCTTTGAACGAGCAAGAGAGCAGGCGCGGATGCAAGGTTTGTAGAGCATTTTACAACATATGTATAAATGTAAAATGATGGGCACAAATAATTGTAAGCCGTTTTCCTTGGCTCTTAAAAAAATGCAAGTTTCAAAATCGATTTCATAACTTTTTTGTATTTTTAAGCTTTTGTACAATTTATTATTTTATTTTAAAGTAAAACAAAATGCTTTTATGCAATAATTTGATTCACCAAACCAAATTTCATGCAAGAAAAATTTATTCCAAAGCAAACGTTTTAAATTTGTTTTATCTTATGCTTTAATGAAGGGGACAACAAGGCCGAGGAAGCTATAACGGAGGCATTAAATGATGTAAACACAAAAATGATAGAGGAAACGAGAACAGCTCGTGGCGATCACAGCAGATCAGAGCGAGGCTATCCCCGATCACGTGCCGAATATTCGGACAAGTATACATACAACCCCAGATCACGTGCTGAGTGGTCAGACTATTCAAGCATATTCATTCCTGACGATGATGGCGACGTGTCTCTTACCGAAACCGGATATGACACAGACAATTTGCATCTCGATCTCGATCAATTAAGGGGTGATTTGGAAACGTCTTTGTTTGGATCTCAAGCGGCTTTACGAAGCGGGAGACATTCAACAAAGTTACCTACTTCAGAGGTCCGCAAGTCAATGATGAATCTTCATCTCATGCAATCACCAGGACGGAGACCAAACTCCTCTACATACATTCGAAGTAACACGGCGATGGGCTAAGAGAAAGCTCAATTATATGAGAATTATTTCGACTGTGATATTATTGTTCATTTTTGTTGTTACTTCCTTCTTCATGACTTGATCATTTGAGTTGATATCATTTATACATGAATGTAAATAATTTAGATGTAATAATCGGCACCCTTTAGATGCACTCTGTTCGGCTTACGTTGTTTTGTTGTGTCGGCAGTAATCCACACGAAACCTTCATGTAATTAGTCTCTCATCTTTCTTATCAATGTATCAACGAGTGAATTGAAACTCGCTCACTTTCTCTTTTTCACTCTCGTTGTTTGTGGTGCTAAAGTTTTTTGTATGTTTTATTTTAGATTTCACCATCATTCAGTTGGATTATGTTTGGTCTCGTTTTATTTTCGGAGACAAAATATGAATATCCGTTTTTCCTGACAAACATTTTTCATTGATTAATCGTGTAAATCATGGTTACCATTTGCTATTTCATATTTTCGGTCTAATGCAGATATAAAAGATTCCATGCATCCCTTAATCTCAAATACATGTACATATTTATTCTTTAATTTACATATCTTTATATTCAAAGTATCATATCACAAAAAAGTCCAAACATTCATTACAGAAATTTAATATTCAAAATTCGTAAATGACACATTTTTTGTCGGGGAGGGCTTGGTTTGATAGTTTTTTAAAATCATTCATTTTCAATTTAATTTTAATGTGTTGTTTTTTTTTGGTTCTTGTAAATTTTTTTATTTTTTTTGGTTTTTCTTTTTTTTGGGGGGGGGGTGAACAACATGCACTTGACACAGAAATAGCTTCATGAAAATAACCATACATCGTATCGCATCCATCCATAAATAAACAAATGCAAGCTTTTCTCCATCTTGAGTATAATTTTGTTTCGTTTTCTGGAAAGCAAACATTTGTTACATATGGTATTGATAGCATACTCACGACTCGTTCTTTTTCTACGCAATTGATTGTCTCAGTAAATATGTACTCCATTTCGTTATTTCCGGTTTTGTCCGTTATTTCCCGGAGTATGTATTTACACGTGAAGACATAATTCGGTTCTGTAACATTGATAAGTACCAATTTTTGTATAAATGCTAGTACTTTACACTGTTTATACTGCATGCAACAATAAAGTATTATCAATAAAAAATATTCAACTTTCGTTTCCCTTTTTATTAGCTCACCTGAGCCGAAAGCTCAAGTGAGCTATTCTGATCACATTTTGTCTGTCGTCCGTCCGTCCGTCCGTCCGTCCGTCTGTCGGTCCGTAAACCTTTCACATTTTCAACATCTTCTCAAGAACTACTGGGCCAATTTCAACCAAACTTAGCACAAATCATCCTTAGGCAAAGGGGATTCACAGTTGTGAAAATTAAAGGTCACACGCGTTTTCAAGGGGAGATAATTAGAAATGATGAAAAATTTCGAGAAATTTTCAAAAATCTTCTTCTCAAGAACCATAATGCCAGGAAAGCTGACACTTGTGTGGAAGCATCCTCAGGTAGTGTAGATTCCAAGTTGTGAAATTTATGACCCCCGGGGGTAGGGTGGGGCCACAATGGGGGGTCGAAGTTTTACATAGGAATATATAGAGTAAATCTTTAAAAATCTTCTTCTCAGAAACTAATCAGCCAGGAAAGCTGACACTTGTGTGGAAGCATCCTCAGGTAGTGTAGATTCAAAGTTGTGAAAATCATGACCCCCGAGGGTAGGGTGGGGCCACATTTGGGGGTCGATGTTTTAAATAGGAATATATAGAGTAAATCTTTAAAAATCTTCTTCTCAGAAACTAATCAGCCAGGAAAGCTTAAACTTGCGTGGAAGCATCCTCAGGTAGTGTAGATTTATAGTTGTGAAATTCATGAACCCCGGGGTAGGTTGGGGCCACAATGGGAGCTCGAAGTTTTACATAGGAATAAAAAAGAGTGAATCTTTAAAAATCTTCTCAGAAATTAATCAGCCAGGAAAGCTGAAACTTGTGTGGAAGCATGCTCAGGTAGTGTAGATTCAAAGTTGTGAAAATCATGACCCCCGCGGGTAGGGTGGGGCCACAATGGGGGTCGAAGTTTTACATAGGAATATAAAAGGGTAAATCTTTAAAAATCTTCTTCTCAGAAACTAATCAGCCGGGAAAGCTGAAACTTGTGGGGAAGCATCCTCAGGTAGTGTAGATTCCAAGTTGTGAAAATCATGACCCTTGGGGGTAGGTTGATGCCACAATTGGGGGTCGAAGTTTTACATAGGAATATATAGAAAAATATCTTCAAAAATCTTCTTCTCAGAAACTAATCACCCAGGAAAGCTGAAACTTGTGTGGAAGCATCCTCAGGTAGAGTAGATTCCAAGTTGTGAAAATCATGACCCCCGGGGGTAGGGTGGGGCCACAATGGGAGGTCGAGTTTTTACATAGGAATATAAAAGAGTAAATCTTTAAAAATCTTCTTCTAAGAAACTAATCAGCCAGGAAAGCTGAAACTTGTGTGAAAGCATCCTCAGGTAGTGTAGATTCCAAGTTGTGAAATTCATGACCCCCGGGGGTAGGGTGGGGCCACAATGGGGGGGGGGTCGAAGTTTTACATAGGAATACATAGAGTTAATCTTTAAAAATCTTCTTCTCAGAAACTAATCAGCCAGGAAAGCTGACACTTGTGTGGAAGCATCATAAGGTAGTGTAGATTCAAGGTTGTGAAAATCATGACCCCCGCGGGTAGGATGGGGCCACAATGGGGGGTCGAAGTTTTACATAGGGATATATAGAGTAAATCTTTAAAAATCTTCTTCTCAGAAACTAATCAGCCAGCTGACACTTGTGTGGAAGCATCCTCAGTTAGTGTAGAATCAAAGTTGTGAAAATCATGACCCCCGGGGGTAGGGTGGGACCACAATGGGGGGTCGAAGTTTTACATAGGAATACATAGAGTTAATCTTTAAAAATCTTCTTCTCAGAAACTAATCAGCCAGCAAAGTTGACACTTGTGTGGAAGCATCCTCAGGTAGCGTAGATTCAAAGTTGTGAAAATCATGACCCCCGGGGGTAGGGTGGGGCCACAATAGGGGGTTGAAGTTTAACATATGAATATCTAGAGTAAATCTTTAAAAATCTTCTTCTCAGAAACTAATCAGCCAGCAAAGTTGACACTTGTGTGGAAGCATCCTCAGGTAGTGTATATTCCAAGTTGTGAAAATCATGACCCCTGGGGGGTAGGTTTGGGCCACTATGAGGGGTCAAAGTTTAACATAGGAATATATAGCTTAAATCTTTAAAAATCTTCTTCTCAGAAACTAATCAGCCAGATGATTCTTTTTAATTGTTAAGACTTTCGCCCCAGGACAATTCTTTGGCCTCACAAGAAGGTTCAAACTTTGCTGTAGGTTTATATCCCATATATAAACTATTGTTAAGGATCTTTTTGAGAACTGCAATACTCAACATATGATATGACTATAAAATCATCCTGTTAGAAAAGGGACTAAAGATTATAAACATAAGAATATCCAGGGGGAAAATGGATTTTATTTATACAGGATCTACATGTATTATTGTACATTGTCCAGATATTTTGTATTATGACTCCATTAAGCTGATTTTATCATACCTATTGTTCCTCAGGTGAGCGATGTGGCCCATGGGCCTCTTGTTTACAAGTGCATGCCTTTTCAGGATTTGGATGCTTTCTGTGATGTGGTCATTTGGATAGGTTTCGCTCTGAAGATAAAGCAGAATGGTTCTTCATTTGTTTAGTATAGTCTTAAAACTTGAGAAACAAAATACTTGTATTCATGAATAATATTTTGTAGCGTAAGTTTATTAGAACCCCTAAATTAAATTTAGATTACTTGGCAAAAAATCTATTATATTGTTATTCATAAATTGACTTGTTTTACTACTACATGTAGTATACTAGCGCTACTGGAAAATTCCTATTGACGGATGATACTGTATGTCTCTCCATTTGCTTGACCAAACGTTTAAGCAACTAGCACTGTCACACGGTGTACGTTTGGTACAATACTTTGCAAGTATAATACATGGATAATAATAAATTTGAGCTTTGTGTAGTAAGCATGCTAACAATTTAATTCTTCTGTAAATCAATTCATAAACACAATTGGTCTATGTTAATACCATTAAATTACTATTAATGATCAATTCACAACATAGACCTATTTGGCTTATGATTTGGCTTACGTAACTTGATGTGTGACAGTTCTTAATGATGATTCAATGTATAGTCTCTCTCTCTCTCTCTCTCTCTCTCTCTCTCTCTCTCTCTCTCTCTCTCTCTCTCTCTCTCTCTCTCTCTCTCTCTCTCTCTCTCTCTCTCTCTCTCTCTCTCTCTTCTGGACAAAGGGGGATAAAACATACATAGAACAGTTGAATTCTAGCTTATCTTCCTTTGCACATTCAACTTTACTATAATACAGTTTTTAGGACTGATGTATACGTAATTTAAAAACAGGCTCAAATCTTACTTAATTTGATATTAAGTAAATAATTTTAAGGCTGCATTCAACCATTTTCATTGATGCTTAAATAACAGATTAACAAAAAATATTCAAATTGAATAATAAAAACATCATATTCATTTGTTCATGCTAACTTAGGAGGATGTCCTGAAATAGAATATGCTATTCGTCTAGTAATATGTTCTTTAATTAAAGCAATATGAGATGTATTTTTTTAGAATTTTATTTTGCTGCAAAAACCTGCTTGTATGATAAGTCTGCATGTAACCTAAACTCTTAATTATGATAAGTAAGATTTGAAAGAATCACCAATTTTCGTCAGAAAAAAAGAGATTCTCTTCTAAGGAATATATAGCAGATCAATTTTTGTACCGGACGACAATAATTCAATATTATTTTGCTTCAATTAAGGCTTCTTTACGGCTTTTCCAATAAAAATATGGCTAACAGAACTTTAAAAACCATGATATTTTTGTCATTTTAGTAGAAAATAACATTTTCGTAAAAAAAAAATTCAGCATGAAAATTGCAGCTAAAATTGCTTTTATCATTCATATTGTTTATATTTTGAAAACGCATTTATGCAGGTATTATTTAGAGTTGGATAAACTATCTTAAAAGTAAAAATATTAACGTCCAAAGAAAATGCCGGTACTATGTCAAAACTGATGCTTGTACATGTCACTCATAAAGAGAAGATTTCATTATTGGTTTAGTTTTATTTGGTTTAGTACACCCGTTACTGTTAATTAACTTGCACAAATTTGACAGACATTTTCATTAATTTGTTGTGATTAGTATTTTAACATCTCCATTTCCTATGCAAAAATATATAATAAATGTATAATTAAGAACAAAGTGAAATGAACGAGTGTTAGAGAGAGCAATTTATCTCTAAACAAAATATAATAAATCTTTTCAGAAACCGACGTTCTTTGCGGAGCAAGCAGAGATTTTGAGAGGAAAAACCTTTCTAATCTCTCACGAGAACGGACACCCCCCATAGAGTATAATGTAGTGTCACTTCGCATGGCACTTTACTACTTTTTATAAGAATTTCTGATATAAATTCAATATTCTCCAGGGGGGCTTTGGTAAGGAAGTGACTGAATAAATTAGGGAGGTTTTCTAACAGATGAAATGAATTGGGAAATTTAAACCTTTTATCCCATTTGAACAATGTTTTGTGTAAGCAGTTATGGTCAATACAACGCACTTTATCTTTCCTCGTGGACCGTTGGAGGTGGAAAGTTATTCTAACAATTATTTCACAGAACAATGGCTGACAAACCCCGGGAATCCGAGGCTCACAATGGAAATGATAAAGTTGGAAAGGCTCCTTATGACCAGCATATTTTTCTCCACAATCGCTTATGCCAATCACAAAAAACGTCATATCAACAGTTAATTTTCCTCTTGAAATCCACTTTAGTCGTTTATTTAGAGGTAAGGGTAATACAAACATTATGCATTGTTACGAATAATCAAAAATATGTGTCTGACACCTTAATTTTATGCCCACATTCCTAACACAGGGTTGAAAAAATCACATTCCATTGAAGTCGATCGAGATAATAGAAAATAATCCCATGCACGAAGAGCCCCCTTAATATTATTTTCATTTTATTAATATCATATCTTCATATTAAAAATTAGAATTAACAAGTGTCATTTCACGAATTCAAAAACACTTTAAAAACGAATGTTCTGTCTACGTCAGTGGAAATAATAGGAGATGTTCTTGACAGCTGTGTCTTCATTTGCAGGAATCGAGTCGTGTGATTGTAGACAAACACATCGCTGCGTGCGTTGAGATATCATTTTGTCCTGTCTTTCAATTTGCACGTCAATTTTTAGAGAAAAAAACAAATATAATACTAGAGAGTTTTTTTTTGCTTACGTAAAATTGCTTTTGCAGAGAGTATGGATGCGCAACGAATAAAGTTTTTAAAGTCTAATTTTACGACAAAACAACTGGTAAAAAATATTCTAAAGAATAAAAACTAAGCGTAACATCGATGATTATACTAATACAGCGGGCATATACAACAAACGGTGGATTCGAATTGGAGACGAATTGTGAGGAGGTTATCAATAGCCAAAGGGATTATCCCATCAAGATAGGATGACACTAATCGGCGAAATGTGCCATGTCATCTCCTGGAGACAAAATGCTTTTGATGGCACCTCTTGGTAGAGACATTAAATCTTATGTAGGTATCTAATAAGTGTACTTTCACTAAGAGGATGAACATTCGGAGGAATTTGGCAAAAGAGTAATTTCTTGATTCCAAAGCGTGTATTGAGGACAGGCAAAGCAAAAAAAAAATATTCAGAATATCGAAAGCCGGTCGCTATTGCAAATCTAACAATATGTCGATGAATAACAATATAATTGTCCTCTTTTGTCCATAATTTAAATTACATGCATTCTTACATACATTGCTTTCAGATATTTTTTGTACGTCATAGGCAATCAAAAAAGCTTATATTTTCAAATAAAAAGTTTTAATTTCCATTATATTTCAGGGCGTCACCGGTAATAAATCTGAGGTCTGTCTTGGTTTTCAGCCAGATAATAGTCCCTAATTGGCTCTGACCTCAATGTATAGTACTGTAATTGAAATTATCTCTAAATTTTCCTTTAATTTAACTCTTTGAACTCTTTAAAGGCAGATAACAATCTGTGTCACGATACACCTCTCGTCTGTGGGCACAGATCAGTATTTTTCTTTTTTCGTTTAAAAGCAGTAATCATTTTAAGATTATCACAAGGAATATACAATGAATCCTAGTCCTATAGGGTAAGGCAGGGTTAGGTCCAAACTGATACGTTTCAATTGCACTACTTGAAACTTATCTTCATTTATCTAAAAGGAAAAGGAAGCAACTTCCTATAGATATACAATTTAACAGACCATGGTTTGCAAATCAAAATAGATTAAGTGCAAAGTAATATAAAACAAAGCAACTTTGCTTATGTCTATGATTTGCAGTCTGACCCCCAGCATGCAATGCTCGGCGTAAGATCTCTGAATTCCTTCTCTCTGATTTCGATACGTAGCCATGATCAAAATGGTTCGATTGGATTAACAAATATGTGATAAGATGTAGGAAGTATGAAGGGGGGTAAAAACGGACAATAAATCCCAACAAAATAACACCTGTGCAGACGGAGGCTATTCACCCAAAACGGCCCGAAAATGACCGCCTAGTTTTTTGGCACGTCACTGTTTCCATTTCATTCCAGAAATGTAAAAACCTCCAGTATGGCATATAAATGGTCCCTATGAAGATACTGACTATGTGGGGGTCTCGCACCGCTGTGATGAATTTTATGGACACATTCCATTCCATTATGTATGTAAAGCACTCTCAGAAGTGACCCCAGCTAACGACCGTAAATATTCATATATTCTCGCGTAAATGCTGTACGATTAAAACATTCGGTAAGCCCTTTGAAACTTTTTCATTAAGTAATGGGTAGGTTTCAAACCTCCTGACTTCTTGTTGTTCCTTACTTTGCTGATTATAGATTACAATGTACTCACATCAACTCAGCCAAAAATGAGGAGAAATGTTACACAATCATTTTAAAAGCATACGTGTAATTATAATGAAGTGTTTTGGTTGCCTTCAATTTTCTCAAATTTGTGTTTCGCAAAGAAGTTTAATCGCGAATCACAAAAAACGTATGAATGAAATTCCAATTGTTAACCCTGTTATCCTAGAGAGAATTCAGAAAATTTAAAGAATAGCAAAAACTTTAAAATGGAGATTTAAGAAATGTGAAGTGTTCTTGTTCAATGTACTTGAGTTCTGTATAATTCTTCATGTACATTTACACGCCGGGGCAATTGTATAAAAAGATGTATTCCATATGGTCTAAAGTATTACTACATAAAGTAATGAAAACATTAGTTTATTATTTTCTTTGCTGTTAATATTCAATATTCAACACCGAAGGAAAAATTCCTTTCTTTTGCTGTTTAGGTAATGATGATTGACTAAACGTACCCCGTCTTCATTTTCTGCGGATTTTATTACACGTGCGTCATCTCCGTTTTGCCCCGATGCCTCAATTTGGTCTAAAATCAAAGCGTCATTTCAAAAAACAAAAAAAGGTTATGCAGCACTTAAGGCAAATTTATGACAAAAATGCCTCCCCCTCCCCCGACTCTGAGCGGCATCCTATTACATTTGATGGTAGGTAGGATAATTACGACAATAGTGCAAAAAGGGAACAAAAGGCGCGAAAAGCAAGTTGATATAGATTTTTCAATTTACATTATTTACTGCCCATTGTCGGTGACGAATTAAAGCAAATCGAATTTAAATATCATTTTTTTAATGAGTAGAAACGCATACTGATGGATATTGAAAGTAAACTGAAATAAATACTCTTGATTTTAATGAAAACTATAGAAAACTACAAAATGCCTACCACCTCCACAATATAAAAACACCAGATCAGAAGTAATGGAAACGATTTTCAAAATCTCTTTATCATACACACCATGTATGCATGCAGTCGATAATAAAAACAGTTCAGATATTTCCATGACGTATCATTCCTTGATTATAAACTCGAACTCATAACTATGTCACGAACAGTTCTTGTTTCTTAGTTTATTGCGTCAAAAGCAAAATGAAAATGGTCAAAGTTTCGTCTTAGTTGAGAAACATCAACGGGTAAACGAATTCAAACCAATCGTTTTTGTTTGGTCATTAAATTCAAGCGTCAATAGAATGAAACACACAAAGTAAATGATTTCAACATCGTTTTCAAAATCATTCATTTGATTGATTGATTGATTAGTGTTGATTTTAAAATCCCATGAACTGAGAAAATTTGTATAAATCTATACTTACAAAACAAACGCAGACTTTATTACATGTAATACCATCCCCTTCGTCAGGTGTCTAAACATGACAAGTATTCCTTTAATTGTACTTTCCACGAAAAAGGGGCTATAAAACAACAAATAAAATATTTTTTGGCCCGAGTATTTTTTATGACAGGAAGACAATACATACTTATTGTGAAGACATTTTCTTTAAGTAAAGTTTTTGAATAATTTGAAAACAAACTATTATTTCTTCCTAACATGTAATTTTCTTTTACATTTTCCTTGTACTTTAATATGTGTCAACCTCTCTAAAGTACATCAACCACATTTAATAGATTGTAATCTATCGGTGATAACATCATCCATTATAAGCAAAGGGTTACAAAGAGTCATTTAATACAAAGCCCGAGTCCTGTCTCCTGACAAACGCTAATTTCTGAGACTCGCGAACCCTTTGAGAAAGAATATACTTTGGGCCCCGCCCACACCGGAACTCAGCTCCCTGGTCACGTGATGAGACCTCATTGTGTATTTGCTTATCGTTGCCATCAACGAAGCACCTGTTCCCAATAAGTGTCTCTACAGATTTCCATAGATCCCATCTTCTCGCAGGTGTACCGTATTAGGCGGGATCTTCGCCGTAAATAAGAACATAGCCTTGAAAAGCTGTTAAAGAAAAGTAATGTAAGAAAGATTGCTTATTATAGTTAATATAAACCACATATTCATTACAATTATCATACAAATGAAAAATAACTTGGTGAAGAGTACATGTACTCAAAAGTCCTTTTACTCTTTGTTATAATAGATGTCGGATTGTCCATTGCAGGTTCAATTCCTCAAAATAATCATCTTTTGAACGTTATAATGTAGAAAATCATTTGCAAGAGGCCACTTTTTTTATTCGTGAGAAAACGTTGCGGCAAAATGTTAGAATTTCACTTGAAGACAAAAATGCAAATATTTCGCTACAACATGTTGTAATCGAAGAAAATAAAATTAGTAATCAGTAAAAACATTAATCGATTTTGAAAGAATGCACGTGACTCAATTACCAGATGGGTCATTAAACGCAATGAGAAATGCAGAAAACTTGCCAGGAGAAGGATTATTGCAATAAAAGTTGTCACCATTGGAACAAATAAAAGAAAACTTGTCAAAGAACTGCGATTTCTGAAAACTGGCCTTTGCAAGTAACAATAATATTGCGAATCTTTTATGGTTTTTGTTTTGAAAACAAATCTAATTTGACATACAGAATGACATTGGGTTTCACCGCACTCCGCAATGGAAGACCGACTTGATGTTGGGAAAATTTTATTGCCGGATTTCAAAGTCCATTACACTTCACAGAATGATGAATTTTCATCGCTGTTTTACTTCCTTAAGAACGTTTCCAGTTCACTTTTAAGGAACTGGAACAATCCATTTCACTATTGATTGAAATCGGCGCGAGGGTGCCACTGTACCTAAATGTAGACTTAAACATTTCAAGCGTTTGCTGTGTATTATAGTACTAATAGATGTATACGATTCCATATTGTATAAAAGATTTGGTAGAATTTCTTTTATCTGCTTATACTTACAATCTCCTACATCTACATATATATATGTACGACAAAGTTCATGTTTTGGTGTATTTGACCTTCTTTGACTACACGAGTTCTGCTTCTGGGACGGGAGCCAAGGGCTCGCACAGTGTCACCCTGGGGGAGGGAGAGCAGACATTACCATACGTCCATTTAAAAGAGATTGTATACAAACAAATTTTAATTTGATTTAGTTTAAATGCTGCCTTTTTTTACCTGTCTCGTGTGTCTCTGATAACTTTAATCCAGGCAGGTCGAGAATTATTCACCCTTCTCCTAATAACAAATATAAGGCCTTGTGGTCTTCGGTTGGCAAAGGGTTACATTGACTTTTAGAATCATTTCAAGGGCTGCCCATTTCAAGTTTTATGTTGAGTCATTGACAAAACGTTTCTCAAATTAAAACAACAAAAATTACACAAATATATCCTTTAGCAGACCTTTGTAACAAATTAATCCCTCTTTTTCTTGTAAATTACTTAAAACAGATTGGAATCCTTCTATTTCCAATGTAATGTTTTCCCAACTGCATGTGTGTGTTCACCCTGGTATGGCATGTTATTCCAGGAAATAAAGATTTATGTTCAATCTTTCTGAACAAGCCATTAGCCTTCCTGTCATTGGCGTCTCTAACCGATCGCCGATTTTACAGCAATACATACAGCAATATTATTCTGTATCTACAAAACTACACATAATTCAGACTAAATGTACTCGTTACTTATTATTGCTAAAAAGTATGTTTTTGGAATTTCTTCCGAACATTTGTGTATGTTTTTTTCCTAAAATATCAGCGAAACATTGTGTTAGAAATTCCACAAGAGGCTTTTCATGTCATCTGCCCTAGTAAGAACTATTTGAGGATGATGGAATAGCAGACGTTACAGATGTCGGATGCAGACATTGAGAACAACCTTCTTTGGCATGATTAAATGATAAAGTACTATTTCTGTTTAACCATCTGTCTTCATTTAATCACTATACTTTCCTTATATAAACCATACTGTATTCAAACAGATGCAGAAAACCTAAATAAATAGGAACCTTTCATAAGGTTTCATTTTAAAGTAAACGTACAAGGAGAAACTTCGCTCAATGACCGTTCTCTTTCAATTTGTGACATGAAATTGTTTATAATATTCGCAATTCATTCAGACTTTTTTATACCACACATATCCTACTAACTTGTTCGCAAATAGTCCCAGATAATACATATTCAACAAGTATTAGACGCCACTCGATCATTTCTCTCAATGATACATTACGAGTCACGCAAGTGCGTCTCTGAATCGTAAGAAGATGGAAATTACAATCCTTTTCAAAATGAAGGGTTTTATAAATTGCCGCGTATCTGAGTAAGCACTATCACTGGAGTTACAGCTTTAATAGGTTTGCTTGGGGTCGAGGTTTCCGACAGCGCAACATTTACACGGAGAGAGTTTATTTCTCATTTTTGGACATTTGAATACTCTGCGTTGAAAATTTATTCACTTTTCCATTGATAAATACTGAAAGCTGATCCATTACACGAAATAGGAGCAATCTAGATCTCAAGTGAACGCGAATCTGATTTAAAATTCGTCCTCATCTAATATCGCTAGTATAAAGTGATGTGTTAAACAATTAAGGGTTTATGAATGAAAGAAAATACAAATAATAACACAGGGAGAACGTTCATTCATAAAGTCTGGCCATTGTGAAGTGATTTATTAATTCTGATATGGCATTGTTTGCCCGAGCTTTTGTATACCATTAATGTGACATAAAGTCGTAATAAATCCAGTCACGTGATCAAATTACAACTCGTTGTCAATGAAAATCTAAAAACTCTACCTTACTATTGAAAACTTGTTTGTACGTGAAACTTGGAACATTGACAAAATTGCCGTGTAAACTGATATTTTATATTAGAACGTTTGACTGAGAACCGATAAAAACGGCTTTTGCAGGTGCTCTTGATTGAAGTCGAAACTTTTCGAAGTACCTCGCAGGAAAAAAATATAAAAAATCCGAAGCAGCCTGGCCTGATTTCATTGACCACTCATGACCTCCAACTCTGACAAGTCCACACTCCCCGTGTTAAGGCCGGTCGCCTACAGCGGCAGACACTGCTGCGCCTCAGATGACAGTGAGGTAAAATATTTATCATTATATAACATCAGACCAACCAATTGACCTGAGACAGGTCTGCTCACTGACAACTCTCCAATGAGGGTACACCGAGTGCACTCCTAACCTGACATGCAGCTTGCCTTGTATAAACAACTTCACCATCAGTCCCGATCAGACAACAGCGGCCTATAAATTTGTTAGTATAGATAAAGTTGTTTGCAGTTATTAAATATTTACCTACTTGTGTGCTATCTGTAGAAAATTAAAAAAAGTAGAGCGGTTTTTTTTCGTCCCGTCGATTTCTTTACAATTTGGTTTTATGGCAGTTGTACGTTATCGGTTCTTTTGATGTGTGTATATATATAAACTTAGTGTTAATACTTATTCCGTACATGGTCGCATGGAAATTGAAGCTATTTTAGCACATTAATTAGCTTAAAGTGGACAAGAGGAAAAGATTTATTGCGCAACAATTAATGAATATAATGATCAAGGAACTTAAACAACTTTTACCTACATGTATATACGTAGGGCCGCCATACAGACCCTACAGAGAAGACTACAGAGGATCCTTTTGACCTCGTTTATATATACAATGATGACGCTACAAAAACATCACCGAAAAACATACAACTGCTCAATGATTTCCTTTCAGAACCAGAGGTTTCTCTGGTACCGTATAACCTTGAATGTTGATCCAACATAAATACAGTGAAAAAAGCATCAACGTTTTCATAGCCCAGATAGAAGAAAGCTATAAAATGTTTACGAAAAGACTGTAAAAACTAACATTCACCCTCAAAAATGGGTTTGTACCCTAATATGGAAATGCATTGAAATTTATGCCAGGTGTTTCTTTAAATCAGTTGCGGTCCCGGCAGTTTGAGATTTACGATTAAATGTACCCACCCTCGACAAATGAAGTAGCATCAGGCTATAGCCATTGTCGTTTATGAGGATTGGGGCCGCGGGGAGGATTTTCTTGCCTAACAGTTGCTTTACCACTCTGCCTCAGCTATTCAAACACCATTTGCTTCTCTGTAACCCAAAATCAAACTGTCATGAAATCTGGGTATAAATCAGACGTCCTTGCAAGAAGGAACCATTGCGAATCTTTTCAACTCTTGCACTTCAAAACAAACTAGAACTGACAAGTTGAAAAAAAAAAACAAATTGTTATTCATCTACATGTACCTTGTTAAAATGAATGTTTACTTACTATATTACCATCTCATGAAAAAACTCATCTCTATACACTTTTAAAAAATCGGAAGTAAACTAGGTCAACATAGTAAATATTCTGGCAAGATCATTCCCTAAGGTTTTTGGGGTGTGGCCTATTTGGCAATTACTGAATATAGGTGTTCCGTCGTACCTTTGACTTCAGATATAACTTTAAGTTATCAGTGCCAGGAGACAACAAGCCTTTAATTGTTCTCTTTTGTAGAATCTTCTACTCCAGAATAGGCAAGTGGATAGTTTAAACGATCTTTCGTATCAATTAGGTTTTTGAAGTGAAGTGTTTTAATGCAAAAGAGACAGTTAGCTGTATACACGTCATCAAAAGTAGCTATACCACGATTGGAGTGAGATTGATGAATGAACTCACTTTCATTTTATTATTTTGACCTTTCCATTTTTCTGTCATGCATTTTTCGTGGTTACGCTGAAATATATTTTGGAACTGTAAAGGATTTATAGTTCAGTTTCTCCCGGTACAAAAAAAATATACTGCGCCCTTTTACGTCTTCTAAATGAGATAGTTATGACGTCATTGTAACATAAGTGAATCTCGAATCTGTAGGAAATGTCTTTACTTTTGTAACTATTCGTTAGTCTTCTTTCTTAGAAAAGGAACATTAAAAATGCGAATTCGTCGAGTACAAGAATAATACATCTCCTTAAAATCCGCCCCATCTTTTATAACCGTTGTGTTTAATAGTTATTTTGTTTCTAACGTTAGAATATTCATTAAGGATAATTTACACGAAAAAACTAAATCTATGATGTAAAAGTGACAAACAATATACAACAAATTTTTAGTAAACTTTTAAGGAGGATGGATCTAAATAATGGATATTTCACACCAACCTCTGAATAAAGGATGTGTATATTAATATTTTTTAAAAACATCAAATTTCTATATGTAGTAAGTATAATCTAATAAGCAAATAAAAAACACTTACTCTTTTAACAACATATGAATAGGAACAAATTATTCAATGTATGAAGCAGGTCGAACCAAATCTAGCTCAGATTAACAGGAAGCCGAACGATGGCAATAATTCTAAGAATGCAAAAATTATTTTTTTCTTACGAGAAGGACATTTAACAGTCTGGTTTACAGACCAATTATATACTTTAAAGAATTGTTCCATTCCATAGTTTGTGGTGAGTTGTTTTTAAAGTTTAAAAATTACTTGTCATGCATATGGTAAAACAAAATGCATATAACAACTCCGAAGAAATCTGTAATCTACACTCTGCTCTCCACCACCTATGGGATATATACAGCATCATAATTTACAGCATGACTTTATTTCCACATTGCCCACTCGCCATTTCGAGTTTTATCCACAGGATAGGGTATAAAGGTAACAGTCCCCAACTCTCTGTACACCAAAATGTCTGGGTAGTGTAGTCACCGGATGTTGTAATGGTCAGTTGTTTCCGGTTCGTAGAGGTGCGTTGTATCGATCAGAATTACAATAATAATGGACTAAAACAAAAAATGTGTGACCTTGGGTCAAGGTCATGGATAATTTGAAAAATTTATTCAGAATGAAAGATGGGATTATTCACATTTTGATTTAAAGAACACGCATAAAATTGCATGTCTGTTTATAATATTATTGTTTATCAAGCGATAAACCGCGTAACGATTAGAATTTTTTCAAATGTCAATACATGTATATTGGTCTTTCCTTGTTGTTTTGATCCGATTAAGGTTTGCTTTGACATTTCACTATTGATGCAAATGAAGATCCTCTTTATTTTAGGCACGTATTCACTATTGCAATGATTTAAACAATGATGAGCGATTGCCTATATCAGGAACATATTTTTTTTTTGGGGGGGGGGGGGGTGCAGAAAGATTAAACAAGATGATGACGACGTCGATGATGATGATGATGATGATGATGATGATGATGATGATGATGATGCAATATCACTAAAAACTTTACTACTCTTTGAAAATTTCTCTGAATTTTGTTTTTACAAAACCTGCAAACTTTTCAGTATACCTTTTTTGTAAGCATGTTTACATTTTTCTGTCAATGAACTTTAAAGTGTACAAAAATTATTACAATGGTTTTCTTTTGTTTCTCATAAGAATACGAAACATAAAATGGCAATGATTTACATCAGTGAATAATTTTTCGTTATCTATCATAAAGTTACGTATACAAGCGTGTAGTTTTATTTATACATGGATATATCGGCGTAAAGGCCGGTCATGTCTTGCAATCAGTCAAAGGCGTTATCGCCAGTTTGTTTTGTACATGGCAGCGATCCAAAATTTATTCTTTCCAAGTTTTATGAATGAATGCCTTCCAAAAAAATTATATCGACGTAGTTCATACAGTTATACTCTGCAAACGCATGAAAGATTAAATTTTTCCCTTTTTCATACATGATTTTAGTTTTCTTTTACAATAGAGTGGTTTTATAGACTAAATATTCTTTGAATATCTTTAATTATTGTTTAGTAGCATTGAGTCACAGCTCGCCTACCAGACGGTTTGTTTGGCGTGTTTGACCCTTATGTGGTGCCTTTTCTTCTTGCTATTAAACCGTAAAAAAAACTTTTAAGTTTACGCAAATTAGGGGAACATTTGCTCATTGTCGACTTTAGGTAATAAACATTTTAATTTAATGAGTGTTTTGTATACTAAAATGGCCAAATTACATCTTGTTTTATCTACAAATCTTAACAAGCCTATGTTTCCATTTTGAAAACGCCACAACTGTGAGCCGTTTCTATGCACACTTTGGAATTCTTAAGTAACTTCTATCGAATAAAGATTTTGATACCAATATAAGTATTAGGCTATTTTCCTTATATTAACTTTTTTATTTGTGTAAATTCAACTTTTTTCATCGTATTTCAGATTAAATGGTATTAAAATAAATCGTCGACTGTCGACTGATTTCCACATACCTCTGGTTTCAGTGATGCAATGTTTCGTGTTTAACGTGGGGTGAAAACCATAATGATTTCTTAATGAGGGCCAGTTGATCACGGTAAATGTACTTTAACAAATTAAAGGCGCTGGGCATCAAACAGACCCCCCCCCCCCAAAAAAAATACTTCAGAATGTTAATTATTGCATTTAATTTATATGATTTTTCTTCATAATTTGGACTTGATTAACATTATCATTTATATGTTTTACAAGAACTAGAATGGCGTTGAAAGTATGTGGAAAATGTGCTGGTCCCGTAATACAGCCCTATCATTTTATATTTCATCGTTTCTAGATAACATTCATTGATAAAAGATCGTTATTACACAAAATCTCTACAATCCTTTAAAGCCGGTCCCAATTAGCGAGGTTTCTTCTGAGGGAATGTATATGAATGGTCCGCAAAGCATAGTTAAAAATCCTTAGTCATTGTTGTAGATGTATACCAGCTTTAAACAGTGTTACAGGTGACATAAAACCACTTTTCTTTAGAAATCAAAAGAATTATCTTTGAAATGACCCAAATAATAATAAGTGTTTACAACTTGTGTCTTAGATGACACTTACAGAATTTCTCCTGCGAGGAACTCGATATTTTGTATTCCAGTCAAGACAACTTCAGCATATACATGTACATGCTGATTATTGGAGTGAAAAATATTAAAAATAATACCGAATACATTTTTAAACGTGTGTACTATATGTCTTTTTAGCAAGAGAGTAGTTGCTTCCTGAATAAGTACAACAAAATCTGCAATAGGATCTCTTAGTCCATCAATGCTTATAACGCAAAGAAATAAAAGGTATCACACTTTTTAGTTTTATTATTTTCTTTGTTTATTTAATTTAACGATGCATACAACATTTTTTAAAAATAAAATAACAATTAATGCTATTACGAATATAAACACCTCTTATATATTCACTCGGCCAAATCCAGAAACGGCATTCAAATCTAAATGCAGTGTTTCCAATTATCTCTGAATAATTCTACACGGTTCATACATGATTAAATCCCTAGTTCGGACAATCTAAATGTTACATGAAATTTCAGGGTGTGTAATAGGAATGTAAGAGAAGGGGAAATCGAGTTTTTTTCTCTGCGTTCATAGGTTGACAAATATTGCCGACTTGAATAAACCTCCACAGTCAAGACATAAAGGATTTCTAAACAAAACCGCGGGATAATTGGAGCTTCCAGAATAAATACCAGCTCAATGTGTTATGACAATGTGATCGATGATTATCATGCCTTATATACAAATTATGAATGAATAATTTGATTTTTGACACTATTTGGTGAATGAGTTGTAAAACAATTACTGGTACATAGGACACATTGAATGCTGAAAGGGGCAAGATAGTATAGATAAAAAATAAATAATGACAGTTGGTTGCACGAGGTGTACGAATGATATATCTGAAACGAATGAACGGTTTGGGGAAAATACATTAAAACTGTAATACAATTGCCAAGTGTAATACATTGTCATTGTTAACAAATACATTGATTTGTACAACTTAGATCACAGACGAAGCGTTACTTGAAGTGCACGGCGCATGCGTAGCACAAAACCCTCTTCCGGAATATTTGGACTAGGTTGAGACGATTGTTGAAAAACCGTTACTCCATCACAGTATGCGCATGCACATAAGTGTGTTCGATTTGTGCTGATATCACACTGACACTTTGGCATTTTGAGTTTTGTGTTCCTAGCAATCACTGGTTTGCTTCACGTATTCATGTTTTTGAATTCAAAGCGTCCTTTATTTCGCCTATTTCTATTTCTGTTTCTGTTTCTGTTTTTGTTGTTTATGTGTCGTTTGTTTTTCCGGTTCCGCCGCCTCCCTCGGCGGTTTTTTCGCTTTTTATTCACAATTTTACATTTGCAAGATTTGACAACTTTGACAGTATAAGTCCGAAGAGAACCGTCCCTGCAGATTAATTGTATTTTCTTCCTCCTCACTTTGTCATTGACACACCTGTGTTCCTTTTGCTTATTGTCTGACCAGTAGTTCACGAAATCTGGCCACCAAGGAAAGTCAAATTCTTTCACTGGTACACATGAACCAACACACACTTCTTCTATTATAGGTTTAGCAGAATAGCAATCTCCATCTGAAAAATACCGTTTCGATCGTAACTTCTTGCACCCCACAGGAACCTTATCTACAATGAACAATGAAATGGATACCATGAAAAAACAAAAAAAAAGAACATTGCTTTGTACTAAATTGATCAAACTGTATTTCAAGTTTTGAAAACTGTCAAAGGTTTCAATTATTGCGTTTGATTTGATACTGTTTCATTAAAGAATTGGAGAAATTACAGTTGATGAATTAATAATTATCTGTATTTGTTGTTATCTTTATTTTAAAAATAGTTACTCTTCACCACAATTTGATAACTTTTTTAATGCCAAATTTTGAAAGCCTTTAAACTAGTAAATCGAATGGATTACACGAAAGGATAAAGAATTGTTTGTTTAACTGGCAAAGCTTTTCAAGCAGATTACGATAGCGCAACCGCAAGTTGTTCTGGTTTTCTTGCAAGAATACACAGTAGTTCCCTAATAATCCTAATTCTTTAATTGATAAGAATCGATAGCAATTACAATTCAACGATATATGCTATCGCTGATAATCCACTAATCCTCTTAATATTCTATGGCGGAATAAGATTAGGGCTTGTCCTTAGTACAGTCACATCGTTTCAGTTGTTTTTATAATGCGATTATAGTCAGGTTCGTTCTATGATATACAATGTAAGTTTCCTATCACTATTTGCGTGCATACAACATTTGTTTCATAAAAGTAAGGATGATTTAGCCAGTTTATTAATCAATATCAATAAAGCTGTTTTATTTCAAAAGGGTCAGTTTAACCATAATCGACAAAATTTTTACATATTTTCATTGAATATTCTCTTTCAAAAGGCCAATGTTGACTGAGTTTTAGCTTAAACGAAACATGACAGTGAACGAAATACTGTGGTATAACTCCTTAGTTTTCCTTCATTAACCACCCAAATAGCGTATCCGGTGTGTAAAAAAAAAAAAAAAAAAAAAAAAAAAGTAAAAAAAAAATTAGGATGTTCAAACTTTTAAATAATATTTGAATACTGGATACAAAAACAGCTTTTTAAAGTTCGATTTAGATGGGCCGTCACCCATCGCTAAGTCGTACGTTATCATTACCTTATAAGCGTAAGTGGTGGGTAGACAGCCTGACTGTGTTTATAGTAAAAGCGCCTTTCAACGCAGCCAAAAGACACTTTCATTAGAAATTGAACTTGAACAAAGGATAGAAATAGCAAAACTTTCTCTACTCGGTACATTGCAACAAACGGATATATGACAGAGGCAACAAAGCATGCTTTTAATATAAAGGTCTGAGGCCCCATAAAATCATGTGTGCTCCTGTTTCAAGGTTGGCGTTGTGAGATTTATTGTGACGTCTCGAATCAGGGTATCCAAATTGATACCAATCCAAAGCCCTCAATTTTCCGCACAATGCACATGCAGGGATGGAAAGATTTCTTTTTCTCTGTTTAATTACCTTTGAGTAAGAAATGGGGTTCTTTACAATATTGAGCATTATTAGTTTATTACCATGGATTTTTTTAATAGATTTGCAAGAGGATTCGACCGTTGCATTTCAAAACGAGGCCCGATGCCTTACGACATAAATTCGAATGTTGTTGAGCGTCCACATGTATTGAATAAAATGTTGGGCCTGACTTACGAACTACGACTGACCTACAAAGCGACAAAGACTACTATCTTTATAAATACACAAGTTAATGTTATCCGGGGTTTACAGATTTTATAATTGCTAAACACATATATCTAGACCTGTAAAGGGTTATCAGCCGACGTGACTGGGTATCTATGTCACCCCAGATGCACACGTGGGGCTAAATAAACTTAAGTTTGTATGCGTTTCCCACTTGTTTCATTCACTGATCCTAACAAAGTCAAAAACCAAAAAATCGCCGGTCGAATTAGCCAAAGATGACCTTGAACCTCAAAATTCAAAGGAAAATCTTCACAAAACCCTTGTTTCCATATTTTTTGTTATCATGAATTGAGTAAAAATTTCTGCACTCTTTAATTGTTGAAGTGCAAATTCTAAAGAGCGTCTGTTCCCAGTCGGATAGTTTTAACCCTTAAAACAGATGTCTTTTTTTCCTCTTTCCAGGCCACAAGTATATTGACAAAGTGACTTCAAGACAAACATATGGTTTACTTTGAGTCCCATCGACCTTCAGTGTGCAGTTCCTTGATGTTCTCGGCGCTTGATGAGTCATAGAGCTTCACCTGTAAATGCGCTGTCATTTCATGAATGAACGACACATTATGAATGGAGTGGTAGAACTGTGCTGTCCCGAATTACTACACAGTGGTTAGACGAGAGAGTGATTGATAGAAACCAGAGTCAGATATTGTCTCCTGTCAATGAAACGGGATATGGATGATTGACAAGGGCTTTTTTTTTGTTCGTACCAAACATAGACTTGATTTATCTTTTCTCTTCTTTTCCTCATCAGTACAAACTATAGTATTCCGGCATCTAACGTAAGTCGTAGTATAGCAAGTCTGGTTTGTTGAATCAATTGGATTTCTTGCTTTCCAGCCCATTGGTTTAGTATTCTCCTATATGCTGTTTAAGAATTGTCATGCCTATGTCGAAAAATTCAAGTCCAGGGTTACAAATGCAAAAAAGGGCAGTACTCACTCCAAAGTTTTACACTGTTGTCAAATTTCAAGTACATACAAGGAAATGTCGTGATATTGATTGTACATAATCTGTGTAGAACATGCCCTAATTGTGTCAAATAAATTCAAGGATAGCTTAAATCGGAAATGTTTAGACAGAGTAAAGAGGGGGATAATGAATGCAATATTGACACGTTTGAGAGTTGTTCCCAAAGCTTTTGGCAGTGACGTGACGCTGGATGTCGTTTGACATTCTAGGGACCGTACTGCCTTGTTAATGATTAAGTTTATCCACTAACCAACAGAACGCCTCTCCAGTGTTGCAAACAACACAAAAACATGGAACATATTTCAAATTATAAGCCTCTGACAAATTACGGCGACTTATTTTTTCCTTCCACGGGCCCAAAAAAACCTAAGCGTTTTTCACTTATTGGAAGGTTGATTTCTCAATTAATATATTACTGGCGTCGCTACCATGTTTTTACCTATAAAGTTCACAAGACGACCCTTGTCGCCTACCGTGAGGGGGATACCAAACGGACCTCTCAGGCAGTAATTTCTGATCCAAGGTCTCCCCTCCCATTGATGTTAAATTAATAGGCCATAAACATAGCAGGAAAATTGCGTGGGACTATAGTGTTGTTGATAGAACAGGAACAGTATAGGTATTAAAAGCGATGTTGCTCTGACGGAAAAGACAAAATGATTTCTCGTTTGTTCTCCGTAAGCTAGGTCGACTCGGCAAGGTCGAAGTGAATTTAGTTCAAAGTGCTCAATATCTTGCTTTTTAGGCATTACAAGATGTTCATTGGAGATATGCGTACCGTATCTCTATATATCCTTGAACAACTCAGTTATTCTAAAAGGTTAATTACAATTCATCCATCCACCCTCGCTTCCCGTTATAAGACAAATTGCTAGTAGTTATGTGGTTGTAATGATGCAATACACACATATCGTCACGTTACATTACGACCTATATATGGAATACCGGTATTTTGCTGTTTCCGTCTGTTCCCTGTTAATTTCCTTAATATATTTTTTTTTCAAATTATTATGAGACTGAATGCAAAATATTTCAAGATAACTGCATCGATTGACATCTTTGATTACACATTAGACTTAATGGAAGTATTTCCCGCGAACATTAATTTCGGCTATGTCACCAATATTGTTTACTGGTTCGTCAATCTCACTATCTCCTATACTTTAATTCATTTCTTGCTAGTTTAAGCTATTTACAAGTTTACAAAGTGTAATAAAATGAATATTATCCTAAGCTTGTTACGTTATATCGTAATTGAAAGTTAGTATTATCATTCTTATGTTTTATTAATATCGTTAAAAAATATATAACTCAGTCTCGACTTTGATTGATGAATGGACTGATAAAATATAAAAACGTAGAAAAAAATATATTCTATATTTATTATTAGTTTGTAAAAATAAATCCCGGAAGTCGTCATATGAAAACCATGGACGATGAACATGATTTTTGATGTTTGGGATTTTGTTTTATTTGTTTGTTGGTGCTCCGTAATTTTCGCTCTCATTTTACTCTCCAAATCCACAGAATAGTGCACATTGAACTATGAAGTTAATAGACGAAAATTAAAAAAATCCTGAAACTAAAAAAACCAAACGGTCAATGCATTTTGCGAACGTGAAAATGGACTTGGAAGAAATCGCACAGATAAACCCTAACCCAATCAAGGTCATTATCCTTTCAGATTGCTGGACATCAAATCGTCTAACAGCTATATAATATTCAGAGTATTAAAACCGAGATCTTTATTACACTACATCACCCATATAAATTCTGAAGCGTTTATAGACAATGTCACTCTGTGTGCAATCTATTTCACTTGTGTCAGTAGCACAAGACACGCGTTCAAGCTTGGACCAGAATAAAACCGACCCAGCTGGCAAAGCACTGGGACATCGGGAAAGTGGTGGCTGACACGTTACTACCTAGGTATCAACTATGTTAAACTCTCACTTCTCGCAGTAAGATATGGCATTTTTGTTGTCAATCAGCATGGTTGAAGCACAAAACAACTACCTATTTACGGACATTAAATTCTTACAGTCAACGCTGACAAAAAGCGCTGGCACCCTTTAACTGTATTTGATATAAACATGGCCAAAGCGTCAGAGAATACTAGCCACTTGACCTAATTTTGAAAGGGATGGACATATTTTTGCCTCTCCGGGGTGCTGTCAGGGTTTGACGCAAGCAAACGCCCTTCTATTCTAGACTATAATTTTGTAGTAATGTAAGTACAACGACATTACATGGACTCGAAATTTGGGTATCATTAGTACGTGTGCCTGACGTCACAGAGCGTTTTGCATTAAGTTCTGAGGAGTGGAGGAAATCGGCGATCCAAGCAGTTCCCCTCCAATGAAGACGGGATGCAACCAGACCATGGAAGAGAGTACATCCATGAACTCGACAGAAATACATGATGCAATATTTCAAATCTGACTCAAAACAAAAAGTTCTTGAAAACCACCTGTTATTTGTCTGGTGGTTTGATTCTTTCAAAACTTACATCTATTGGTATATCGCAATGTGTAAAAATTGTTGTGTAGACCCTTTACCAACCTTCACACAGACTTGAATTATATTATTAAAATGTTTATATGCATATGAAAAAATAATAAATTTAAAAAAAAACCTTCACACAGACATACATGTACCATTATCATACAAGCAATAAAAGACCGTGGATTAATCTTTTAAAAATTAGCATCAAATCTATCGATAGTTATGCTCTGATTCAGTTATCTTTACGGATAAGTAATTTCAATATGATTCACAGCCGCTGCTTTTTGTATTCACAAATTAATGAATTTGTAGAGAGCAGGAGAGTGATTCACGTCTATTTGTCATCGTCCCTGCTAATGTAAACACCCATAGAAGATGCCGAATACACTGATGAAATTTCCTGTTTCCTTCAATGAGGTTTTCATTACAATTATTTAATCAATTAAATGGCTGTAATCTTTCGAAGAGAATTACTTACTTCTTACTTTTTTCAAGTCAAATACATTTTTCGAACCATTTATTACGAGTATGTTGGTTATCGACGAAATTATTTAGCATACACATGGGTGTTAAGTTGATGAAGATATGCGTCACAACAAAAAAAGAGTTCAAAATAAATAATTAACAATCTTCGTATGTTTCCCTTTGATGCTGATTCAGATTACTATATTTGTCAGCAATGACGAAGACTATGAGTCCTTTTAAAATATGCTACTGGTGACTTCAATTATGTGAGTTGCGTTCGAACCTTAAAAAGTGTAGTTCCAGATTTGCAAAACGTATGATACATTTTTTGCTCAAATGTATGGAAAACAACCCTATAAGTATGTTTTACGATGTCAAGTAAAGGTCGTGCTACAAAAGACGCCAGTGTTTTGAGTCACGTGACCTTCTTGTAGTCCGATGGTGCCGAAGCTTGTCTAACATGACTCGGATGTTAGTCCATCGCTGGACATGCGTACTTCAACCCACCGAGCAACAATTTCGTGTTGTTCGCGTGTGTTGACACTTGTTTAATGTACAATCCATTTTCTTGGCAGTTTTACGTAGTAGAAGGCGTGATAATAAACCATGTTTCTTGTCTTCTCAAATATTCTCCTCCTTCCCTACAATCTAATTTTTTAACTTGATTAATTTTTCTGTTGTTGAAGTTTTTTAAGATACTAAGTAAAATGACCCAGTTCCACTCTTTTGATTCCCAAATTTGGATTGCTGACAATAACATTTTCGGTTTCTTTGCACATTGTAAAAAGTATTAATTACAGCTGCGTTGGAAACTTTGAGAGAGACAGTTGTAAAGTACGTTTATGGTCTAATCTAGTTTTTGTGAGACTGTGCAGTGAAAATGTATTAGGCACGTCCACTTTTATCATATATTGAAAGTGAAGGGCTATATGACCACTTCATCTGTCAATCAACCACTCTTATTGGCATTTATCAAATAGTCGTACCTCGAGAACAAAATTGTCCACTTGAGTCAAAAGTGTGAGGACAGTAAACTTTCATACGTTTTCTTGAACAAATATGGAGGTAATTTTAAAAAATCAAAAGTTATAAAAAATGGAGACGATTTCTAAGTTTTTTCGGTTAAAATTTCAAAAATTAAAAAAATAAAAATTTTAAGGTTGATTTTGAATAGGATCGAGGAGGGGTGGGTAAAAATGTATGTGTCGTTTAGTAAAGGTTCCCTATGCTGATGCCCTCCTCATGCGTAAAAGCGAGATTAAATCGCCGTTTTCTTCTTGAAATACAGTAATGAAAATAAAATGCATTGTTGGCGTATTAGACACCCTTTATGGTGTAAATCAGGGCTATTCTATTTTTAGTGCATGTATATTTTTATCCAAGAATTTTAATCTGCGGCTTATTTTAAGAAGTGCAAGGCGAATTAGGATAATGATAAATCGACGTTACGAATAAAATCACAGAGCTAGTTAAGAGCTTGGATGTTTTTCCATTCTTATTTTCATACGAGCTATCAGCATTGAGATACATTAAGCAAAAATAAAGTTGTTGGTTTTTTTTTTAATATGAAGTCCACACACCCAACAACCATTGATATTTTTGGAATCAACTTTGTCCATTTTTTTATTTGTAAACGGGCATGATGAAATACATTCATATATCACAGAAAATAAATTGTCTGCTGAATTGACAAAAAAAATGTTTTGTCTCTCATAGAGATACCTAAATTTTTGAAACAGCAATTTGATTGTATGAACATATTTTTAAATTTATTCGATGTAAAACCGCCGAATTCTTATAGAATGTTAAAAAAATAATAATCTATATGAATTGAATAGCAATTTGTCGAATGAATTGTGTCCTCCACGTGCAATTTGTAAGTATTAAAATACATTTGACTGACAACGCAAGCCCCATTGCCCTACATTTATTACAACTAGTTTGTTGGCTTAAAACCCTGTACACTTTACTATATTCACATTATCGGTGTCAACATAGTATATGTTATTTAATAGTATCTAGTAAAAAAAATCTTATTTTAAACTTAACTGTATGATTGATGAATGGGGACTCTATATTTGTTAGCCCTAAGTTAGGTATTGCATCTGAAGCAAAAGACCCGGTCATTGCAATTTTACTTGCACAATTTCATCATTTAGACAAAACTGAGTTCCTGTCTGAATGTATTGCAGAAAATATTTCCAGCAAGGAATGTAATATCTCATTTGTTAAGGCTCTTAATCTTTTATTTGTAGTCAAAACGGTATGGGTTATGGAAGTTTCTTCGTATTGAATTAATTGTTAAATGAACGAGAGCGTCAAAAGCACATGGTCTCCAAAATGGTCGCAAATTTTTGGCATAATCAAAGAAGTGAATTCTGAGAATTGCAATTCTGATGGATAACTCACATTGGCTGGAATTTTCAAGAACAACTGAGGTGAATCATTGGATTTTTTGTGAACATAAGGTTACGCTGCGATGTCACGACTTTGGCGAACAGAGTTCAATATCATAGGTATTTCAAAATTCAATCATGTTTTGATGAATTGATCTAGAATTTATTGACTCCATATGAGATGCGTGTTGAAAGTACATAATTGTGTACAGACTTCCTGCTTCTTGCTAACCAAACTTGATGAGACTGTCTGCCACTCTCGAAGGTAAAAAGTTAGGATAGTGATAATGTTAACCTATCTTACTGATTTGTCAGCGAAGGATCCGTTTATTGGGTTTTGAGAGTAAAGGCAGGTTGATTAAACATCTGTATGTTTTATTAAAACCACAAATTTAAAGAGGATTCTTAATCGACGAGCAGTTCGTCGGTTATACCGGGAGACTTGGCGGATTAACCGTTTAAGGTCAAATAGACAATATTTACAGTAATAAATAAAACTGCGGTTTTTAAAAACATGAATGAGTCATAACGTGTTATCAATGAAACTTTCTAACTAGGGTAGATTTGACTTTTTTCGTCTCGATAACGCTATATCAGGTTTTGCTGGGTTTAATAGATTAAACATATCATTTTCGTCGTTTTGAACCCCGGTGCTAGAAATACAGAAGACTTAACGGGCACCCGAGAACAATTTCTGATAAATTACATGTATTAATAAAAAAAAAATGAACTGTGTATTCAGCACTCTTTACATGAATGTATGACGTTTTACTTGGTTCCGAAAAGTTTGCAGCTTTTCAATTACAAATTGAACAGGTGTTAAGAATATGTACATAAGGTGTGCAGCATGGCTATCGTGTATTTCACCCCTTTTTGGTCATAAAGAGAAGGCAAAAAAAAAAAACTTGAAAATAAATGGAAATAAAAGCGTTAACGAAGGAGCGTTCCTTTGAAGTTATTCTTTCAAAGTAGGTCAGACCATAAAAGGATAGATCCTGTCCCAGGCACCACAATGTATTGTTTTGGTTTTGTTTTGCGGAGATTCACAGAAGTAAGAGGATCAGAGCACGCTGACGAGGCGCTGAGGTGTTAAATCTTCAGGACTGCACACTGAACGGAGTAAGTACGCAAACACCTATCATGGCATCACGTGTAGTATGGTGTACAGCAACTGGCGGCCAAACAGTAATGCTAGCTTCCATTTAAAAAGTTCGGCCCAATTTCATTCTTTTCCTTTCCCTCAAAATAACAATACTGCGCATATTAACCAGACTTTTTATGAGATTCGCTATTTTTTAGCGCGGGCAATTTGCACTTGAAAAGAGAAAACGGAAGAAAGAGTTTGCACACCAAGATGCAAAAAAAAATGACGCTGAAATTTGTCAATGCGGGAGAAAAAGGTGTTTTCTTGTCAATTTTAACGAGATACACCACATGCTCGAAGTATTAAGCAAAAGTTATCTGCAGGACGTTCTTGTATAAGGGGTTTATTATATTACTGCATGCTGGATTAGCTGCTTTGAGTGAAATGCTAATACTGTGTACTCTTTCAACGCTTTAGTGCCACGCGTGGTTAGCCTTCAGACTGGCGGGATAACAGAAACTAGCAACCCGGCTCCAGCAGCTCTCACCGCCGGGGTTCCGCCCAAAATAACACTTTCAAATTGTCATACAAAAATGAGGGCACAAAATTGATGAGGTTTCGAAATTTGATTTTTTTAAATATATGGTATTTACACTCAACATGCACGTCTGCTAGTGATGGTCTCTACAACTCGGATCTTTAGACCGTTTTCCCTATAACAGACCTAGAGAAACCAAATGGACCATAAACCTGTATTCGCGCCGTCGGCCTAACCTCAAAACACAGGAAAAAACCACGCGTATTATTACCAAGGCTCTAAGCTTACTGCCAAATGTTTACGAATGAGCGTTATATCATTAATTTCTTTCTGATGAATGAGTCTTGTATATCTGAATGGAAATCAGGTGAAGGGGGAACCCTGTCGAAGGTAGAACGTCACTGCCAGTCTTTTTTTTTCCAGTCCTATTTATTTCTTTACATAAAATACATTTTCAATGTAACATTTACATTATGCAAATTCCAAGAGATATCAATCATCTTTTACTTATTAATTGCTTCAATGCACATTCGCGTATCGTTTTAGGAAATCAGTTGCTTTTTTAGACTGTTTTAGGCCTATTATCAATAATACCATATAGTCTGCGTATCTTTTACAGTAGAGGTGATTTTTTTAATTTCTTTCAGATGGGTTTCTTGTTCACATAGTCTGGGGGCCCAATGAACCACTGGTGCTCATTCAGACCCCGTTATTAAAACCCCACAAACAATACAGCACTCGCAAGAGGTTTTCATTTGCTTAATCTTATAAATTGAATTATAAATAAAGTTAAGTCAACATTCGATATTTAACTCAATAAATCTGGAGTGCAGTACACATTTTGCTTTGGCTGCACTCTAATTAAGATCTTACCTGCATCGGAATAAAATTGTTTGAAGTCGTTCTCCGTAAAGTTCCTTTGGGCCGAGTTCAGTGAATTATGATCCATTGCATTGAGATTATTAGAATCCTTAATTGAAATATCTGAGAAACTGAATATGCATTGAAAAACACTTACAAATGCACAAATCACAAATACTAGTGAGTCAAATCGCAGTCTGCGCATGGTGCATGGGATAGGAGAGTTACCTGCATTTAACTCGCACTTGTTCTATTATCACATTATATTTCCTGATCTTAGTTGCACCAAGAAGACTATTTTACACATATTCTCCACTTCGATTATCCCAATAATATTTATTTCCCTTCTTTGGTATCATTGTTGAATATCGCACCGCTTTTTTATCGTGGTTTAGTCAAAATGCTTTATACTTTATAAACCACCGAACAGGGCCCAATTGAGGGGCGGAGCTAAACCCGTCAATCAGGCGATCGCAGGATTGTCAATGAATTCGCTTTACGATAAAAATCACGCTAAAGAAGAATACAAAGCTGTATTGTACACCGAATTTTCCCTATATATACGATAATTGTTAAAGGTTCCTTAATAGATTGACTGAAAAGAGTAACAGAAAAATAAATGTCCACTGCGCTCTGCGATATTTCGTCGGGTACACGGTGGTTGATTTCTTATCACACGCATATTTATTCTAATGAATGTACCTGGGCCAAATCAGGGTTTTATTTGTTATTGTGAAAGATTTTATGAAACAGGAAAGATAACGCTAAGCTAGTGTATATTTATTTCATTCAGGTCGTTTCTGCATATAAATATGGTATTGTGATTTTTGAATAATTTATAATGTCAAAATTAACTGTAAAGGGTTCGAGCGTTTAGTTCATTGAGGGGTTTTTTTCTCATGCAAAAATCAGGTTGGATCGAATTTGCAACGTGGCCGAGAATGCTTGTGATGGATTTAAACATGAAATGTGTTTGAAAATATTTTAACATTAAGTTTGAATGCTCGACAGGTAGATATACAGGACTTTGCCAAACACAATGTCAATTATGACCGTATATCAAACAAGGTTACGAAAACTCGCTATTGATTTCCGAAACGTAAGATTTTGTTTCTTTCTTTTTTATGCCAGGGCAAACGACTTAAAAGAAATAGTCAACTCATTTCTTTAGTTTAATCTTCTGTTTCTGTCGGGTTGTTTTCGTAAATTAGACACACCCATATGCCCCTTATCCAATTTAGTGCAATTTAACACCGTTAAGAATTTCTTATATAATGGTTTAAATACAGGGATCTTTGTTATTGTCACCTGCCTGTTCTACAAACACCTGGTCTCTTACCTTAACTCTGCAACCAAGAGCCCAAGAAACATGCATTTTGTACTCAACTTGACCTGTTGTCCCCCAACATAATACATGGAATCATTCACAGTGTAAGGTTGGATTCTCTTGTACTTCGGTTTACACGTGCGGCAAAATATGATATAACTGATTAATCTGCAACAATTATTCCATTTGAAAGGTTTAATCGAAAGCAAATGCGAAAATATGCGATATAAACTAATACAAGTCAAATAAAACAGAAAGATATATAAATGAAATTATTTGAAATTTCAGTTATCTTTCTTGATAAATATAGTTCCATTGGCAAGTGGCTTGTAATGAATGGACAAAAAAAGGAATATAACGCATTTTAAAATCACGTCGGAATATTTATGCTTAAATACATGTAATCACTTATTTTTTCGACTTCGGCGTCAATTATCTTTGTTTTTTAAAAAAGGTCATTGAAACACTTTTTTTCAAAGGGGAATATTTGTGATATGCTTGGTTTTATTTCATTGCTTGATTTACACACAAAAAATTGTACGCCAGACAAACAAATTCTAAATCATTAAGCGATTGCCACAATATTCCATATATAAACTAATACTGAATCAAAATAATTTTTTTCATATATTACGTTCGCCATGAGTTGTCATAACACATACCACATATTTACCTCTAGAAAGAGGTGTTTGATAAAGTTTGCCATCTTTGGTGCAAAAATAACAAATCAGTTATTACAAGTTCCCTTTTACAGCGCCAATATGTCAGTTTTAATAAACTAAGAGTTGATGACATGGCAGATTGTTACCTCCTTTGTTAAATCGTTCAATGTTTCAATTCGCATATTGACACGATTTATTCAAAGTTTCAATGTAAAAGTGTCCAAAAAAAAAAAATGAATTTTGAAAAAGAATGTGCATATAAGAATAAAAAAAGAGCCTTAAAATAACCAGAGGGTTTGCGGTTTACATGTCCTCAACGACCAACTTTTTTATTTCAATTTTTTTTTGACGTGAAGGCATTTGATATCTAGAAGAACTGATTATTTTGATCGATTATTGATGTATTGTATATCGCCCCTCATGGTTCTGTATGTTAACACATATTAACATTTTCACCATGCTTCCGTTTATATCGACACCCCACCTTTCATTATTTCTTGATTTCGCTCAAAATATGAAAGATTACATCTAATCATGCATTCAAACAATGCCCAGAATTTATGAGAATTTATAGTTTTCAAGAATTGTATTGGACAGAATAGAAATGACGAGGGGATCTTTCTTGTGTGATTATTTCGCTTGGCCGACATTGTTCCTTGCACGAGATTTGTTGCTATACTGCCTACATTTATTACCTCGTATCGACTTAATGGAGACTTATCAATAAATAGGTCACGTAGTTCTGAGAATGTACAGTCTTCATTCATGTATTTGACGATTAATGATTTTTATAGTAGGATTTTTCCATACCAGAGGAGGTCCTTTATTCATTAAACCCTGAAGACATTTAAATTTCGTGTTTTTGTTTATTCTAATACACGAAATTTTCATCTGTTGTTAGGATAACTGATCGTTTATTCATTCCATAATAGAATACGCACTGATTTTCATTGAATAGGAAAGAAAATAAAATGTTTTCATCATCCTGATATTTATTTTGTTTAGAAATGATAGAAATTTCCCATGATGTCAACATTTTTGGGTACACGTATCAGATAATATTTGTTTATAAAGAATAAAAGTTGAATTTTGTGAATCATCAACACTTTAGTTGTGTCAATTTTGGAAGTGTCTAACCTATTTATATACTTAAAGTCACTAATTTTTATTATTGGGACACGTTTAAATCTGATATATACAAAACAGACTCTTACATAGATTGGTATCGTCTTATATAAAAGAAAATATATTAACGCCATAGAAGGACACTAACGTCGACATTAAAATTTAAGTGTCGGTTTTTTATTGAAACATTTTAAAGAGGTTTCGCTATTTTTACAGAGGAATCAGCAACAATAATTAACAATAACTACCGTCTAATCGTATTTAAAAGTTTCGGTGCAAACTATTGACATCAACATGCTGTGAAGAGATGACACGGCCAGTATCGAATAGGAAATTAAACGTTTTACCGTAACGTTTCCCCTCCATGGACAAGAATATTAGCTTATATGCTGCCGTTGGCCAAAACAGACCAATGAAAATACCATCTTTTGAAAAATAAGTTGAAAAATTCGTTTAAAATCAGCAATGAACAAGGGAGCAAGGAGTTTGTCGACTTCAATTAGCGTGATTGATAAAAATATATCGTTGGTTACGTAAAATCGCTAAATAAAGAGATGTCGGCGATCGAACATTTTGTTATGAGGTTGCTTACATGACCCTTTAACAAAAGCAATACGTGTTTTGTTTGTCACACTTTACGTTCCATTATCAGATTCTAAGACAGATTTTAATTAAAAGGTCTTGTCGTACAATGTAGAATCTGTTTCGAGCCGTCTTATTGGTCAACAGAAATATTGAGACTGCTGGCTTACACCAATCAGGATTTGCCTTGGCTGCATTAACCAATAGATGGCGCTTAATCATCAGGATTACGTGTAAATGCGGCTCTTTTAATGTACGATGCGGCGTCTAGGTCTAGACAAAGCCATCGCCTTAAAATAATGTTATGGCGTTATGAGTAAGAAGAAATGCCGATTGAAACAAGGGGAGAAGAAATATTAAACATGATAGGGACCTAGAATATCTCATTATCAGATTGTTTAAAGCGTTAAATGGAAGGGGCCATAAATGGGTTCCTTCTTTGCCTGTTGTTTTAATCTTCTTGAGATTATATTTTCACATCTTCAGTCCCCTGCATGATATATGAAAAGGTTGCAACTTTAGGGATAAGCCATGATTTTTGAAATTTAGTAAATTTTACGCTTTTTATATTTTTTTTTTCATTTTTACCGTAATTTTCCACCCAAAAAAGAGCCAGATATTATACAGTATAATATTTTTAGAAAGTTGAATCTTTCTCTTGCATTGTTTTATGCAAGTTATTATCTTATGATAGATATTCAGTTATATTTTGTTTTAAAAAGATTGTTTTTCATTTCATTTTATAATCGTTATCGTAAACACTAAACCATGCCCTAGATTAATTGGCTTCACTTGAAACAGTAAACAGTGTATGCTACCCGATTTATAATTCATAGTTTAGATACATGAATCGGTCATATTTTTTTCACAGTTGAAACAAGTTCTTTTACATATTTGCCGTATTTGAAAATTATACAGTGAATAGTGCAATCCCATTAATGAGTAAACATTATTTTTGCTGTTTCGTTTGTATTGGTACAAAACGGAAACACTTGAAATGATGACTTCTGTAATTTACCTTGAAGGTGTTCTTAAACTGAAATAAACATTGTTCAGTTTGCCAAATAAGACTTTTAGCACTGTGTGTGTGTTGTTTGTTGTTGTTTTTGCATTCAAATTGTTTATTTGTATTCTTTAGCGGTGAAGGTTTAAGAAAACAACAAAAACTTATATTCTGTTGTCAATTTCTTGCGACAGTCACCCTTTTTCTTCCTTTAAAGGTCCCTTCTCTATTCGATTTACCCCTTTAACAACCCAATTGTGCTCTTGCTACGTCAAATCGTTATCATTTATTTTGCAAAAAGTGCAGGTTATGTATTTTTAACCCACAGGAAGTGACTAGGTTTTATGAAATCTAGATAATACTACAGAAATAAAAAGAAATACGACACCCCTGTTCACGGAGTCTCCGAGACACCGCCATACACTTAAATATGATATCACAAACAGTATTAGCATAAGATAGTTATGAATTGAATATTCACACAATCTACATGCACGTTTAGATAACATCAATAATATAACCTCAACGTATCGTATAATTTAAGCATGTGGGTTTTTTTTTCCTTTTCTGCTTTTGAAATTGATTTAGCAGAAAATGGCAGCCTACTTAAACGCATCATGCAGATCTGCTGTTGGACGTACAGTATGCACATTGGCACGTTTTATCTGCCGGCTTTCGTTTGTCGTCGGGTTGAATCACCATTTACTTATATACCCGTCTGTTCCAGAAGTCGCTGTTTACCTATCTACATAACCTTGAATTTGACCGGGTGTCATCGGCATAGCTTATCTACCCCGATCCTGATGGGGGTTTTATATAGGCCAATATATCATTAGTTTTCCATTCACAAGTCCATTTGTCAGCGTAATACTACGTTTCTGTTTACTCGAGAAGATAAAGGTAGTTTTTCATTCAGATTTTGGCGCTTTAGCATGCCACGAAACACAAATGACTACTTACATGGCGTCATATATGAGTGCTGCAGACTAATGCTTCGTCAAGCGTGAACAATCACTAAAAGTTGCTAGGTCAAGAGGAAAATATAAGGAGGAAAGATACTGGATGTAAGGGTTATTAGCATATTATGTAATATTTCTCTGTTAAGTAAAACTTCGATTCATTATTGCTTTTGTGACTTTTTCAGGGTGGTTGTTTTTATACAACCCAAAAACAAAATCCAAAAGAAACCTATTTTTAAAAAAATTCACAAAGTATAATGCATGCTTTTTAGAATTTAATTTATTCTAGTGTCTAAAATTTTAAGCATTTGTTAGCTGTTCAGTGCATTTAGGTTGGCTTTCACATATCAAAAGAGTTTAAAATCGGGAATATACACAAACATTATAAAATTGATCATTGTACAAATGTTGTCGAAGTACGACGCGAGAATACAACGAGATTATACAACGGAATTAAGGATGGGTGTCACTAGGGTTTTTCTTCCAATACATTAATGTTATGTAAACTTATATTATCAATAAGTAAATATTTATCGGATGACTGTCTTATAAATGAATTTAGATCATGAGATATCCAGATTGTATGTGTCAACATGCAACTTGAGTCAACATGCAACTTAACTTTATCAATACGCGTATATCGACATGCAACTTGCGTCGACATGCAGCACATTAGAAGAAAAGCAGCAATACTTTATTTGTCGTTATTATATATGAGATATAACACGTACTTTATATTGCACGCACGTCCTTATAGATATGTTGTATACACACAGGTTAGCGTTTAAAAAATTAAGCTAATATTATGAATCACAAAAATAAACCGAAATTTGCATTCAGACTGCACTCTGTCATATATAACTATTGTTGAATAGTGTTACGTAAGTTCACTATCAAATTAAAATGTAAATCTTTATCTTCTATAAATCATTTTACAGTTCGTCAATATTTTTGATCGATGAAGGACAAGTGTTCTCACTATTGTCATAAATATATGATGTGTTTTAATAACATCCATTTCTGAAGAATATTGACCAAAAAAGAACAAATTGATATAAAGACACCATGGCGAGACTATAGTTTAACTGTAGGCTCAATTCGGTGATTTTATTTGATTTTTTATGGCACCGGCCAAAAGTCGGTTGGATTCAGCAGACGATCTGAAATATTATTCTTTTTTATAACACCTCTGTACCAATTTGTCATAATTCAAAAATTAACCACGGGCGACGAAAATAACCTATCCGGGTGTTGACACGATTAATTACAAGAATTAACGGGACGGCTAATTACCACGTTTACGTCAAGGGAAGACAGATAAGAAACCAAACAATTTGTAACGTAGATACTTTGACATACATACCTCTCCCCACACAATAAAACGAGCGTAGTTTCAAGTGGATAATCGCCTAGTTTACTGTCAGTTATCGAATTGCACTTGTGTTTCTTCCAAATATGGCATTTATTGTCACATGTCACCCTAAATAGTTTAAAATATCTAATTAAGGCAGTTAATTGGTGCTGCCTTTCTATTTTCTCGTGGTTTCTTAGACATATCTGATGGGGACCTGTTAACCATTGATTTCCGATGCTTACACGTCTATTACTAAGAGTTCTGCAATAAAGCATCAAATGCCATCAATGGTAACAAGGCCTGCTGGGAAACCTATTCCTGTGTCGATAATTTGATTAAATGTTTGTAAATACGTGCTAATGACGTAATTCAGATACACCGTATTTGAAAAGAAAAGCTTCTCACAAAAAGCTTGTAATCTTGGACACCAATCCAAACAATGCCGTGTACGGGATAAAGGTCTGTGGATTGGATCTCTTGAATCCTCTCCCATTGGTTGTTGCATGGATTGTATGCTTTATCTATTGCTTGAGAAAGATTTACAAAAGCTAAAAATATCGTAAAGATTAATGAAAATATGTACATTGTACTATCTAACTTTCATTAGTTTTAAGATTCTTAATGTTCTGTCAGCACATTTCATTCATAGAATCGATGAAAAGTTTTTTTTTTATACAATTACGCATTTTTTCTTTCTTCAAAAATCCAACGCAGACATACAACGAAATAAAATTAAACCACTTAAGTGCTTTTACAATTCAGCCTGACCATTCTCGACTTAGGGCTTTTTGGAAGTAATGAATGATAACTTCTGGAAGGAAAAGCCAGGTATAATCCACAAAATCGTTTTATCCAGATGGTTAGTGTCAACATTTTATAACTCCTTCAGCGCAATGCAGTTCAACTTTGTACGGCTTAAAACGCGTCCGAGAAAGCGCAAGTGTCAAGTTCTGGCAATAATACTTTTAAATTTGTAGAACGTATAATGAAAAGGGTAGGGCTGAATAAGGAATTGGAAATGTCAGATTGCTTGAGTTTTATAATTCGATAATGTTTGGCATTCGTGTGAATTTTAACCTTTCATTCAAATCTACGTAGTAAGCAATTAATCCTCTACGTTAACGCAGGGAAGAGAATCCCCTGAACAGGGAGATAGAAATGACCTAGAGGTGGTGATAACGCTTCAACTGCACACTGATGTTTCGGAATTTTTACTGTTTTTGTTCCTTAGTAGAACTTCGAGATGTAATAATAGTAGCAAAATCCATTATTTTACTTAGTCTTTTTTTGGGGGGTAAATATATACTTAGTTTGATAGCATGTTTAAATTATATGGTATATTTCTATGCGAAACATAATATGTAAACCTTTTGTTTACCCCTATCAATATTTAAGAAATCTAACATACTGCATGTTTCATTTATCCCTTAGACTGGCATTTTGTTCTGTAAAAACTATCAATAAAGACCCTATACCTTGCTTTACCTTGATAAAATTTGAATTTTTTTTACAAGTAACGATAATAGAAGAATGAATTGCTAGCGTGCAATTTAGGCAGAAAAATATGGAGGACATGAACTTGCGGAAATTGTAATGGATTGCGCATGACAGGAAAGAGGTTTCGTCTGTCTGACATCACACTGGTTCGGTAATTTATATGGAAACAGATTTTGAAAATAGTTTTATAACGTCAAACAGAACAATGGAAAAACCTGCAAATGTTATTTAGTTAACTTAAACATAGGAAAACATCAAAACAATAGCAGGACGGCATGGAACGGTCTTGGACAGCGACATTATCTAAATCTAGATGTAAAATATTTGTCGCCATTGATAAATTTGACTGCGGGGAGTCATCCCCTCAGAGACAAACCGTCGTTTAAGTTAACACCAAAAGCAGAAAACATCGTATAGCATTAGAATAACCCTCTTTTAGAAATCTTGCAAGATAGAATTGAGAAAAAACGTTTATTGTTCATGTAGAAAACGAGACTCTCACAGCCTATTGTAGAATCTCAGGTAATTTACACGTGTCTTTGTGGTTTGTAATTCTACGAAAAAAATCTAATTAAACCCTTGAACCGATGCTAGCGGTAGACCAATAGATAGAAACTTGTTTCGGTAGTATATTGTTAGAGTAAAGGATATGATGCAATAATGTTAGGCTTGATAAGACAACTAGTTTTAAGGCATAAAGGGCGGTCTAAGTTATGGAACTTGTGCCCAATCCCAATTGTATTTTTGTACAATAAAAATATGTTCAAATCAAATCAAGGCATAAACTCTGAACCATTGTGCAGAATATAGACCAGAAATGTACACATAATGATAGAGGTTTGCATTGCATTTTTCATAAGTATAAGTGGAACAATGACCAAAATTATTAAAGCTGCTTGGTCCGATTTATTTGTTATTACAGTATCACAATTTTTTCCATACAAACCATTTATCTTAGAAAGTTATGGACTTTCTCCTATTTACACCAGGAGAATCAGTCTCCTTTCAAAGTTAGAAATATTCAAAGTAAATAAAAATAATTTCTTGTTGGGCAAACGAAAAAACAAACCAAAATGCATCAAGGGAATGTTTAGAAAAAGAAACCGTTTGGTTTCGTCCCCCGAATGATTGGGATCATTCAACACGCATACTATGCATCGATTGTAAAGAAAGCAAACTTCAGAAATATTAGGGAACAAAACGTACGCATGTTTATTTCTAATTTGTCTGATCGTTTCGACCTTTATTTAAAGCGATGACAAAGTCGTAATACAACCATACCCGTCTCGTCGTCAGGGGTGAAATTTAACATGAGGCGAAATAACGCGGTACCCTTTTATGTCGTTTGTTTTGTTAGCAAATTTTGTACGTAATTTTCTTCATTGAAATTTGGCTTAATTGACTGGAAAAACTACTGCAATGTCTATTATTATACATATACTTAGCATACCCATCGTTTAAAAGCGTGCATAAAATTTTATATAAAATCGGACCAAGCAGCTTTAAGCGTTATACATGTAAGCGAGCTTTCAACTTCATTCAACTTTATTCTTAAAAGAAGCACTGTTATTCCTAATTCAGTAGACGCTGATAAACCTCCATTACCATCGGTTTGAATTCTATATCGAGTAAGTAATAACCTAACAAACAAGTAATATGTCTTTCTTTAAAACAAAAGTTCAATTGTTATATTTTCTGAATCGTTTTATGCATATAATTATTTCGATTATATACGCTTTAAAGCACCGTAACTTGACAAATAACACGTGGATCAATTTCAATTCAGCTGAGAGCGATATGTCTTAATAATGTGATATTGACAATGATGAGGCTTAGATCATCAAAATATTCACAAGAAGATGTTGGCAAGGGCACGAAATGATGCCCTTGCAGACGATAACTTCAAAATGAATCACTTATCAAAAAGATTTATCCCTTGGGCCCCTTGAAGAAGAACAAAACCATGACCATTTATTACTTTTATTTGTCTGACATTACGTTCCGACTGTTAGATGTGAAACTGCGGCCCGAAGATTAGTTTTATCCCATTTCCCGCCACAACCGTGAGTCGGGTTCAAAGACTATAGCAGCCGATACGGTAGCTTGTGTTCTTTGTTCTGTTGACTCACACTGTGCAAGAGCGCAGTTTTTTTCACGTCAATTGAATTAACTTCGAGTAAACTAACGTTAATCGACATAACTGCTGGTGAATCATGGCTCAATTACTAAGCTAAATGAACTTTAGGTACTGATAACTATTAACTACTACCTTGAAGCCATTTGAACATTTTCGTTTGAGAACTGGCATCGTAACTTTTGTCTTGAAGTGGTCAAAAGTATAAAAGTGTCTGTCTCGGAAAACTCAGAAAACAAGATTATCTGCAAAATTTTCAAAAGCACCTTTCTTAACTGTTATGAACGATTCCTTAAATTGGCATCGTAAATCAGTTCTCAATCCGCTAGCTATAGATGAGTACATGTATATGTACATGCATACTTAAGTACGCATATGTATACATACATATTGTTAAACAATCAGGACCCAAGAGTTTTTATGTTATATGAGTTATAAATTGCCAAACCGGTAAATGTTTATATACGATAATATGTGTGCCACAGGGAAAAAATGCAACCAAGACGCATAAAAGCATGAAAGTTATCATTTTGTCCTTATTGAACTCAGTTTATACAGAAGAATTTGATGAAAATGCAAAAGTTCTATTTATGAAAATTTATTTACAATCGTACTTGATGACTTCAAAGGAATTGAAATCGTTCAGCATTTGAATGAAGTAAATCCAATTACACATTAATTAGCAGCGCTATCACTAATTATCTAGGATAATATTTACAGACAACATAGAAATGTCTTCAGGTGCCAAAGTGGACCAAACTAAAGTCCGACAAATCCTTGCACAGATTAATGAGTTTGATAGAATCCTGTGCAAAAACGCATCATGCTTTTGCAAGCCTCTAATAAATCTTTTCATGTTTGTGTCCCACCTTCTTCGATAAATATATTAAACAATTCTGATTTTATTTTACAAATAAGGCCGGATTATCCATTGTTGAACACTTTGGTGCCAAGGTATGGCATGTGCATTTTTCTGTTCTTTCCTCAAGTTGAGAACTTGTTTGTGCGGGTGTTATATGTTTGATTAAAATGGTTCTAAAATGGCAGCCAAAGAATTCAAAATAATCGAGAGCAAACACACGATTCGTTTATGAGTACATTATATTCCATTAGATTTTTAACATGAACAGTTATTTCCATAGTCTAGATTTTATTTTGAGATATTTGATTTTGCTCATCAACTTCAATGACGCCCAATAACCTACGCGTTAAAAAAATGCCAGTGACGAAATTAGAAGTTTAAGGAAGAAAATTGGCTAAATTGGACTGTACCTCAAAAGCACGCAATCCAAAAAAGCGCGCTGCCGAGATTGCAAATAAGTGACCCTTTCCAATGATTATCGATGGTTTATTTTGTGTTTGGCGTTCGTTGGTCGTCAAATATAAATTTCAATATTCGTAGTTTAAGATCAATGTGCTCAATTTTCATCAGCAAAGGACGAAAATGAAACTAAGAGAAATCATCTGAATTTTTGCTTTAGGAACCGGTTCATTTAAGACCGAATTTAACCGTAATCATATTCCAAATTACTATAAATATTCGTTTTAATAAGGGTGCTTGGTATTTTGCGCAGTTTCAAATTGGCTGACAATAATTGAACCGGAAATTAGTTATCACTGTCAAAAGCACCATTCAAAGTCTCTGCACTTTGCAAAATATTACCAAAGAGAGAAGCTTGACATGTATTATGGCATTTTGACCCGTTCTTCTTCTTTCAATACTTGAGTTGTTTGGTTTCTAATATGTTTATTTGACTTTTTTAAAAATCAAAATTATATCTATCGTAGGGCCGAATAAATCGATCTTCAAAAATCATTTTTATCTTCTTAAAAATGCCAGTTATAAGTTTTATGGGGGTTTTATTGGTTTTGTTTTGTTTTTAATTCAATGTTGTTACTACAAACAAATACTAAGCTGTTTGATTTTTTGCTTTTCAAATACTGCTGCAACGTTGCAAATTTTCTCAAATAGAAAAGATAACAGTCTTTTACTTCTAACAGTTAAAACTCTTATCATTTTCCAAAATGCCTATAAACTATGATACTATGTGCTTAAAACATATTTAAAAAAATTCTTACTTTAACTACATTAATTTATTTTTCATTTTTATGAACTTAAAGGCAAATAATAGATCTAGAGAGAATCCCAATAAATCTCGCTGCTTACGAATTCTGGCATTCAAAGCAACTAGCAATTTAATATGACTTTAAAATTTTGACATAGCATTATACACATCTATACTCATCATTATAAACATTGAAAATGGAGAAATAAAATTTGAAAATTTTAAGTCAAATCGTGTCTAAGTCCCTTTAATGTTACTATAAAATAATGGTGTAAATTAATTATAATATATACTAATGTAAAAGATTTTAAAAATTGCATAATTAAATTACATAACAATCAAGTCTTACCTCTGTATCTCGCTTGTAACTTGACTTTAACATTCAATATTTTGGTCAATCATTTAAAATGCGCAAGTAAACCATTTTATACATAATAAATAAAAATATTTTTTTTTGATTTCCAGTCCTGTCTAAGTCCCTTTAAGAAATCCGATAATATTCACTGGTGTTTGTACATGTACTATTTCACTTTTTACCTTCTTCTAGGAGCTTAAATGCAAGTCATTGATACAATTACATTTATTTTTTATCCATGTATTACTTTGATTTATGTTCAATTTTTTAGCAAAATGGACAGTTTAATTTCAAAAGGACTGAGGGGACATTGAGAAAGGGCTGCCATTTTGCTTTCCATAAATAAAAGAGACAATTCCTTTAAAAATTTTCTATAATTTCAAAGAGATGTAACTCTCATAGGGTTTTAGCATAAAAAGTATAAATTTAGGTTTAATCCAAAAGTGAATGGGTCCTAATTGTCAGACTTCAACTGCATTCGATTCATTTTTATCTTCGACACCAAAACTATGAAATATTGCTGAATCGGATAAACTATACTCTGTCCCGAGTTTTTGCTTCCACCACTTTTCGCTTGATATTTTGATAATAATAAATACCTTTATGCTCAAACTACGTTCAGCCACTAATATGAAAAATGTCCAGATTATCTGTCTTGAAACGCCGCCTCTACCGCTTCAGGTTTCAATACTCATCCCAAAATAGAAAGTCTACGGAGATTTTGCATTGCATCAGCCATTAATAAGCCCGGATGACAACGTTGAAAAATCGCGCGAGGTGTCCCGAGTACTTCCGAATGGAGAAAAGATGTAAACATTTCCCATTATAAATCTCCGTAAGAAATTTGTTTTTGTTCCTGTAAACTTTAATAAGTGAAAAGGGTTGATTTGTCAATGAAGATATCTTGGATATTTTACATTTCATCGATTTCAAATGTACTTCTTTCACAGGTATGTGTATTTTTATTAAAAATTACCAAAAAGTAATGGAAGCAATAACTTGAGACAGACTTTAATACCATGACTTAATGTTATTTCATTTAACAATGGTTTGAACGCTCAATTTTTTATGACTTGGTTCTTTTTTTCAATATTGCATGATTTACATGTGAGTAATATGCATTTAAACGTTAATGATATTCTCTAGTGAATATTCAGCATACAAAATTTTGATTAAAAAATGTTGGTTCTTTTAACTTCATTTTGATGATACAACGTACTTGTGTTAATATATAGACAGAAGACGTATGCCTAGGGTGCTCAGCAAGCAATTGTGTCAACACTTGTGTCGTCTATTGCTTCCGGTTTGGTCAAAAAATTAAGTATAATCTCAAAGCGATAGCGAGACTTCAGCAGTTTGTCTCTTTCGAGTCTTTGTTTTCACTGCAGGATTCCACCGCGCTAGTTCGTTTGGAGATCTCTCTTGTCGTCTGCGTCACTTTGCACGGGCTTCCCGCGCTTTCGGAGTTTCGATGTTATCATGATGGCCATTGAACAAGTACTTGTTGGGGTAAATTGTGTTTTGACACCCTTGTTATGTACATTTATTGTTTACACGTCTGATAATGGCAGTATAGATACTTTATCAGTGTCATGGTCAATAGTGCTTCTTGCAGACAAGATATCCTGATATCATATCAAACTATATGAGGCTACAAGGTTATCCCCAGATGAGTGTTTTATTCGAATCACATTATTCCATGAATTTATATCGGTAATACAGGAAAACGATAAAAATAACGCCATAATCTATACTGTTAAACGTATTCACCGATGTTGTTTCACCTATTGCACTCCCCATCCCAAGTCACGCGTTTCAATAATTTTCATGTTTGAAGTTGAAATGCCTGTAAACGATAGCTGCACTTGCTCTGCCGATTAAAAAGTCTTGCAAATGACACATTTTCTCAAATATTATATATGGCGATTCTAAAAAGTTCGAGCTTGCTTTATATGTTGACTTTAGAAATCATATTTTCTCAATTATATTATGTTGATTCCAAAGAGGTCGAACTTGCATTATTTGTTGAGTTAAGAAAAATATGAATCGTATCCTGATCAGTGTTTCCTACTGTACACATGTTCCTACTGTACACATGTCCATATTGTATACATGTTCCTACTGTACACATGTCCCTATTGTACACATGTTCCTACTGTACACATGTCCATATTGTACACATGTTCCTACTGTACACATGTCCATATTGTACACATGTTCCTACTGTACACATGTCCATATTGTACACATGTTCCTACTGTACACATGTTCCTACTGTACACATGTTCCTACTGTTCACATGTTCCTACTGTACACATGTTCTTATTGTACACATGTTCCTAATGTACACATGTTCCTATTGTACACGTGTTCTTACTGTACACGTGTTCCTACTGTACACATGTCCATATTGTACACATGTTCCTACTGTACACATGTCCCTATTGTACACATGTCCCTATTGTACACATGTTCCTATTGTACACGTGTTCCTACTGTACACATGTTCCTACTGTACACATGTTCCTATTGTACACATGTTCCTATTGTACACGTGTTCTTACTGTACACATGTTCCTACTGTACACATGTTCCTATTGTACACATGTTCCTATTGTACACGTGTTCCTACTGTGCACACTAAGTTTGTATTATTTTACGTACAATGTACTCTTATTACATGTAACATTGCCCAACTTTCCAGGAAAGAGGTAAGCTACTAGTAGGTTCTACTGGGGTACGAATAGTGAGTCACCTTGGTTGCTCGAAATATTGTCTTGTTTTCATGGAGATTAAAGCCTAAAATAAATGGATAAAAACCAGGCAAGTCTACAGAGATATTAAGGAGGAATATTTTTGTTCGTACGATACCATTCATAACATCTTACACGGATCAAGTCGAATTTTAAAATTCGATAAACGTACCCTGTACTGCCTTTTATTTCCCCCTTGGTCTATAAACCTCTTTAACAAAAGGATGAGAGACTTAATCTTAGATTCAATGAGTTTTTCCTGCTCCTTAGCGCTAACATCTCTTGGAATTAACCTTGTCTTTAGCTAGTGTAAACCTCTGTTCTGATATTTGTCATATTGCTGAAGGCATTGGCGTTTTAAATCGCTAAGATAGGAAAGAACTACAGGAACCTATGTTATTTGCTCCAATCGGCCATATTTTGTCAAACTGATATTTAAACATAGATGAATGGATTAAGAAGACATTAAGGTACAAAAATGGCTTAAACGAATATTGCTGATCCCACAAGTCGTTTATATCTTTATTACCGAAGACTCTTGTCTCTCTCGTACAACTTAGTACTTTATAACACAAGGTGAAAACGTGGGGCCTACATCCCCGGAGTCTTTTACCAATGCAAAATAGAACTGAAAAAGCCTTTATAGCCTTGTGTAAAGCGTTGATAATGGCTGTGCCTTTTCATTTTACACAAAAAACAAAGGTTATTGAATCGCAAATATGATTTCAGACATATTCCATTTTGTGTTTTAATATTCGTGTAAAATTGAGCAAACAAATCTTCAGAAATATGATATGTGATTTCAATGTTCCGTTTGAGAGACTTGGGTTTTGGCGAGTTGGACCAGGTGTTGGGTTTGAAATTATTTCACTCTCATTGTTTCCGGTTTGTTGCCTATATTATTACATATATGGATATAAATAGAATATACTACTGGACACAATTAAGAAAAGAAACTTTCAAATAGTTTTTGTTTGCGTGTTTTTGTTTCATTAAAATTTTCATAAAGTTAATACATGTTCCAAAAATAATCACCCTGAACGTCACTTATCAAAAATGCAATCGTATGAAGTCTCTTGCTATATTTTGGATTATGTTTACCTGTTTCATTGAAATTACATAATTTGCACGTTATGAGTAAATGTATATATCTAACCTAATTAATCAAGACCCCTCCGTCAATTTTGATTTGAAAGAGTCGCCATCTCGTCTTATCAAGTCATCGGTTTATTAGGGATCATTCGAACACACGACCTTTTGGCGCATTAAGCAAAGAAACTCACCCGTCCGCGCCGTGCTTCGTAAAGCGATGTCCAAATAGGGAAGACTCCGCAGAGCTGGGGTATACATAAGTGTTAATGTGGTGAATATAAATAACTGGTCATGAATGAATATGGTGTTATTTGATACCTTATCACATGGGAAATTCATTCAAACTGAACTGATCGTCAATCCTTTGAGTTCACAATACAAAGAGCAGTAAAGGGCCGAGATAAAGTTGACATTGATTGAATATACAGAGTTTCATTCAGAAAATTTACGCCATGAATGAGTGCCAATTTTTGTTATAGGGTACATTGTTAAGAAAACCGCAATTTAATAGTTACATAAGATCCTTAATAAAAATCTAGAGGTGTCCATTGCATTAAATGCTAACCGTGCTTTGATTTATATATTGAACGGGATCTCTAATTTCTTCTAAAGTAAATCTTATTAGATCAATTTCAACAAATTTATAGGGAGACTTGAATACCAAAGTCAGCGTTGCGGTGTACCGCAAATTATTGATTTTAGATTACAAAAAAGAAAAAAATGTTATCAGCGAAATGTGCATGAATATAGTAAAAGCTGATATTGAGTCTTTCTAATTATTTAAATTCTCCACTTTATATATTATACATTTAACAATTTGTATTTATTTCAAGTTTCAGACCACACCGTTAGTTGTTCTTCCTTGTTTGTTGTCACTCCGATTTTTTTTTTTCGTCATTAAATGTGTGTATGATCTGATAAACTGAAATAGATCCCAATTATTTTTCTGGGACATTATCTCTTTGCCATCTTTGACTCTCCTGAACGGCTAGATCTTCGACATTGACGGCCCAGGGCAAGGAGGATTGGCTTGTCACACGATAATGTTGCAGTTTCTTCCTAGTAGTCTGGCAAGGTGGTTAGTTTGTAGTCTGTATTGGAAGGGTAATATGAGCAAACATTTATAGGATATATCCAATTAATGATACCTAACAGATAAAACATAAGCCAAACAAAATCAGTAGAAACTGAGAACTGTAGTGAGACGAGATGTGAAGAACAAGAATAAATCTTTGTTGCCAAAATATCATACAGCATAATTGTACAAGGATGTCATTTCAGGTGATTAGTGTTTTTAGCTCGATGAAAAGATACAAATTCCTGTTTCCGGGTACACCAACCACGCGATGCAGTGTGGGATGCTAATCTTGGTCGCCATCTTTCTTGAGATGACGATCTCCATTTCAATATATGTCAACCATGGTTCCAATGATTTATTCGGGATACTTGCAATTTTTATTCCTTATGGAACATTGTTCCACCACCACACGTAAGATAATTTGCAAATAGGAAATCTGCTACGGAAATGATCCTGAAAATAGCATGTACAGTTTTTGCAGAATTCATTCTCTGCGATTATAGATAAAATGTCAAAAAGTTTCCTGGCACGCGTAGTAAAGTTCAGATGAACTGAATGGTTAGGGCCATTTGTAAGTAGTAAGTCAGGAGAAAGCCGCGGTCCACTTTTGAGGTGTAAGAATGATTATAGGGGCCTTTAGCCCTTTTAATAAAAGGGTCCCAGACATGAAACAAATACACTGGCATTATGTATCTTATGTTGATTCGGTATAGAAAGAGGAAGCATTTGTTTGCATTTTCAATTTGAAGCATGGATTTAACTGCCAAATAACGCGAGGAGCGCGGGACAGTGCTAGTGTCGCCTTAATGAACGCCTCGTGTTGTTGACAACGTTCTAACACCCGTATTAGATAACGTGATTCATAAATCGAGGCGATGTCTTGTCTACGTGTACTGACTTCTCTAGTGCAATTATAAATTGATAGCAAGAGACGAATCCTTGACTTTGCTTTAAAAAAACCTGAGATGTGCAATGGGTTTTTGTTTCTGTTCTATATCACTCTTATTCCCTTGTTCTCATCTTGCATCTTACATTTTATTCATAGAAGTCCGTATAAATAATAGATAAAACTGTTACGATTGTTACAGACATAAAACTAGCTAAGAGTATAATAGTTTCATCTTGTTATCCTAGAGATATGAATTACGTCACCCACCTGTTTACGATCATCACTGCATTCATGAAAGAGCAGACACCCCCCCCCCCACATCTGTTCGAAAAGCTAGAAAAAAGTATTGAATTGAGTATAAGGAATTAAATGCTTTCATATAAACAACAATGAGAAGATATTAGGCGCGTGTACAGTACTCCTGTGTTTTGCATCAAAGCTGAATGACATATAATTTGGGCTTCACACGAATTTCACACCGGTATATCAACAGTATCGCCTTACGTTTGTGTGTGCATAAACATAGATGGTGATTGACACTGCCAAAGAATTAGGCATCATCACCAGGCCATTGAAGGTGTTTGTTCCCCGTACCACCTGTCTCAGGTGTGCGTTTCATTCAGGTAAAATTTCATCAAGGTTTATCTTTATTTCATCTGTGTTAAAAAAAAATATATATATATGTCTTTGTCACAGATTTTATTTTTGCGCACCATGTTTCAATGAAAGCACGGGATCAACAATTTTCAGATAAAGTAATATGTCCTCGCAGCATAATGATTATGATTTTGTATAATCAAAAAAGGGAGTGTTTCAGATATTGACAAATTGTCAGGACTTGAAAGAAGAAGAATAAACTTCATATCATACCTATTCAAAGACACGAACCTTTAAAATATCTGACACGATATTAAAGACGTCAGGACAATATGAACCCTTCCATGAAAGAGAAAGAATACAAGTCTTCAAATGCCAACATTGATTGTTTTTTGAAAATTTGGCAAGAACTGTAGATGACACTTTCATTATTATCTCTGGACAAAGCTGTTCTTTATTGATGATAGATATATAGTATAAATTACATGTATTATGTGAAAGTGCTTAAAATTGCACCACCCTTTTAAACAAACAGATTAATTTCTTTGCTGGTTTGCTGATCGTTTAACATTGTCTATTTTCACAGTATATGGAATTGTCAATGGAAAGAAAGAGAGACCTTGGTAAACGAGTTCAATGTCAAACGGGAATTAAAATCCATAATTAAATCTATAGTGACAAGAGGTTGTATTGACGTGATACCAAAAGCTAACAGAAACAATGTTCTCAATCCATTTTTACTGAAGTGAGTTAACAATTGCTAAGTGGTACAGATTGGTGTCGAATCTTTGACAATGTAAGGTGTGGTTGGGGTTTTTTGGTGTTGATTTGTTAAAAGTAGAAAAATGAACTCATTGTCACATTGACGTCACTTGTATATTTTTTTATTTGTTTTTAAATCGAGAAGATACTGTACATAAGCAATCTGAGATAACTTGTATAATGAAATATTCTATTTCTGTGGTTTCTGTAAATTTTACCGGTATTACCTCGTTTAAAGACAAAAAATATTTTCTTTTTATTTAAGGATGTTCAATAAGCAAATTGCAAAGAAGTGAACAAACTGGTTTTCTATCTGTCTGTCTGTCTGAAATGCGATTTGTCAGCATCCCAGCAACCATAGCAGCTATAGCACTATAACCTTGGTGATATTTTTTTAAAGAAAATATTAACCTCGTCACATTTTGGGGTCTGGGGGTAAAGATTAGCAAAGACTGAGTTTAACGTTGAATGTAATTTAGAATTACATATCGGAAACAAATTTTTATATACATTAATCAATCTAGATGATTTCCCGCCAAGCGCGGAAATTAACACTTTACACATTAATACATGTATGATACAATGCTAATTAAATAAGTTGAACATTATTTTTTGTTCATGTATGTATATACTGTGTCCAAAATGTTTGTTTTAAGAGTGCTTTCTTAACCTATTCTTTAAAACTGAAATTAAAAAGCTAACATAGCCACTACGTAGATATTCGTAGCCTGAATATTTTATGCTAAGCAACAAATTCAAGATGGCCACCTTAGTTACCACTTTGTAGCATCAAAACTAAAAATCCTACAGTCAAGGAATGAATTGCCTTATTCTATTTATTCAACACGTATCAAATCTAATTTTCTATGCATACTTTAAGTTACACTGTAGTAAGTTTCCAGTAAATATATTCACTCTTTACGTAATCATTTAATATTATTTCATTGCAAGTATACGAGTATTTTAATGCTAACTACCATTGACTTGGATCCGCCTTAATAACCCTTATTTTTGCTAATTTGGGCTTGTTTATCGAAAATAAAAGTATGTTTTTAATTGATTTTACAATAATTACTTACCAGGTAATTTACAATCATAGCTTACGGACATCATAGTTCGTGTGTTGAAATACCAAAGTTGTAAGCAGTTACTCTGGTGTAGGCAATTTTTAGTATATTAGCAAAATGTCTGAATTTATAGGTATAGATGTTTCAGAGGATCTTTTCAAGAGAAACCTAACCGCTTAATGGATTAAAAAATATAAAAAGGAAAGGATGTGTAGAATGCGCGCTTATTTAAAATTTGTGTTTGACCTGAACAAATCCGGAATAATAAACACTTCACCTTCGAACATTTTCTTAGAGAAAGGATATACTACATTGTATATAGACAAACTACATGAATCATAAGCGTTGTTATTATAAACTCCTTCACGATATATAGTTTAAAGTATTTTTAACATACATGTATGCATGTAATGCATGATCACCAACAAATTTATTTGCAAAGGTAGAGTTTGGATTTTTTTCAGTTTAATTAGGAAATACCATGAATGTAACGAATAGTTGCGGTAAATTGATAAAAACTTCGTGTTAAATCTGCCGATGTACATTTTGCATGTGTACTTTTAAATAAACCACGCGATTAGAGGGGGGAGTCGAATAGTTGGAGGTGAATTTAGATCAACTATTTGAAATTTTCGGGAAAAAGGATGTATTGTTTCAAGAGTAGGTTGACATTCTGTCTTTTGACATTTCGGAACATGGTCTGTGTCGGTGGACCCTGGAGCCAAGCCTGACAAAGGTGATAAAACATGGTAGACAAAGAACGGGTCTTTGATACCTTCTGTGTCAGAAGGTCGGCCTTTGGGGCACCAAAACCTCCCCCTGATGAAAACTACGTTTTAGAAAACAGTGAACTATTGTACAGAAGTTGAGAGTTATGATTTATTCTAGTGATGGAATAAAGAGTTCCTTTTCTGTGATTAGACCTACTTTTCTTCCGCCAAGGACACAGAGGTTGCCAAAAGGGCTTCCAGAAGAAAGTGCATAGATTTTCATTTGTCTCAACCTTAATGAGCTACAAAGCACTCAATTTTAGCTATAACATGCATATAGAATAACTTGCATAACTAGGCTCGAGTTTAGGGGTACCAAGCTATAATGAATGTGCGCATTGTTCCACTTGGGAATGAGTGAAATTCCTAATTGCACCTGTAAGATCAATGATTAGCTAAGGAATAATATTAAAGTACAATGCACAAAAGTATTCGTTTAATACTGTTAATACATTCAAATTACAATGGGGACGGAAAGATAGTCTATCACGTGTGACCTCGATGTATTTCGTCTTTCGGGTTAGTAGCACAATCATCTTTCCGAAAGCAGGTATATAGAGTGCATATCGTAGGTTTCTTGGAAATTTATGCAACTTCTTGTTGAGAAAACCCTGAAGGAAAAAGAATTACAAAAAAGTAAATCAAGCTGAATATGGCGAGCTAGAGGGTAATAATAGGTTGATCTTTACGTTAAATTGTATGTCTAGAAAAAGGAGTCTTCGAGACAAAAAATATAAATGTCGAGTCATAAGTGAAATAATTACCATGTTCATTCCTTAATTTTCAATTGTCCTTGTGTTGCTTAATGTTTAAGTCAAGGATCATTTTAATTTTCGACAAAGTTATGTGTCCTTCACAGTTTTCTTGAATTCCATTCTACATAGTGTTAAAGCAGTCAGAAAAATATAAGGTATTATAATTTTCATTTCATACGGAAGTAAAAAGATTATGAATTTAATAAAGCTTGAAGACACTGTCTGTGTAAGCTCTTCGTCGTATTGAGGCGCGAAAAAAAGGATTTGTATCGCTAGACAACTTGGTTTAGATTGGGCGATGTTATCGGCACGATTCCTTTTCCAACACCATATTGCATGACGGCGGTCGGGTGTATTCGATTTGTTGATATGAATCGTCGACGAATTTTTCGTATCACTTTACTACTTGTGAATGAAATCTTTTATCATTGTCTCATCAATATAATGTCAAATTTGCATGCAAGATATCCGAACCGTAAAAAAACTGTGTAATTAGTGCTTTTGGAAAGACTAATGAGGCGTCTAAATATATTATAGATAATGCATATAAAACCCTAGACCACAATGTTATTTTAAAAACAGTTAATCATTCTAAAGATTGTATAACGTTTCAACAAATTATGATTATTTCTTATTACACGGTTGTGCGGGTGATAAGAATGTGAAAGCAATGACCGAAAGAGTTTAACATGTTGTTTGTGTGATGGTATCAACAAAATACCTACAATGAATGATTTACATCATGTAAAAAGGACTTGATACTACGCATCTGAATTAACAACTGGCAACATTAGAATCGATTCAAGCAGCTTTAAATTATGTCTTTCAAAAATCTTTGGACCGATAATTAGTCTATATCTATGCAATGATAATAGAATCGCAGAAGAAACATGTATTCATGTAAGGAACAACATACAACAAATTGGCCTCTATTTCTACAGAAACTCAAAATAAGGTTGCTTGCTGCAAGATTGGTTTCTTTTAACATCGGATGTAGTAATATACATGTAAAGTCCAAAGTCGAAACGCCAGCAAAGTCTGTCCTCCAAGCAGAACCGACAAAGGTAGCAGGGTTGTAATATATAATACTTTTAACTGAAACATGTTATGAATATCTAAAATAGTTGGTCATTGGATATTGTTTTTTTAATGCAGAGCGAATGTTCTCTGGATTTTGTTGTTTTGCGTTCAAGCTTAAGAGCCTAACATTTGATTTAATGTGGACTTTGCTGAAAGTAAAGTCGATTGATATCTACGATGCATAATATCCTAGAATGGTAGTAAAATCAGATGGAGGAGGTTTCCGTTTGTACGGTCTTCCTGATACTATCAATTAGAACCTACCCACAAACAGTGCCACTAGACCACCCACACCTTCACAATACAACTGTGCAAAGATAACACTTTAATAGCTATATCTGTCGTCCATCATGATTTAATGATCTCAAATTTGGCACACATTTCAGACAGATAAGAACCTGAAGTCAATGCATACTAGTCTTCGGAAACTCTCCTTTAAAGCATTTGTGGTTTAATGTAGATGCTATTGCATCTAGGGGCACGCTCTGCTCCCACTCAACCTTATAAATCGTAAAACTGCAGGTTGGCCTCCTGACCCCTTCGCATGCGAGCTTCTCGCGTGTCATTGACGATTTTGACAAAAAGTCGGTGCCGACCGATAAAAGTTGTTAATTAGATTTTGGCCTCCTTAATATGAGTCTATATTAGCCGCGTGCGATTTTTTCCAAAACCGATGTACATTCAAGGTTGACATTTGAGGAAACCTTTGCGATAGACATCAACATGTACTTGGTCTAATTTTCTGTCGTTATTTATGTCACGGCACCCGATCAAAGGGCAGGTCGTCATGTCGACTCGGAGATTGTGTCCGATTGACCGTCTTCAGTGACCATGTTGTGATAATCTCGTGATATAACATGGAACCAATATCATTCTGTTCACTGTATATACAAGATGTCAATTTACACCGAGCTGATGAGAAAGATTAATTCAAGATTTAATGGTTTTACAATAATTATCGTGTAAAATGGTTGGCCCACATGGTTGCTTTTCAATTGAATCTAAAATTGAAAGACCGTCTGCCAAATTAATACCAAATTATATATAATATTTCTTCTTCGTAAACCAGTTGGCCAAGTGTAAAGTCTGAAAATGTTGGAAGGTATACATTTTTTATCAACAACCTTCTAACTGTTCAGAAACTCAAGAGTCTTTAGATTATTTTTTTTTTAGATTTGCTAGATAAATTATTTTAATCTGTATGGATGCCAAAGACCCTAACAAGCTGTATGCCAGTGTTGTTTCTTTACATGGGTATCGTTAATAAGGTGCTCCATAGATTTAGTAATCGATAATCATTCTTAATTTTCAAAGTCAGCAAAATGATGGGAAGATTTTTAAAAGACCGTGTAGCAATGAATGGACCTAGGGATAGGTCAAGGTTCCGCCATTGTATGACAGGGTTCGTTCAGCTACGGTCTGGGGCTTACAATCCGGTCAGATTCGAGCCGTGTCAGACACTGGCTCACCGGCGACACCGTGTGTTCACCAACTCTTGTCAAATGCATTGGCTCCGGAAAGTGCAACCAGCTCGACAGACAATGAACTTATTGAATTATTCGATTGTAGATAAGAAAAAAAATTAATTACTGTTGTCATTACGGATAAATAAAGCGCCTCTGTGAGCTTGACAATGGTTCATTAAACTGAACACAAATACGCCGATCTGGCAGGATATCGGAAACAAGATCGGGGGATATTGTTGTCCCTCGCTATTATCCTCTCCGATAGCCCCAGTCTCCGCGCCACGCCCAAACTACTCGCCTTTCCTTCTGGCAAACGACTTGCCGCACCCTTGTGCTTGAGTTCAGAACACGAGCATTTCGTGCTAATTACAGGGATCATTTTCAATTATTGCCTTCAAAAAAGATATAAGCTTATGATTTGGGATTATTAATTTTCATTCTTTTGTACCGTCCCTTTACATTAAGGTGTCATATCGCTCAATAATGACTATTAGGTCTTTACACACATTATAAATTCCCAATTCTTTTCGTTTCTAATTTATGGATAAAATGAAAACATCTTGAGCAGTTTTGTGACTGTTATGATTTTGCGCATTGTGCTCGAGTTTCTACTGTAATCAGGTGCTTACGATATCATAAACATCGCAATTCAGCTGGGGTAGATTATCCACGATTTAAAAGAAAATTCACTGCACATTATCGATACAACCACGTCCACCCATTTTGGAGATAATTAAAATAGATTAATTGTGCTTCATTATGACACCTTTACAATTCGAAACTCTGAACTTCTTTGTGGTTTCAATAATACTTAATGTTTATTTCCTAATTGCCATTCCATCAGATTTATAAAGCTCGTCAGATCTTTTCTCATTTTTCTGCATAATTTGTCACAAGGACAACACTATAATTGACGTTATTGATGTAACTTGCGAATAAATCCTTTTTGAGAAGGCCAAAATCATTTGAGGTCAAATTTTTTACCCATTTCTTGCAGCACAGTCGTGTTCAAAATTTAAGGAATTCTGCAATTATCGACAAAAACAGTTAAAAAACGGGGTACTTTTTCATTTGAAAATAGTTGAAGCCATTTTAATGCTTTAAAAGTATTTTCAAGTTTAAAAAATTGTGAAGTTTTATATATATATATGAATATATCGCGTGACAGATGTCTTACATTTTAAAAAAATGGAACAGAAGTATAGATAAGTGTCGAATGATGTAATTTATTTATCATCTGTAAGATATATTTTCTTGAGTAGCGTTTGGTTTACATATAACCATTCGTGACACACCGTTCAAGTATCTGTTGATATTGCTTCAGTGCGTCATTCAAATTGTTCCACTTGTCATAGAGTGACGCTTCCTTCTGCCAAAACACATAAGCCGGAATTTGTAAGGTTGATAACTGTCCGGTTTTCTCTTGTAATTTTAAGTTGAGAGCTTTGCTCTCTTCATCAATAATTCAGAGGTATTACAGATTTCTTTTGTTGTTGCACACAAGAATATTGGCATGGATTCTTCTCTAGAGAACTAATCCCAAAAGTGTCAAAGATACTGAAATTAATTTCTCCAACGTGTAAACAATCTGAATTTCTCCAATATTTATTTCGTAAATTTATTCGTTAATTTTCTACTTACTTTAACCCGTTTCCCAGCCGCGCCCAGCGTTAATCAATTGTTGAACAAAAGAGGATTTCTAAAGTGACATGTTTATTCGAGTACTTGAAAACTGATGAAATAACATAAAGTCTTGCCACTCTATACTTGAAAACAATGGTTTTTGGGATGTATTCCAAAATCGTAAGATATTATATGAATACTGCAGGGTTGTCTCCGGTAATTACAATGTGTGGACCTAAGTCAGCAGAATGCCACAGGCGCTCGATGGAAGGGTACGCAGAGTTCATCTATTGGAAACATCAGAGCGGTACATAGCTATCAAAAGGTCCGGTCTTGTCTTGGGTTTAGTCCTAATCGCGGAATCACTTCCGGTGGCGTGTGATGTTAGATGTCCACATGTAAAGTAAACACTAATACCTTCGTGTTCCGTCCTCGCGCATCCATGATGCATTTCCGGCTCTCAGATGTTAATGGTCAAGCGTCTTGTCCACCTTTATGGCTGACACAAACACCTGTGATGTTTTCTATATGTTTAATGTAGTCCAAAGGTTAATTGTACACTATCAAACGAAGAAAAACATATACAATACAATATGCTTAAGCTGCTATCAAAGGGATGGGCTTTGTTCAGAAACTGACAATCAGACTTACAACAGAGAAAGAAAATGACCAAGGGTCAAATTCATTTTATCAACTCTCTGTTTCATGTCGACTGATACATTATAATTACTCAAAAAATGTTAACATTTGCTTTCAAATGCTTTCAAATCTATTGATACGGTAAAGAATTTAATATCAAAGCATCCAAAATTATCGATCGGTGTCGCATATTGATAAGGAATTAATGATTTCAGATAAACTTTTGTTTTATTTTCTATTTATTAAGTGACTCGATAAAGTATGTCACATTTTTTAATTCTATAAAAAATATGGGCTTTCGGAGAGATTTATTATCACTTCACAGCTTACCAGAGCAGCATTCGATATCGTAGCCCACGTAGCTGCTAAGATCTTAGCAATACAAAAACCAATAATCTTTAATGCGACCACTTTACACCAAATATATTTATATTATTTAGTGACATTTTGCTCATCTGTTATTTGATGCACATTATCTGATCTCATCTCACCTGAAGAATATTTACATTCATATATCCACTTTGAATTTATTAAATTTAAATTTAGTGTAATACTATATTTCTTCATATGTTTACATTTAAAGTTTACATTTAAAGTCGATGACATTCAATATTCAATAACACACGACAGACCTGATCATGCCGTCATGAGTTCTGAAAAGATAAATTATTGTCAGATTTAATGAAATGTCTAAATAAACATAAACAATTTGATGTGTTCTTAAGAAAAATAATATTTAAAATATCTATCCTTTCTCAAAAAATAGTCTTCCCGGTAAAGTTTCTGCAATCACTAGTATGTGTTCATCCGCAGAAGCGCAGTAAGTGGCAGATTTTAAAGCTGTTTCATCTATTATTCATATCCATGGCAAAAAGCGTATATTTAAACACTAAATGCTTATTTTTGGATGTCGTCGGTCCTATAACACACAAAGGCTGTGCAGACAAATTGAATACCGCGCTTAAATGCAGTATGATAATTTGTCTGCACGGCCTTGGTGTGTTATAGGACCTACGACATCCAAACGTAAGGATTCCATGCTTTTTTGTTATACTTTCATGTTAAATACTGAAATCTGATTGGTTAAGACGCAGTTAATAATATTTACTATTACCCTCAGCGTTAGCAACGCACTTGGCAACGGGTAACATTAAAAAATGTTACATGCGCGAAAATTATGCGCGTACGGTTTGCTGTAGAATTCACGTTATTCCTATATAAAAGCAGTAAAATTTTCTTAAAATTTTTTAAAAAGACATTCAGTATAACAAAATAAATAGTGCCTGTTTGGGAGGATAACAGTTGAAATTGACACCCCTCGAAAACCATTGTCAACCTCCGCTTCGCGTCGGTTGACAATGGTTTTCTCGGGGTGTCAATTTCAACTGTTACCCTCCCAAACAGGCACTATTTATATAATATATATATATATGTATTTGTGTATGTTCGCTTTAAAGCCATTATATACGCTCTTAGTCGGGGACATGAAACATAGATGGACCAGCCATGTTAATATACTTGTGCTTATACGCCGTGACACAGCGAATTGTTTACAGGAAATTGAACGTCGCAGATTTCCACTGCAAACATAACGGGAAAATATGTACTGAATGTAAATAAAATGGCTTTAATACGACGATACACAAATATTCATACAAATAAACATAAAAATAAATATAGAAAATAGTATCGGGATTTATAATTGTAGTCGAAAAGATGCAGACCAGTAATTTATAGTGTATCATAAGAGATGATATCGGTTCAGTCAAAAATAGTGATGTTTACTTCTTGGCTATTTACCCGATTTTTTGCCATGCTGCAATTATCACATTCATGTTTGCAAGCGTGATCTTGACGATTCGATTCGAAGATTTTTGGTTTCCGGAAGCTTGAAATTTCAATAGTGACGAAATATGTATTATGACCCCCAAAAATAGTGTTAATTTATCTCCAAATAGCTTTAAAGTTGTTAATTAACTTTTTGGTTGTTGTATAAAAAAACATTGTTGCAATACTTTTATTTCTGGGTATTGCAAAGCTCTTTAATTTCTTCAACATTATTATGGCTAAGAAATGTTAAAGATACATGTTGTGCCCTTTGTGGGGAAATAATGAAAAATATTAAAATTTCACAAGATATTGAGCGAACAATCATATGGCCTCCATATCGAGACCACACTTTGATATATCTTTATATGTCCAGAAAAGTTTGACCCTTGACAGTAGCTGCAGGTCTGTAGCTTCCGGTCTGAAAAAAAAAGTCGAATAGACGACCTTGGAGCTACAATTCCGAGCGTGTTAAAAAGTTGCAATTTACTGATCACAAAAACTTGCGCTACTTTGGACTGATTAACTTTATTTTCACACAAAATTTATGAAAACAATTACAGTAGTACCATTAAATTTCTTAGACAATATACAGTTACTGATGCCGCCGCTCTGCTCGCCTTAGACTTTCTCTTAAACACGCAAACCGACCTTTGAAAAAGAAGTATGTTAAATTCGCGCGCAGATGGAAAGTCGTTAATTAAATTACATTAAAACACACTCAATAATTCACTTTACGGGGCTGCTGGTGATGCTGTTTAAAAGAATATCAGAGGCAAGTGACGATATCTGTAGTAAAATGCCCAATGAAATTTTTGGAATCGGATAATTGTACAGAATGTGTTCGGAAATAAGATAAGAATAAAATTAATCAGTCCAAATCTAGCGCAAGTTTTAGTGCGACGTAAATTAAAACTTTTTTTAAAGACGTACATGTAAGGAACTGTAGCTTCCGGGTCGTCCGTCCGTATTTTTTTTCCAGACCGGAAGCTACAGACTTGCAGGTACCTAATTCTAAGATTGGTGCCATTCAATTAAACAATGGTAAGCAAGATATTGAATAAGTAATAGTAATGTCATTACTCTCTGTCTTTATTTATAAATGTCAATCCTTTATCTTTAAAAAAAAATGTAAATCATACCCTTCATTTATTTTCGGAAGAAAAAAATCGAAGTACAGCGTATTCTCATCATTTGAATGGGCCATCTTAATAACGGAGTCTTAACAACCATGCTCCTTGATGGTTTTTTTTTTTAATTCAAATTATACATTTCTTTTAAGAGACGTATTTAATTGTTGCAAATTTTTTAATCAGTAAATATGAATTCTTAAGTAATATTTTACAATAATTTACGTTACATTAAAATTAATTGTAAGTTACCAGTCTGTGTATTTAAATAACAAAATGTCTCCTTTAAATATAGCAACACAAACTTTTGTAATATCATAAAAAGTAACTTTCTAGCGTAGCAAATTCTGACAATGACTATTTGATTTTACTACAATGAAATGAGAAAATGTTTGAGGCGATGTAGGTAAAAATTGTCGGATCTGATTTCATTCATATTTAAAAAAAAAATGACAGGTTCATTCCAAAGACCAAAATAATCAATTTTCAGAAAAATCGAATTATAGGAAAAATTATAGTTTTTGTGTCTTGTACTGCCTTAAAGTGACGTGAAGATTTGATTGAATAAAATCCGTGGTTCGTAATTCTTTCAGAATGTAAAGTTTAGGAGGCGTACACACATAATCCTGGATGTTATCGTTTCCGCGAATGTCATAGTCTGATTTCACAGATACCCAACCTTTAAGAGCGCTGTATGACCGTGGCCATTTTTAGACTTTATTAATCTCCTTGAGAAGAAGAGCTTTGTATGAGAATACAGGCCTAAAGCTAGAAAATATTGAAATGTCAAAGCTAAAATATATTGAACTCTTCTTCACTTAAAAGTCGTTTTTAAATAAATGACATTTATGGAAACTGCGTATCTCATGTTTAGTTGTTTTACTACGAAAAATAAAAATCAAAAAACACTAGCTTCATTAAAGGCAGTAGTGTTCGAGATCGAATTTTTTTTTTCTAAAAATAGTTTATGGCTTTTGATATCATATATAAAATTTCAGGATATATCTGATGTATATTTTCTTTACCTCATTAAATAATTTACATGCATTATTGACGCTTGGCAAATATCAACAACAGTATTTATATTTATTGTCAAATTAATCTTGTGTATGCGCGGGGGGGGGGGGGGGGGGGGGGAGTAAGCAAGATACTGGTCAAAAGAGCAATAACTCTATATTATCTGTACAGTTCAAGAACTATGCTGCTAAAAATCTATCGAAGCAAGTAAAAGTGCAGGTTAAACTTAACCTAATTTTTAGGATTTTGGTATGAAATAGTATTTCCATATAGTTGACACGTTTTAAGATGAATACGTCACACTTGATAATTTTGAAGTGTTTTTATAAAGATCTTTAGAATTAACGTACATTGTACACCTGAACACGCATCCAGTATTCGACATTTCTTTCTTAAGAATATTCTTCATCAAAAATAAACACGAAGAAATGTAGAAAGAAGGCTACACAATATTTTGTCACTGCAATTAGATATAAAACTGGTTGGAAAACGTAAATATTCATGTATATAATAAAAATTTATTTTATTTTTTTTTTTAAAAGAGGATTATAACCTTTTTTTCTTTTTTTTGAGACAGTAAAAAAATATTGAAAACTGATTTATAAATCATATCCGCCCCCTCCCCCACAAAAAAAAATTAGGTGGCAAAATATTTGTGTTATTTGCTTGTCAAAAATTGCGGTTAATCTCCGTCCTACTCCTCTTTGTAAATTAAACTGATGCAACGTGTCGCTTGAGTCTCGCATTTGTTGATGAGTGTCAAGCGACATTTGCCCCTCATTATACCTTTGCGATATTTGTGTTTAATGGAAACTCGTGTGGTCATTTAGATAAGTAGTATTTTCCCCGAGCTCTGTCTACAGCGTCAAAACTGATCTGTACGACCCGAGTTGGAAACCGCTTGGGTATTTATAGAAATCTGTGATAAAAATGAATAATTTTTATTAAAATATTGTGATTTTATTTTGAATATGATGTAATGTCATTCATATGGCAATGTGAGAGACTCAGAATGTCCTACATATCTCGAGTATTCTAGCCGAGCCGAATTTCGCCGAGCTAGATAACAAACGCAAATAAATCTAATCTACCGTTAATCAATTTAGTATGGGTCGTCTTAATCATGGAATGATAGTGACAAACATCTTAAAAAAGTTTATAGAGTTTGAAGTGTCAAGGAAAAGATTTTCTCAATATTTAATTTAGTGTAAATCTACTAAGTTTCTTGAAATTCTATTCATTCAGTGAAGTTTCTTTGATCAACTTCTGGACAGTAGTATATTTAACATTGGCCAAAACTTGATTTTGATTTTAAAAGGGACAAAATCCCAGAAAATTACAGCTAAATGAATTTTCTGCAATAATGTATATCTACACATTATGTCACAATGAACTACATGGACAACGTTTCTTGAATTTCTAATCAACATGTTAGAGGAGTTGCCATGATAAAAAAATAACCTAGATTGACGGACGGGACAGTTCAAAACATTATACCCCATTGGTTATAAAATGCATCTACTATACAACAAGAATTCAATGTGACAGTTTTTGTATTTTGTTTTTCTTTTATTATCCAATTTTGACTCTTTTTGAGGGATTAAAATCAAAGTCAATGTCTAAATCATCTAAATCATCATTGTCCCCATTGTCCAACTTAAATAATGGAGACTTTAGAGACTGAACTTTAGTTAACCATGATGGACCTGAAGTCAGAGATTTTACAGCACTGCTGTTTAATTTCTCTGGAACCGATAGTTTTGTAGATTCTGGAGAATTCAGTAAGTCGTCTAGAGAATCATTCATGTTTGTCACTGTTTTCTTATCCACTCTAAAAATATTTTTGGAATATGGCTGTTGTTTTTCATCAAAACTCTGAGATAGTGCCTCTCCTTTGGTTGTCATAGTTTCACTGTATCCACTCAATGGACCTTGGTTTTCTTTACTCTGCGGTTTATTAAAGCTTTTATCACTATTATCACTAGTATCTGTGGAATCTGTAGTTGCCTCTATCCTTTGAAATTTCTTTAGTTTGGTTAGTGTAGATGGAGAAATTCCCTTTTTATTATCTGATTCTTCATAAGAATTCCCAACAACACATGATTCTTGTAAGGAACTATCCCCTGCACTGTTTTTTTGGGGACTTCTTGTTTTTTTATTTCTTTGCTGCGATGCTTTTTCCTCATCATGGACACCATGTTGAACAGATGTTTCTTTTGATTCACTACATGTATCTTTTTGTGCCTCCATCATCTGCTTCAAATTTGTAACTAAATTTTTGTTCTTTTGTTTTCTAATCAACATTTTGTGATCTCTGTCTTTCGTATAAACCAGTTTTCCAACTTGTGTTTCAGATTTTTCAACATTTTCATCCTGATCATGTCCACCATTTTCTTTATCTTGTACCTCCATAATCTGTGCTGTGGAAACAGGAGAAGGGATCTTCGGATTAACACTGGTCAAAGAACAGGTGACTTCAGATACATCAAATGACCTCCTTGGTTCAGCAGATGGAATTTGGGTCGAGGTCATTGGCCGATCGTCTGACTTTGGGGACCCATAATCCTCTACAGTGCTTAAATTGAACAGATCCTGGAGGGACGTATCACACACTTTGTCCTCAGTTCTAAACAGTTTATTACTGATTTGCTGGCTTTTCTTCCCTTCATCTTCATTATTTTTGTCTTGGGACATCAACAACTGATTGCCTTGCTGTTGTTTCGGATATTGTTCAGTTTGTTGCTTTATTTGCTGTATACATGTATTTGTTTCTTGTGCTTGTGTGTTAGAAGCCTCTTCTGTTTTAGCTTCCTCAAGAACTGTTATTCTTTCAATTTCTTGTTGCAGAAGATCTGGTAAATCTAATCTGTTTAAAACCAGGTCAGCTACAATAAAAAGTAAATGCAATGCAGCAAAACTGAAATATAATAAGCAAAGATATTATCAATAGCAAATTTAGGGCTACATTAAAAATTTGTTAAAGCGAATTCCTAGGAACCAGAGGATTTATTTTGCAAAATACTTGATTTTAAGTTTCACATTGAAATATTATTTTTTAAAAATCCATGAAAATCACCTGTCTTAACTTGGTTTACATTTTCAATTGAAATTATTTTCCACAGAGAAAATCTAGTAAGGTTCCTTCATTTTGAAATTTACACAATTATTGAAGAGCAAATAGTCTTAAAATATTATTCATTAAAATATTGAATGATATCAGAATACATGTGTACATACCTTGCACTTTGTATTCCTCAATGGCATCCTCAGGAAAAGCAGTATGTAGAGCATTAACACCACCAAGTAGAGCAGCTCCCTTCAATACAAAAAAATCTCATACAGTTACACTTTGATATAATTTCATTTTTCAAAATTTTCCCAAACCAGAATACTGTAGATTCCTAATTAAATGCGAGGAATTAATATCCGCGTAAAAAATCACGAGAAGCAACCCTTGCTGATTTTAAAATCTCGCTTTTATTTGTCAGACAGTTTTGAACTATAGGATATTATTACTAAAAATTGGTGCTCATGATTTTATATTCTAGCGCTTTGATCCTAAACAGCAGAAGTGCGGAATTAAGTATTCGCATAAAATAAGGCATTTACAGTAGCTTATTGTATACAGTTGTTTTTGCCCCATGTAAATTTTGCCCTTCTACACTAGCAAACGGTTTTGCCCTGTCTTGAATTCACCCAGACAGAGTTGTGTTTAAAGCAAAATATTATGAGACAGTGGAATTCACTTAGTCCTAAATTTACCCACTGACAAAGAGGTCAAACGGGCAAAAACAAGACGGGGCGAATATTTTCCTGTATACAGTATGTGATACATGGGGTATTGATTACCTGCATGGTGGACTCCATCAGAGTGACAGCGACAACAGCATCCTCCACAGTCACCAGGTCTCGGAACATCAGCCGAGCATGGGCTGTGCGATAGTCAAACCAGATATTTAACCAGTTTAATGGAGAAACAGTAATGGCACTGTTAACTTTTGACTTTGTTTTGCATGCTTACATGTAACAATCAGCTCTAGTATTTAAACATAGCGGTGTGTGGATGATAAAACAACTCTAAACTTGATAGCGTGGAAATCATTTCATAGTTAGCAAAAACTTTTACACACCTTGTGAAAGTCGAATCATGCTCTGTAGAAGACGCATCGTGGTTCTGGCGGCATTGCGGTCGTCAGCTGACCTCTGTGCCTTGTAATACTGACCGAGTACCCTGTCAAATAATACTATACAATGAGAACTAGGTCTTCACAAACAGAACCAATGTGCATTGCTCGTAACTGTTATTTCCTAGATTTTGTGATTAAAGACCATAATACATCATCATGTCAAAAGCAACCTTTTAGCTCATTATCAACTTTTGATGCATCTCTGCAACATAAATTTTGACAGGATAAGACAAAATTACAGTCTAATGGAAAAAACCACCGCTGTACATCACAAGATTTTATTGCCTTAGACTATAGAGCACATAAAAATTAAAATCATACAACTTTGAAGTGCTGTCAATTCAAAAGGTCCTATAATTCAAAGACCACTGTATTAATCACCTAATGGCATCTGCAGTCAGTTCAGGGTTGATGGTTTTTATCAAAGAAAGATAAGCCTGCATTTTCTCCATACTCCAGACTGCCTTTGGATCAACATCACCTGCAATAGAAACTGCCTTTTACAGGAAAATATTCATTGTAAATCCAATATTGTTTCAAAAGATATATACTGTACATGAATAATATTTAGCGTGTACGATACAGTATTTGGCAGAAAATCATTTTTCAACAAACTAACGTGGATTTGAATTAATTTTTCTGAATGTGCCTATTCTATAAAGATTTTGCAATGTACATGTACTTGATTTAGCAGAAGCGGTTTTCTGCCAAAAGCGCTAAAAAGAATACACAGCCAAATGTAATACTTTTACAGTATAAAGAAATGAATCAAAAAACCAGTAAAAAAAAGTTCATATTAAAATCGTTATATTCTTTAAACATAAGAGGTACTAATTTAGTTTTGGTTGCTTACTTTCAGCAAGAAATGATAATTTTTTTTCTATTTTAAAGGTTGTGAGGGAGGGGTAAAAATAAATTACTGAGAGTCTTCATAACTGTAGATTTCTTATTAAATCCAAGAAATTAATGTCCACGTAAAATTCCAGAGAGGCACATCTTGCAGATTTTAAAATCTCGTTTTTATTTTTATACAGATGTAAACTAAATGAAGCTATGATAGAAATTCGGTGTTTGTGATTTTTCATTCTCGCAATTTGATGCAAAACAGTTGAATGTGGAATTAAATACTTGCGTAAAATAAGAAATCTACAGTAAACGACACTTTGTACAACCTAAGGGGTCCTTGTTTTCTAGGATGAAGCTGGAGACCACTCTGTCCCATTCCTCATTCTGGGAGTCCAACATTACAAGGACAAGGTCAAATCTACTGAGGAGAGGGCTGGCCAGGGCGATGTTCACACTTAAACTCTGTCACAGAACACAAAAAAGAACTGATACACTCTGAGCAACAGGGTACATGTTCATCAAATATTAATTGTTGTATTTATTGGTTATACTTTATACATTAGAATTAAAAACCAGCAGTTGATATTTAAACTATGAATGAATTGCACCATCACTTTCACTACTGAAAGCACGTGTATTCAAGAATGATTAGATTGATTGATCAGTCCCCCAAAAATTTTGAAAAAGTATAATTTAGTATAATAGTAATCTACCTGATTAGGGTCATATTGTCCTTTAGGATTAGTTGCTGCTAAAATAGTGGTGCGGGTATCCAGCTTACACACCATACCAGCCTGTAATAAAAAAGGGAAGGAACTTTGTGGTGAAAGCTCTCAAAAGAAACACTGGACTCTTTACACAGGAAAAATTGCTATCCCTTAACATACTTTTATTTTCTTAAACACACTATTAAAATATGTAAACAATTTCTATAGGCGATTCATACAATATATACTGCAATGACTATTCAATGGCAGCCACTTGTGAGTCTAAATACATGAACTCAGCACACCTAATTTTTACTTCATCATCTCACCTTGGCCACACTGATTGTCTGTTGTTCCATTGCTTCATGGATACTGGCCTTGTCGTGTTCTCTGATACTGCTGAATTCATCAATACAACACAAACCTCCATCCGCCAACACAAGAGCTCCAGCCTCTAGCTGCCACTCGCCACCGTCCTAATGAAGGGGATCAACGATAAGACACGGGTCAAAATCAGTGCTATAACATCATGTCATAAAATCACTCTTCCCTCAAACACTTATAATTTCATTTTTTTTTTTATTATTTCATAGATTTTATCAACGGGATTAGCGACAAGCTCTTATAACATATGACTATGAGTTCTTCTCTTGAACTTCACTTTATTTGAAATTATTTTCGATTTTTTTTTTCACTATTCAGATGAGCTTTAAAACCAAACTGTTTCAAAATTGTTTTCATTACTTCTTTGATTCTTCCCATTCAGATGACCATAACACCCAACCCATGTACTATGAACTCTGACCTTGACAGCTGTCACTGTCAGTCCAGCACTGGTACTGCCTATCCCAGTCGTCAGCACTGATCTTGGCGTTATCTTGGCAGCATACTTTAAAAACTGAGATTTCCCTGTTCCTATATTTTAAGCAGTCATTCAATAAAAGTTCCAAGAATTTGTAATATCAGCTAAATATGTCTAAATTCAAAAATAAAAAATCAACAGATTTTTAAAAAAATTTACCTTCTGAATTTAAAAACAATGAATTTCATCATCGACTCACACAGTATAAAAGGAAAACTGTTTTTTGTTACATTATCTAACAAGTGTTTTACTGACCTGGATCTCCTACCATCAGCATGTGGATTTCTCCCCGAACTCGAGTGCCTGACTCGTCCACACGCTAACACAATAATGAAAGTAAAAGGAGCTAAGGAAACATTTTGAAACAAATTTAATGAAAATACTGGAGAACTACAGGTAGTTATTTTCTACAGATACAAATATTTGCATTTTTACAGAACAGGTGCAAATATATATTTCTAAATAAATATAATACCGTAATTAATGCAATTCCTGAACAAATCAATTGGATACTATCTATTGAAATATAGGTACAAAGAAATAAATATATTTAGTATAGACATCACCACTCGGTGACCACTCAGTGATTATAAGTTCAAACATCTACGGTAATTCTACATGTAGGTTGACTACTGAGTGCTTCCAGTCTTACCTGTACCCCTCCGGCTAGCACCAGAGCCACAGCCAGTTTGACCACATACAGACCATACACCTGGGGACATAGACTGGCCAGTATCCGATTCCTGGCACTCAGGGGATCATTTCTATTATCTTCCCAAAATTTCATGATCTCTGACTTCTAAAATTCAAATTCCAAACACATGTGATTTTTCCTTGAATATTTACAGTAAGTACAATTAATAAGAATAGTTTATGCAGTCTGTTCTGTACTTTGGAATTTTCAATTTTGTTATCTTTTTTGGGGGGAGGGGGGAGTTGACCAATAACCTACCAGCTCCTGTGTGACCAGGACAGTGTTTCTCTGTTCGTTAGTGACCAGGATGTGTTTTGCCTCCAGAACCATCTCTATGTCACAACGAGAGTCAACAGCTGATGAACGCCATCTTCTTCTAACTGTTCCACTGTGAACAATAACAATACATTGTGTAAAGTGTACACAAATCAATTTACATGCATTATTTTAAAAAATTGTATCTAACATTCTTCTTCAATATTTTCTAAATAATGCCAGAAGGTTACATTTTTTTACTTTTGAAGTACTAGTACACAGACAATATAATCATGAATTATCTCAAAACTGTACATAAGCATCTACTTGTGAGAGATTGTGAGAGACAGACAGAGACATAGACAGAGACAGTGTGAGACATAGAGAGGGGGTTGCGAGTATTGTGAATACAAGTGTATAAGTTTATTTACAACAATCTGTTACCTACCAGATGATTACATCATCACCCGCTTTACATTTATCCACGAGGTCGTCCAGAACCACCACCCACATTGACCTTGGAATGGTCCCCACTGCCAGACGCTGCACTTGTTCCTGAATTTTTATCTCCTGGTAGTTCCGACACTTCTGGGGCTGACCACCTAGAATACATCTACGCACTGAATCAATCTGTTGGTCTCAATGCCTTTACCTCAATACTCCAGTAAATCAGGTAGACCTGTCCATGATTTGATAACTCAGCTTTTACATTATTGTTCAAGTATGTACTTTTTTAGAGTCACTGTTTACTTGCATCTAATCATTAAGCAAGCTCACACTGTTAGAAATAACGGTATATGCCAGTATCAGTAGGAGGTGTAAAATTTGAGTATAAAATTATATGCAATCTTGTACATGCATTAAATTGAAAGTTTTCAACCCTGTAATAATAAAGTTTTGATAGTAATGCATACACATGACATTGTACATGTAGAACAGGTTACATATAATTGCATTGGTAGGGTAGTAAACATACCTGTATCACACAGTGGGGTAAAGTTTGTAGAGTTACAGGTCTCATTGGAACACTTGCTAGGTTTGGCAAGATTGAAAAACTGTTCTAAGTCTGCCTATTATCAAAAGTAAGTGCAAAAGATTGATATATTTTTGGAGATCTAACTTTGACATTATAGAACATATTTATAGCAATTTTTGTTCCATAAACTTTAAAATTCATCATTTTACATATTTTGTAAATAATTCAAATGTTTGGTTGGTATTGTTCAAATTCATTAGATGCCCTCTAGCATATGGGCACTCCATCATTATGTAAAAATATGATTAGTCATTTACCTGGACCGAGCACACATTTCTACACTTGGTGCACAGGAACTCTCTCTCATGCTCCAACATTTTCATAACTGTAGTTCTTATTACAGTTCCTGTTGACCAAAAAAAATCATGAGCATTTTAATTTCTACAGTCTTAGTCATTTTGTAACTTCAGCTGTGAAAATAAATATGGAATCAAATATTCCCTAGTTTGAAGATTTAAAGATATCAGAAATAAATTGATCACTTACTATAATAATAATTGATTGATGTGAATGAATAGTTGCACTTGATACAAAATCAAAATTTGGTTAAATATGAGAATTCCATTTTATTCAAGAAATACCGGTATCAACAATTACACTGGCTTGCAACCATTTCTCACCAAGTACCACTTCTCACCACTGCATTGTTACATCACTTTTCTTACACCGGTATAATTTTATGTGTTAATAAAACAATGGCGTATCAATGCACTGGCAAGAAATGGTACTTGGCAAGAATTGGTCTCATGCCAGTGGTGCTTTATATTTGCTATGAGCATTATTTTGCTGCTTTATTCTCATTGAAACTCAAGATTTTTTTTTCAAATAAAGGTCGGCACGATAAATACAGACCTGTAATGGCCAGAAAGCTTCCAACATCTCCTGCCCTGGGTACAGAAGTTCTGTGTAGTTCTGGACAAACTGGAAGGGACATAACTCGAGCATGGATGTTCTTCTTTACACCCTTTAAATTGAAATTCATTTTCACATGTTAATAGCAACATACATGAATACTTAAAAAAAAAAAAATTAAACTTATAAAGAGCAGGTGATTATATATTGAGAGTGACAGACTCTGTAGTACATCATAATCAAATGTTTATGTTATGGGTATCTGTATTTGTCAGCAGGCAGCATACTATTTTGCTCACAAGGATCTTGATTCTTAAGTTCTTTGTATACTTTTAGGGGCTTTTTTAAATACATACTAGTATAAGAAGGACTTGTAATTATTCTTATCTAATTATTTTTTTCATCAATTAGGATGATGTGGGCAACTCCAAAAAATTAATTAACATTATTCTTTAAAACAGGCTACCTGACATTATCCTATATCATACATGAATTTCTCTGGTTGATTTAACCCCTGGGTATGTTTCATTATTTACAAATGGCTACTAGACATTTTACCATGTCTTCTTTCTGTAGGTGTGTTTCCATGATGACGCTCTGAGCCTCCAGAAGGGCAAGGTCAAAGAAGTTCAAGGTCTTCTCCGGGGAGGACAACAATACGTCACAAACCATCATGTTGTTCTCAAAGAGGGTCAAGGCACTATACAGATAAACAAATGACATCGATATAACAACATCAGAGGCTATGAATATAATGTAAATACCTAAGTTATTTTATGTGAGTACTTAATTCTGCGATTCTACTGTTTTGTATCAAATCGCGAGAATATAAAATCTCGAGCATCAATTTTTTTTTTAATTTCCTATAGTTCAAAACTGTCTGAAAAATAAAAGCGAGATCATTAAATCTCGCGATTTTATGCGTAAACTAATTTCTCGTGTTTAATTAGGAATCTACAGTAATAATGAATTTGAAACATGATAAACTCTCTAATCAGCTATGAATCATTGCTGACTCTACAAATTTATTGCTGCATTGTTAACTACGGTATTCTGTCTTCCTTCAAGTCAAGGTGAAATGTACATGTGTTACAGTAAGACTGCCTGGTGTACAATAAACTAATGAAGAGCAAACAATCAGAACTTACTTTACCGAGATGGAAAAATGGTCGTTCTGATCCTCATGAAGGAGTACATTAACCAAGTCATCTTTGTGATGCTCCAAGGAGAACGCCAACAATGCATCTATATGACCAATATGATAAATGAAAAAATTCAAGACAGCGTTGACTTTTAAAAAAGATGATACTATACTTAATCCCTTTTAATTTAGAGCAAAATTACCCAGAATCCTATTTCAATGTTGTAATTCCTTCATTGAGACTTCATTTTGTCGACTAACCAGGCAACAGCAGTCTAGATACATAAATTTTTGTCATGATTTGAATGTCAGATGAATGAAAATACCCATGTTTATGTTGGTAGTTCTGTAACTTTGGCCCTTTTATTCTGTCCCTTATGTTTGTTTGTCTGGCTTCAAAATCATATTTTTACTATTGCTTTTGAAAAATTATTGGTAAATTTGTTGAGCTCGACATGCATGTTCAACATGTTCAACTTACTATCTACTTTTGCCTGGTAATGGCACCAACCACTGCTTGTAAAAAGCTCAAAAATTGAATGTTTATAAAAAATAAAAACTGATTAATCATTATTAGACACTTGTGATGCAAGATTACAAAATCTGGTGGTTGTGCATTCCATTCTCTTATTGTATGCAAGAAGAATGAGAATTTTCAATGGTCACTATAGTCAGGGACGTATATACGTCCCTGCTATAGTGCACAGTGGTTGTAAGAAGGCAAGGTTGTAAGAGTGCCTATACTGTTCTGGACAGTACTGTGCCTGTTACACACATGGGGTCTATTAAACAGTCCTTTTCCAGAAAGATTTGTGTTGGTTTCTGATACATTTGAGTGGTAGGATCTGAATCAAGTCAGATTGTATTGTTGTTACAAGATGGGAATCATATCAGAAGATATTGACAATTACAACAGGCATGTAGCATCAGGGGACTGGGGGCTGATTCCCCACTCTAAAAAAAAAAGTCTTTCTCGCAGCAAACATTTTTGTATACTGTACATAAACTTGATAAAGTTAGAGTTGCCCAACCCCAACCCCCACCCCCCATTTGTCAGGAAGCATGACAAAAATTGTGTGCCTGTACAACCAGGCAACCAGAGATTAATGGGATTAGCAACAGATATCTGCTGATTATTCTCTTTTGAGAAAAGGACAGACATAGCCTAGACACATGCCTGTCCACTTCTCAAAATGGAATTATCTGCTGATCTGTGTATTGGTATTTATTGGTGTATGTATGTACATCTCCAACATATCCCACAAGTAGTTTATATATACCTTTCAATTCTTTGCATTGATCGCAAGAAGAGTCTTCCACTTCCATTCTCCTATTTTCGAGATATATCACGAAATTAAAGACAAAAACAGTTTACATACTTTCATTATTCGCGCGCAGATAAAAGATAAACAAAACCCGTGCCGCAGAACATTCCGGAAAAATCTAGAAGAACATATTTTATTTATTTTAATGATAATGAAAAAATTAAAAGAATTATGATCATCTAAATGAGAAAGAAAAACTGAACAAATACATGTATCACGTCTCTATCGTTTATCCATGATCACCTTTGACTTTGTTTACATTCTAAAAATAGACATGGAATTTTCTGTGTAGTACACGTGGACGATTGATAAAGATGATGAAATTATAAACAGCGCAAATACGATGTGTGATGAAACTTTTAGCCAATGAAGTTGAAACACACTAAAGTTCAACAGTATATATACCCTAAATATTACCTTTACTTTAATTCAGCTTGAACTTATAAAGAATAACATTCAACATTTTAAATCTTGGGATCATCGACTAATATTTCTAAAAGGTACGTAATCTAACTTCACTGTAATAAAAATGAAATTCGCATCCAGGCCTATTTATTGTAACGTACCATATTAAATGTACATAACAATGTTAATTTTTCTTTCTAATCACGAAGTATTATCTGAAACCCATTTTTAAAAAACTCTGTTAAATTGATACACATCATATATATATTTTTTTTAATTTTATCAAAACAGGTTGTAATAATTTAGAGGGCATCTATAGAAGCTTGAGATCCACATACAGAATTTTAAAACAGTCAGGAACTACAAAGATATTGAGATCACATTTTAACAAGCTTGACAATGGAGAACCAGAAGAGAAGAGCGCCTATGATACATATAGGTCCTATGATCCTGTTGCCCCTACTAGCCCTGGCGGCTTCAGCCGCCACCCCCGGGGACGGACCAGACCCCGTCATAGGTATAGATCTGGGCACCACGTATTCATGGTAAGCGGTTTACTTTTTGTTACAATAATTAACCGATCTTGTCATGCATTTTGTATTTAATTTGAAATAATAGATCGATACCAACTAGGTATAAATTTTTAAAATGGATTACATCGACATCATAGTAATGGAATTGTCATGTTATTTAAACGTGCAATAAAATTACATTTTCGTGTAATAATGTTACATTTGTGTGTTTAGTTCAAGATTCACAAAGGCTTATTGTTCTATTTAACTTTTAAGTACCAATACTATTCTGACATGCATGTACATATGTGTATTTTTCAAATGAACTAAAAATATCTTATTTATGATATCTACATGTATGTAATTATTTTTTTCGAACCATTCCATCGTTTTTGAATTATTTCAGTGTTGGCATATTTAAAGACGGACACGTTGAAATCATCCCGAACGAACAAGGAAATCGAATTACTCCATCTTACGTTGCATTCAACGCTGACGGGGAGCGACTTATCGGGGATTCCGCAAAAAACCAGCTGACGTCCAACCCAAAGAACACCGTCTTCGACGTCAAACGGTTCATCGGGCGAGAATGGGATGACCCCATGGTTCAAAAAGACGTACAGTATTATCCCTTTAACATAGTCAAGAAGAACAACAAACCATATGTACAGGTTCAAATTGGCGGGGAAGAGAGGATGTTTGCTCCCGAGGAAATATCCGCCATGGTATTAGGCAAGATGAAGGAAATAGCCGAAGGGTACCTTAAGCACAACGTGACGAAGGCAGTAATTACTGTCCCAGCCTACTTTAACGACGCCCAGCGCCAAGCCACAAAGGATGCCGGGACGATAGCAGGATTGGATGTCCAACGAATTATAAATGAACCGTGAGTTGTCTTCCTTTATTCCATCAACCTTCACACAAAGCAAAGAAATCTTCGATATTATGAGTATTTTAAATAATTTATGAAAACTATAATTTTCATATGATTTAATTTGCAGAACTGCAGCTGCCATAGCTTACGGGTTAAACAAAAAGGGCGGAGAAAAGTCTGTATTAGTATTTGATTTGGGAGGGGGTACCTTCGATGTTTCCCTATTGACCATAGATCAGGGTGTGTTTGAAGTCGTAGCAACCAGCGGGGACAATCACCTTGGAGGGGAGGACTTTGATCAACGAGTCATGGATTTCCTGGTCAAGAAACACAAGAAAAACACTGGCGTAGACATCAGGTTAATTAATTCAAAATTACATGTATAACGTCTATAAAGTCTACTATCTAGAGTCTCAAAAATATTGAAACAAATCTTCTCCAATTCTCACATGTAATTATAAGATCTTGCAGATCTCGACTTACAGTTCATTTGACTTAAAGATGATTCATTATAAATACCAACATTCAAAACTAGAATTAAATGTCGTAAAATTATACTAGTACATTCTGCAAAACTTTCACGATTTATTAACATTCATTTCAATTTACAGGAAGGATAATCGCGCCATGCAAAAACTGCGCCGTGAAGTCGAGAAAGCCAAACGAACACTGTCCTACCGCCATGAAACACGGATAGAAATCGAATCTCTGATTAACGGTCAGGACTTTTCACACACGCTCACAAGGGCCAAATTTGAGGAACTCAATATGGTAGGTTCTAAATTTGTAGTGAAAATTATAGATATACAGCGTACACTTCATTTGACAGGGTATATTTATATCTACGTGCTGTATATTAAAACATGCATTTTGTTTCATATAGGACTTGTTCCGATCAACATTGAATCCCGTGAAAAAAGTTTTAAAAGATGGTGACACGAAGGCATCAGACGTTGATGAAATTATTTTAGTGGGAGGATCCACACGCATTCCTAAAATTCAGCAACTTGTCAAGGACTTTTTCGATGGAAAGGTAATGAAATAATTCACAGCTGGCACGTACAATATGTTAAAAACACGTGGTAAAACGTTGTAATGTTTGATTTGAAAAAATAGCATTGTGATGTTTGAAATTTGTGTTGTTTCTTCCTCATCAGGAACCAAGTCGCGGTGTGAATCCCGATGAGTCGGTGGCGTATGGGGCCGCCGTGCAGGGGGCGGTACTGAGTGGGGCTGACCAGGTCGGTGACGTACTGGTGGTTGACGTCAATCCACTCACCCTGGGGATAGAGACAGTGGGCGGGGTCATGACCAAACTTATTCCTCGCAACTCACCAATTCCCAACAGAAAATCGCAAATATTCTCGACGGCTGTCGACAACCAACCGTCCGTAACCATTCAGGTATATGAAGGAGAAAGAACAATGACGAAAAATAACCACCTCCTGGGAACATTCGAGTTGACTGGCATACCCCCGGCGCCGAGAGGAGTACCCCAAATCGAGGTCACGTTTGAAATTGATGCCAACAGCATATTGACCGTGTCGGCAGAAGACAAGGGGACCGGAAGTAAGAATAAAATCACGATTCAGAATGACAATAACAGGATATCCCCAGAGGAAATAGAAAAAATGATAAAAGATGCGGAAACCTTTGCGGAAGAGGACAAACGGGTGAAAGAAACCGTGGATGCTAAGAATGACCTAGAACATTTTGCTTATTCACTGAAAAATCAGATCAGTGATAAGGGACAGCTAAGTGAAAAACTAAGTGAAGATGATAAAAAGGTCATCCAAGAGGCTGTAGAGTCCACGATTAGCTGGATTGAATCTCATCCTAGTGCCGAACTCGATGAACTCAAAGAAAAGAAATCAGAGTTGGAGAATATTGTGCAACCAATCACAAGCAAACTTTACCAAGGAAATTCGGGTTCAAAATCCGAGGACCGGGAGGATCTGTGATGACGTCATCGACCATCCGCAATCTGTGATTTCATACAAACATTGTCATTAACTCTGTGTAGTGTGTTCATTCATCGTCATTCATCGATATCCACAACTCCTTGATCTCTCTTGAGTCTTTCAGACAGAGTTCACGTTTGTTCATGTGTTACATAACTTAGTTACTTGTATATGCAAAGATCCGTTTCCCCTGTACTTATGTTGTTGGTTATTTATTTACACAAACGTGTAAATATTGTTTTACAATAAAATTATTAAAAATACACGATATTTGAATTATTATTGTTTTAGACAGGTTAATAACTATTTTTTTAAAACTCGAAATGTTTAAAACACAATTCATATCAAAATGATTGTGCACAGCAAATCATTTGAAATTAATTTATGAGTTTATTTATTCCTCGTTCAGAGGTTACATATACATCAAGGGGCGCATTAGTAGATTAACTATATATTTCAAATTGAGCTGGTTTGATTTGAACATTTTTTATGGTATATAATTAAAATACATATGCAAATGGTTCGGACACAAGTTCTAACAACTTACTAGGTCTTTACCACTGAGCTGGAATATAAAAACATGAAACAATTTTTTTTAACGAGAAAATATTTAAAAACAAATTACTTACCGTAATGGAACAAGGGAATGGAAAACGGAAATTGCGTTGCAAATAAACAATAAAAAATGCATTGCAAATAAACGTATGTTTAATAAAAAAAACCATCATGCATACTGGTTTGTAATAAGATTTCATAATGAATAATACTACGTTTCCTTTCTTGGTTGTAAACACTTGAAATCGGTATTTTAACTACCGATGTGATCAGTCCAAAGCAACATTGTTTCAGTAAAGAAAAAGAAACATCGTCATTTATTGAAAAGACGCAGTATATTATGTTGTTTGTTTACCCTTGCACTAACAAAGAGTTTTTAACATTTGATGGTAAAAAAAAAACCCAATATACTAGTAAATATATATATACTAGTATATGTTATCTGTATGTGTTTACGTCTACTCCATCAAGGGCACATAATTCTGCATTACTAGTAATATTGTCCATGAAACAGTGTCTGGGGGAAAATAGGAGAAATAGCAAGCAATGAATTAAAAAATAACAAGTCTGTACTTAGATTTCTTTTCCTTTAAGGGTTGTTCGCAAATTCTGGTGATAAAGGGTTATTTCTATGTACATTATTTGACAATGTTTTATTTGTTTTTTAGTCACAAGAAGGAGCATAAGGAGTTGAAGATCAATTAGCTTGTGCATCCCTTACTCCCTTACGTTGTAAAAAAAAAAACAGAGTTCAAAGGTCATTTGTTACATAATTGCATGTAGTATTTTGTGGTGTTTCCCCCAAACTTTCGAACTGTTTCGAGTCTGCACGTATTAGCTCTTTCAAGTGGGTGCACACTGTGAATTCATCCTCCAACATCTCGACCCTAGTATGCAAAAATGTTGGTGTGGCAGTTATTTGCTCAAAAACGTTTGAAGATTGCAATTGTATTTTTAACTAATTCAAGTTAGGAAGGTGAATTTATACATTTATTGATCCACAGTAGTTATCAGTATAACTATATCAAAGAATCTTGAAATGCTCGTACGTCATTGATGTCATCTTGCCAGTCATAATCATTTCAATGTTTAATAATTTCATAGAAATATAAACAAAAGTTAAGCAATTAATTCACGAACGAATCGCACAAGCGATTCAACGGGCTCAGTCCTGAAAAGTTAGTGAGCATAGACCGCTTTGTTGTAAGATTTGAAATGGCTAATATATATAAATACTCCTCTTAAATTCTTATCAGAGTGGCTTGTTGATGGGAGGGAGTCTATATTTATAATCTAATGCAAGGGAAGTCTTCAGGAATTCGGAAGTTGAATTAGTTATCCAGGTGAAAACCTCGGATTTTATGAATGGCCCATGTGATTAGGTCGACGGTTGCCCTCAGTCCTGTGTTATTGTTTACTTCTTTGCTGTCTGATCGTTGCTTCATTACATTCTGCTTTGCTATTATAATGTATCAATGTTCTAGCCATTTAGCATTGCCCCTAAGCACTAAACACACAGGTTATTAACTTAAATATATATGAATGTATAAATTTTGCAGTTAAAATTGTCTTTCCATAGTCGAAATGCAAGTCTTCAAACATCCATGCATTCAAGAATATACATCATATCACATTCAAAGACTGAAAAAGACGGATGCATGCAAAAATATTTAAAGATGTTTGAATTTTTATACCTTGTTATCAATTTCAGAGTCAATATAACCCCAGTTGGAGAAAATGAAGGTGACGCGACTATTTTTAGTGTATCCAAGACGTCATACTTTCCCGTTTCACAACTTAGAAGGGAAATTTCCTATCATTTCAAAATTAATCTCTTAGTTCCGAATAAACGGTAGTTCCTGTTTCTCTGGCTTTATAAAAACCACTTACCACGTTAAGCTCTTTTTATTTGGATGACTACGATTTGTAAAGACATGATGCTTTTATTAACTTTGGTAAGTATATGGATAATGAGCATTTTAATGATGAATAGTTGATAACTTAGTTACTAATGATCACCTATAGATTTAGCTGATGTAACTTATCTCTAGTACTATTCGTTTGTTGTTGTTGTTGTTGTTTGTTGTACATCTCAGCTCAGCAAGATTTGCTACCCATTCTTTATAACCAGTTATAACACCTAGTTTTATATGCATTTTTTCTTCAGACCTCTGGATATCTATTGCAATTGGTTTATTCAAGAACGATACCCCGTCTTTGCAATGAAGCCCAGTTAAAAGAATATCTGGATCGGATGAACAACGAGACCTTTCTTTCCTCGGGAGGGTACCAGTTCTTTGCACATGAGACCCCTCTCCCAAATCTCAATCCATCGTACAGGTGCCACGACCTTCAGACAGAGGACTCAGATCTCTTGCAGGATAGATCCAGCTGCCCATGGTATTACATCTACCAAAAAGACCCATTGAGATTCCCGCGCTTTATTTTAAACGCTCACCCAAAGCATGGTGGCTGCTACGCCAACGACAATGGCCTTCCCAGGCATTGTAGAGACCTTATTAATGGCGGACCCAATCCAAACGGCGTCTGCGAAAAATTTGAAATTGAAGTTTTGACGTTTAAAAAAAAGTCTGTATTTGACCATTGTTATACAGTTGAGGAGAAACAAAATATAACTCTTGGGTTTGGTTGTGTTTATCGAAGGATGCAAATCGTGCCATCACAAAGACGTAATAAGTTTGTCAATTTGACATAGTCGGCAGCGAAACCGGAACCGGAAGTTAGAGTACGGTGCATCCGTCCATTTACTGAAACAGTATTATGTGTCTACAGTATTCAAACGAAATGGATATCTTGTTTAAAATTTGAAACTTGTTGGAATTAGTTTTAAACTAACTGTCCAGGACATCAGAAGACTTAAAATGTTTTCAAATTTTCATTATTGATATTCGTTTAATATTGAAATTGCTTGATGTATGTGAAAAGCAATGTAAAAGCAAAGACTCTTCTGTTCTAGTAGAAAAGAGGACGTCTTCAAAATGTTACACCTGTCCCTAGGATCATATAAAATCTTCGACTTAAGTCAAATGTCAATGATTCGTCAGATACTCAAAGACTTTAAATCAACACTAAAACTATGTATATCTATTAATATCAGAAACACCCCTACATTACATTTCAAATGTTTGCATGTTCTTTTAACGTTAAATGCCAAGTCTCCATTTGGACTTTAGACAGTTTCATGAACCTGGGACTAGGAAATTACTCTATCAATAGGCGTTTAAAGGCCCACATGAGATTACACTATAAGTATTGTATCATCTGATTTCATAATATGACATTGTATCTCCTCATTATGTATAATAAATCATTTTGATGTTTAATCCGGTGTTCAGCGATGTTCACGTGTACATGTATATTTTCTTTTTTTATAACGTCTGTCTCCGTTTACTCTTGAATTCTAAGCATCTTTCCGGATTAGGATTATTCTTCTAAGTTCTTCTCAAAAAGAAATTTTCGACAGTCCCGTCCGCAGCAAAACTTTGTTTCAATATAGTTTGGTACTGTCATACATTTGTAACATTTATATTAACAAGACAGTATCAATGAAACTAACATTCTTTCTATGCATAGCTGTAATGGGATTCGTTTTTTAATAAGGGCTTTTATAAGGACTTTTATTTGGAATTTCCTTAACCTCTGGCTTTCAGGACGAAACTATAGCGTGGTTTTATTGAAATTTACAGGCTTGCAGGTTACGTTATCAATTTGTATAAAAGTAACAGAATCTCCGAGTTTAAAGGAACATACGGCACGTAATAATCAAGAACATTTTAGATGTATCTGCTCCACTCGTCAATCTTACCATTCTCACATGCGACATAATTATTTTCTAGTATAATATCTAGCAATAAAATCGAAATTACCTTCCGTGCTATATATCTCTTTCTAGTATTTGATTCCTTGCAAGTGTATTCATATCTATGCGCAGGGTTTCCGTTTCCGTTTTGTTGAGATGTTATCGATACAATCCAAAGTCCCTTTACTTTCCAATCATCAAATTCGTGAATTTTGAGGTGCATGCCTTTTACCCAAAATGTAACATTTCTACATGTACTGTTTGTAAATTTTCAATAGTGAATTAAAGATTTGAAGAAATAAGATCAAAATAAGTCAGTACATTAGGGAAAAACATCCAATTGATAATACAAATGAATGCGTAGAAAGCAATGTTTCAAACTGACGAAGCACCATTTCCGAAAGGTTGGTTCTGTTACATAATACATTTTGTAAGTTCATATCATCAACGCGTTTGCATATCAGTGGAGAAAAACCCTGTCATATAGCCAATACAGAAAGAAGACGGCGTCTATCTCAATGTTAAAGAACCAATGCTCGCAAAACAAAACTCGAGTGTAAAAGAAAGAAAATTAAAAATATTAAATATTATTTTAATTTAAACACATGAACAAACACACAACAGACGAAGACAACCAGCACAGCTGGTATTCCTGAGACAAAAAGATGAACTGACATAGGACGATTTATTTATTAAGCTGTCATCCAATTCCTCACGTTCCATATAAATACACTGTATCCGGGTACCTTTACAGGACCGCTTATGAGATCCATAAATAAAATCTGGAAAAAGCAAACAACACCTCCTGTTAAATCCTAGAAGATATTGATCAGACATCGGATTAAATAATCTGAGCTGAATAAAAACGTCTGATACGATAACTTAGAATCCAAAGCATCTTGCTACCCAATAAGAGCAATATGAATATTAACTTAATCTTGTAACATAATCATAATTAATCTGCAAAAATCATAGAAAAGTCGGAACCAGATTGACTTACCAAAATCACAACACTTCAATGGCTTGTTTCTTCATCTGCAAAATTCTTTCCGTTTGAAAATGTCTTACTCAGCCATTCTGCTGCACGCTTCCGTCTTCCGCTAAAGGAGAAATGTATTGTATTACAAGCCTTGCCCCTGCCGACCTACTGACCAATGCATAAATCTTCAACCAAACCGATTAACCTTCGTTATTTGGCATTTTAAAGATTTGGACACAGATAGGAATTTTAAACTTTTTAAAGTCCAAGGACATATACCGAGGGAAACGTAGATGGTACACGACTTTGATATGAAAGTTTCTACCACTTAATAGAGTAAATGTTTAGATGTCACAGGCGATAGAAAAATGACCAGGAAAAATGTAAATCATATAAGAATATTAAAGATCAATTAAAGCGTTTACGCATTATTTTTTTAAACTTAAATACATAGTACCTAAGTTTGAATTGTTGCATATTTTGGGAAATATTAAATTTACACTGTTACAAGAAAAATAACTTAGCAACATTTAAAGACAGATTTAAAAAAAAAATAGAAAAAAGATGAAATTCTGCACAAAACTGTGAAGAACATAACAATGATGAAAGAAGATTAAACATCTCTGTACGTTTGTATAAAGCAAATGTAGAAACTAGAAAAGAAAAAAATACGGAGGTGGATAATAATGATATACTCTATGTGGCTGTTTAGACATATTGAATAAATCACAGAGGAACGAATTACTAGTACTATGTGCACCCACTAAAACTAATCTACACGATAGAAGAAAGACTGAGGGGAAAAGCCAAGGTTCGACACAAGAGGGTCCACAAATACACAGAATACGAAGAAGAGGGCTTTGAAGAGACAGTGAAAAGAATTTCGCATGTCTGTGAACATATAAAGCCCGTCCAGATACCTACATCAGAGCTGGGTCTAACTGTCCGTGTGCAACGTTACCGCGCCCATGAACTAACGCAATAAGCGCTTGAAGCTCCGCAATGCGTTGATCAGAAGAAGTGCGTTTCCTCATAAATCTGTATATTGTAAGAATACCATTAGAATCATAAGTCAATCAAGGAACAATTTTTTTCTTCTTTAGAAATACTCTTACTAAACAGATAATAAGAAACCAGAAGACAAGTTGAGTGAAGTTGGAGGACGCAGTTTTTGGTTTAGCAAAAAGGTCGAGACAGAAAAAGGATATACCTTCACAACTAGCCAGACTGAGAGAAGCATTTGGGAGAAAAGCACACACACAAATGACGTCACAGAGCGTGGAGTCACCACGTCACTCTAGAAGCAGACGACAGTTATAACATTACTACCTACATCTTGTAAGGGTCATAAAGACCGTGAGCTATAACATTTCCCTGGTTCTTCAAACCTAGCAGAGCTTTTATTTCGGCCATTCGCTGATCGGACCATGATCTCTTGTCATATCTGGATAATGTAAAACGATATATATGTAATAAAAATTAAATGTATGCTGGTAACCCTTCATTCGTGAACCATAATTGGTCGGATACAATGCCGAACTTCAGTCTCGTGGAGGAGTCATCTTAACACGGGTTCCCAGCATGCATTTGTATTTATATTAATGCATGCGTATCGATACCTTCTGAAAATGTCCACTAATCCGCATGCGTATTGTGAACATCCGGTCGGTAATCTGTTGAGTATTTCTCGTATGGCATGTAATTCTGATAATCTCATATCTGCTGTCTGTCGTTTAAAACTGTAAATGACATAGTTCTTAACAAAAACACACAAAGCAATACAACAAACTTCAATTCAAAACAGTATTTTAGAGATAAAGAAGAGTTATAAAACGTATATGAAATGGACTTGCACAAAATTATGACAGGAAAAAAGCAATAAATTATATTGAACCAGTGCTAATGTCTTTAAAAACATAATTGCAATGATCAACGAGTTTTGAAGTTCTAAGAAAAGTGATCGTTTCAGCCACATTGCAGAAAAAGATTGAATCCCTTTTAAGACTGTGATAATGATGTCAAGTGCGCATCACCTCGTCTGGAAGATTGATCAATTGTAATTAATAAAAGAACATTTTTATGATGATGAAAGTTAACGGATAGACCAGGGCTTGCAATCACGACACAGAAATTTTGAATATGCTTAAGATCATAGAGTTATAATATTTGTCATCGATGATTGGTTTCCACTTTTTTTAAACTTTGATGCTCATTTATCACATGCTCAATAAAAGCATATCGTTAATAATAAAAATGCGCAAATTCTATTTGATTTGTCGTTCAGCATTTGGAATTAAAAAACAGTTATTTTCAACTGCTCTAAAGAAATCTTACTTTGCCGTATGATTATTTTTTTTCAGATATTTTATCGTTTGCTTGTAAAGACAACATATTGATAATTGAAATGTATGCTGTCAATTTCAATTTCTATGTTAATCTTAAACTGGTATAGTATTAAACAGTGCCTATATAACAGCATTTAAAGAGGAGAAATATCTATATATTTTACAACATTGGTTTACAGTTTAGAAAAGTACAGCTTGCTGGAAAGTATTGGAAAGAATTGACAAGAAAGAAATTCAAGAAAAACTAATTACAAGTTCTATCAGAAAAAAGGCGACATTTTACAACTGATATTGTACCAAAATTTTAATTTTTGATTTATAAATTTGCGAAAATAAAATTCAAGAAACTCGATTTAACTTACCGCGCTTCCTCGTCCTGATCTAGAAACCGGCTATCTACCAAACTGGACACAGCTATCAGCAGACAACACACACTGGCCAAGATCTGTGTTCGGAGCATCTGCAACATGAAGGAACAGTTAATTCCACTGTCAAAACGAATCCGGTGGATTAATTCCGTAAATATTCTTTCTTCTTTTTTTTGTCGCCTCTCATTCAAAACTGAACTGTAGCAACCCAAAACACTTTAGTATCTAGTTTTCATAAAATTTTGTTTTTGTTATGTTTTGTTACTTCTGTGTATGCTGGTTTCGGAAATTCAACACTGAGATGCTGGCCCTGAAACACTGTTCTATATTTCTCTCATTGAATGAAAAAGGAATAGATTTAATTCACATATATTATTTCTATGAATGGTTGAAAATAAGGTAAAGAACGCATTTAGCTACCCCACCCCCAACTTATGGTAATTACACTTATCAAATTGAATGCTATTGAAGATAAATGTTTACGGTCAATGTTAAGAAAAGAACAATTTTCTGGGGGGAAATTAACGATTATGAGTCTTTCCTAAACAGTTAAAGCAATGTGATTTTTCTTAGTTACCTTACTTACAGAATTATATAAATGAAAATAATTTATTAACAAAATATTTAGCAATGCTACCTCGAAAGTTAAATGTTGTAGTTATTAGTATTTTTACTCATCAATTACTTTTTCTTTAATTTTTTCATCTTTTTAAAATTCCAAATTGATTAAATATCAAATGAAAAGAAATAATTTTATAGAAATTGCTTTTGAATTTGCAAACTCCTAAGCATGTCTCCTTTATATAAATACTAACCTTTGTTTCTGAATAATCCGCTTTCTTTCTCCCTTAGCACCTATCAATAATGGAATGGATGAAACATTTTCACCTTTCGAATTTATAGCGGCTGTGTCGTTAGTAAAATCACGTAGGCAGCTAAGAGACCAATCGGTCTTGAAGTACCTCCAACCTGACCCCGTTCATTTACATCAGAAATGACGATCCTCGTACCGAGGAGGAGATATTGCTTCTACGCTTATTTTCGTTACTTTTTCAATTCATTAAACTTCTTAGTGTTAGCAGAAATTGCAGAAGCTTACAATTCTTGTACTAGATAATAAGATAGTAATATTTTCATGTCTTTAAAATACGTTTTCTTTTTGTCTTACGATTGTGAAAATGACTTTGAAGATAAACTCAAGGAAAAAAATCCATTTGCTTGTAGCAATGAAAGACGAACTCCAATTTACATGTTCTGTATATGCTTAAGTTTGAGATTGTTCTTTTCTTTTTTGAGATTGATTTCTGTCAATAACAGATGTTTTGTGCGTACGTGTGTGGAATGAATGGGAGGAAATTGCCAAAGTGTCGCGCGGGTCAGTAGTGGGTCAACAGCCGAAAATTACTCTGTATGTTGAACTTAGTCCCTGGCATGCGCCCATTACCACTTCAACCTTCTTATTAATAGAAAAAAGTCACAGTCTTCGTTGTAAAAATAGTAATATGCACCGATTTAAGTTGGTATATATATATACTTTAAGTTCATAATATGAATTGGTGAAATTGTAAAGGAAATTATCAAGATTATGCGTAGCTGCTGATGCCACAGTGAAGTGTTGTTAATATACTGGTTGACCTTGGATTTCAATGATTAAAAATGACATTGCCACGTTTTAAATTTCGACGAACAATTCATCACGTGATAAGATTAATGCAAGAGACCTAGTTAACCTTATGGTATATCTACTGCTTCATCTTTCTTCGTAAGGATTTTTGGTTCAAACATAAAACAAATTGTACAGTTATCTTTAGATTTATTCCTTGCATTCTGAAGCAAATATTAGAGAGCGGTATTCTAGGAATTGGTAAGGTGGACAACAAGTTTTTAAAAATTCATAAATCAGAAAACCTTCAATTCAATATGAATCTAATGTGATACAGATGCTGAAGATGACGCGGAAACTGTAAAAAAAAAATCTCTGTTATCAATTGAAAAAACCTTAAAATAAGTGTACACCGTTAAAGTTGAAAAAAAAGAGAGATTTGAAGACAGCAATTCATTTTTTATTTGGAAGAATGTTATAACACTGACTGAATCAAAAAATATCAAAATCATAAAATATTAATTTCATTTTTGATATATGATTAAATTTAAAGATTAATTCTTAGTTGTGTTTATAAAATTGCTAAAGCATTTTAGCAGCAAGAAAAAAAAGCAAAATAGTTTAGAATTCTATCTGGAAATAATACAGCGGTTTGGGTGGAAATCGTAAATCTGGAATGTCAATACGGGATAGATATATCGAATGACAGGGCTGGTCCCATGTCACGAAGTCGATCATTGCCAGTGGCGGAGACACCCATACATAGCTCAGAAACAGGGGTTTCCTACGAGATTTCTCAGAGCCCCTTCCTCCATTCCATCCCGATTATTCCAGAGACCATTATCAGAATCATGTATTTTTGACAGCTATCTTGGTTTGGGTAGGGGCGCCTTATCGTCTTGGTTTGCACAAAAGATTAGGCATGACGGGGAAAGTATTGGGGATGACGAAGGGTCCTTCCCCGGCAGATGGTCAGGGAAGAGAGTTCTCCACAAAATCTCGACATTCTCTGATAATGGACACTTGTTTGGTGACAATACAAAGTTAAGTCCTGGCGATCATGACTCGGCAACCAGTGGGGGAGGGCCATTCTTGTTTTCTTTAAGCTTTGAAAAGTTGACAGGTATATAGGTAGTTTGATGTTCTAGACTCATTTGAATTTACGTATAAGTTGCAGTGTGTTATTAGCATATTTCATGCATACTTATCGTTGCATATGTATACTTAAGAGAAAATAGAAAAAGTACTAAAAAGACTTTGTCACAATAGTTTTGCAAATCTAGTTACCATTTGACTTAAGGGAGCAATGGCTTGTCAGGATTCTTGAGAATCAATATGCTGCATTCCAAAGTGTTTATTCTAATTTTGATCATGTGAAAACGATATGTGGGGTAGAAGCTAATCAGACGATCTGGCAATACTTTATTAATCAACTGTATCTGAAGTCTTTTAGTGTGTAGAGAAAAGACAATGTATTGAACGCAATGACTGCCAACTACTTAAATGACGATCTATCATGAAGTGGAGTGAATGTTCCCATTTCCGACCGAGAATCTGTTACCGACAGCAAACTAAAACTCCCCAACATCCGCTAGATTTCCATCATTTGTCTCTCATATTACATAACAGGTTCGTCCCAGAAACTACTGTTTATTTAAAAAGCAATGTCTTCCGGCTAAAGAACAAGAGATTTGGAAAGCGTCAACTATTTCTTCCTCCGAGGGAGTCTTTGATTTTTTTAACTTGAGGTTTTATTCATGTATATATATATATATATATATATATATATATATATATATATATATATATATATATATATATATATATATATATATATATATATATATATTTTTTTTTTTTTTTCTTAATGTTTTCCTTTCTTTTTTTAATGGGTTTGACGAATGTCTTTACGTTTAGTATATATGTGTCGAACATATACTATTTAACTAATAAAAATTTATTTAACAAAAGCCAACTATTTGTAAAGGAAACAAACATACAAGGACGGACTAGGTGAGCTTGGTTCGTTAGTTTCCATAAGAGTACAACAAGGACTTGTCGACTTCATTTAGTACCGGCAAATTTGGGAGTGATCGGGCTAACCGCAAAGTCCTTAATGTAAATTACTTCCTAGTCAAACTTGGCACTTAAACTCCTACTGTACATGACCTCCGGCATAAAAGCAAATTAAATCCTCTGATTTGAATCTGTTAAAAGTTTTTTTTTTTTGAAGTTTCAGTTTAGCCTGTACCTGCATGGGTGAACATAAGTTTTAATGTAAAAATCGTTGTGTGTGCTTAATTAAATTAAATATGATGTTTATTGAACAAATATATGCATTTTTGTGATACATATTTGCATGACGTTAACTTCGTGAAGTTTAAATTTTGTGCAATTTACTGTCATTTATAAAAATAAATGAACTTAATTTTCTACACTTGCTAAAACATTATTTTATACGACATCAATTGTTCACAATTAATTTTGTCCTAACAACGTATAAAATCCTGTTGTGTATTTACATCTGGCATTTCATTGCTTTTACGTTATCTTGGAAGAAAATCACAAGAGGACCTGCAAACAAAACGATCATCTTTGTTCCTCTCTCTTGTACAATTACTTCTTATCAAAATGGAAACAACACAAAAAGAAAAGCGCGGAGCTTTCTTTTGCAGAAACATGGCAATGATGATGAATATATACAAACAAGCGACAAATCAGCGCGCCGTTTAGATCGACAAGAACGTTTGCTTGGGAGCTGATCATTTCACTTTGACAAATCATTATTTTCTAACGAACAGAACGCAGAGCATTTAAATTTATCCTTTTTAATCATTAAGGAGGCTGGTTGGTCATAGCCGTTTTGATACTTTATTGATCTCCTTTAGAAGAAGAGAGCTGTATAAAGATATAAGACACTATAGACATTTTAAATTTCTGAAAATATCTTTAATTTTAAGATAGAACGAAAAATCCTCCTCTTGGTTGTAGAGTTAAATAATCGCCATAGGGCAAGGCGGTGGATTTATGAAAAAGCAAAGATTTAAATTGTTTTATTGCGTTTCTAACGTTCTAAGAGCCTTAAATTAATTAAATTAACCCGACCTTGAACAACCTTAAAAAATGTGAACGTACAATTAAAGTTGAAAAGAAGTAAGCCTTTTACTTCTAATTTATAAATGATTTTATACAAATATCAATGATATATTTTTAATTGAATTTTGATCAAGGTTTATATGTAAAATAAGGAATTTTACAACCCATTAAAAATAATTAAAAATGAAAAGTTGACATTACTAGCTTTTTTCTGTGTCCTTTTTGGGTGTTTTTTGTGTTTGTGTTGTTGTTGTTGTTGTTGTTTTTTTGGTTTTTTTTGGTTTTTTGTAACTTAGTATATTTTCACTTAACTTTAAGAAAAATGAATTATACATATGTAAACTTTTTTCACTATTACACGAAAAATCAATCCGCATGACAGCACTTTTCAATTTGTAAAATCATTGATATTGATACACATAATTCGTCATCACTTTATGCACTCGTTGGAGAAAACTGAAATTCAAAAGCTACTGAAATCATATTCATGTAAATTAGGTTGAAATCGTTTGCAATTCTTTAAAAACTGCGTCGAATTCATTCCTTTAATATTCCTTTTTGTTTCATGCTACAAGCTATTTGCACGGTTTTGTCAATACCTCATCAACCCTTGTAACATTCCACAATTAAGTTTAGTGGTATGAGAGTATGTTATTAAAATTTATTATAGGTATAACATAAACCTTTCTCTCTCTCAGAAATAACAGAATAAGATTATATTCTTATACATGTATATGTATATTTACTTATGTTGTACTTCTTGAAGGTGTTAGTGAAAAGGCATACAGTACAAATTTGCGATGTACTTGTAAAGTGGATAATAACCTATTGCTTAGCATGGTGTAAATCCTACTTTCAATAAGTGTAAAAAAAAAAAGCAATTAGATCTTGATCGAGATACGTATATACATTTATCAGTAAGATTTCCCACTAGCTGACCTAAAGTCAGTGACCTATACATAGAATTCAACTCGTATATACTCACCGCTGCTCTGAAACGTACATGTGGGTGTGTTCTTCCTGGGACAAAATACTGTTAATCAGAACGATTCCTGATCAATTGCAGATCAACAATTTTAACAACTGGAATTTGTAAAATGAAGATTGTTTCAGGTCAAGACTGCCAGACACGTTATGGTCGCTTGCAAATGATTTAACAGGGATTTGTACTTGAATGTGACAGTTTTTATGACCTGTCATTTGAAGCAATAAACGATCTTATTTCAATGAATCAACGTTATGAGCTGCAGCTATAGCACATCATGGTAAATGTGTCAGCAGAGCAAACAGCAGTCCATAATAACATAATAGCTGCAAAAAGAAAGCGACTTCCGTTTTATGGTTTTATTTTAATGGAATCGAATGGTACATGGCTGTTGAATGCTAGTAGAAAGACGATCCAAAGCAAAATTATTAATGAATATTTTTAATTATATAATGAATTAGATAACAATGTACAACGTAGCTCAGTTGAGGTAAGGAATTTAATTTTACGGAAGAAACTTGCGAGATCTTAATATTAATAGACATTCATCTTCACTGACGAGTTTTAAAGAAAGTCAAACTATAATCTATATTAAGGACAGTCATGCCTTTCTGCATTTAACCTCTTCATCACTTCAGTTGTGTATGTACATGCAATTAATAGGCGACCTGTTCATGACAATTTTCCGATAGAGCTAATGCAGCAGACTGGGGCGAACCTTCTGCTTGCTTGCAAACTGATTTGTCTCGCTTTCAACTCGGCTGATTTGAGTAGATCGCCCTTGATGTGTTGTATGTGTTATCTCTCTTTTCGAGCAGTCGTACATGTTAAATTTCCTGTCTGTTCGTGTTGCTTCTGTTGTGTCGGACGATTGTTCCTGTTATTTTCGTTTTACCTTGTAGTTCTCTCTTTTCCAGGGACCACTCTATATAGTACAATACAGTTCTAAATGTTGTTTTGTGTTATTGTTGCCTAGTAATCACTCTTGTTGTTGTTATTTACGTATATTATTATTTAGATTATTTTTTAATCTATTGTATTGCATTTATGTTGTTGTTTTTTTTTTTATATTCGCGCGATGTTGCTTTTGTTTTGTCTTTTTATCAAGCTACCATTCTTAGTAATGTTGCTTTTGGGGTGTTTTTTTTCGTTCTATTCGAGCGACCGTTCTTGATAATACTCGTATTACTTTTGGGTTTTTTTCTTCCCTCTACAGAGATAAGCGAGCTTCCTTATTAATATTACTTTTTGGGGTTTTCTTTTTATTTGAGGGTTCTCTTTATTTTTCATTTATTTTATTTGAGGGGGGGGGGGGTGTTTGTTTTGGGGGTTGGGGGTGTTGTTTCTTTTTTTGTGTTTGTTTGGTTTTTTTTTTTTTGGTTTTTTTGCTGTTAGTATTGCTATTTCGTTTTAATATTCGAGAGATATTTTTGTAGTTGCTTTTGTTCTCTCTCTTTTCAAGTGATCGTTCTTGCATCTGTTGATATTTTCCCCTCTATACAGTGTATCTAGAACAAAAAGACCAACATATATCAGCTAAGATACAGTTCAGAGTTATTACAGAAAACCTTCTTTCAAAATACCGGTATACTTCATTTGTGTTATCATGTATCAGCATAAAATTAGTGATGTTTAATAGATTTTTATCATTGAATATCTTTACTCATTCATTTCTATCTGAAATAATCGTCTGAACGTTTTAAAAGTTCTCAAATTTACGAAATGGATCGTCGGAACGCATAACAGACAGATAAATTAAATTTTAAAGCCAGTGGAAAGCTTTCCTAATAACAATTTTTATTCGGAATTAATATTTTTGAAAACCCTAATTGAACAGATATGTTAAATTTAACAGGTGGCAGTTGTCATGTTTAACACCTGACACTATTAAGTCAATATTTTTTTCGAGGAACCATTGAACCGTATGAAAGAATTGTGAAAAAGAAAGGAAGATATGAAATGAATTAGATTTAAAATAAATCACGTTAAAGAAATCAAATACCCAAACGAACTCTGTTTAATCATATTATTTAAAAACTCCCAAGGTGGTAATTAGAAATGTTGATTTCAATACACGGTGATTCCAATACTCAAGCCACATGGTCAGAATTTCTTATCTCTTTTTATCTCTTTTTTAGAGGATGCACACATATCAGAACTTTGGACACTGTGCAGAGTAATATCAAAGCTCTCTCTCTCTCTCTCTCTCTCTCTCTCTCTCTCTCTCTCTCTCTCTCTCTCTCTCTCTCTCTCTCTCTCTCTCTCTCTCTCTCTCTCTCCCTCTATCTCTCTCTCTCTCTCTCAAGTGTGTGTTCACTAATTAAACATGAAATTAAAATTAAATATTCTTTCCTAGTAAATAATGAATCAAGACACTAGTACTCTGTAAATGTGGAAATGTATGACTGAAACAAATGCATATTATATATGAAGTGGAATCTAGTGCCCGCAATTTTCCCCCTTTCATAGCAACAAACTATTTGGGAAAAAAATCATGCATTGACTTTGAAGGTCAATAATCAAGTATGGGAAGGCTAGGATTAGAATTAATTTGAATTTATAAGGATTCAGAATTTTTACAATATTCGATACAACATTTCTGTACTGAGACTGCGTTTTCACTATTAAAAAGATATAACAGAAAGTTAAAAGAGGTTTAAATCACATGATATGTAACGCGCATGCCTTCGCGGCGGGGGAAAATCCCAACTCAGTTCGCTTTCTCCATAGTGGATTGTGACAGTGCAACTAAGCTGCGGTGTAAAATATATATCACAAAGCAACAAAAGATAACTCTAAATTTAGACCTCTTGAAGCAGACATGGATATTTCCTTTTCATCTTGATGAATTTAAAGAATTCGGATTTTTGCTCGGATTATTAATCAGGACACCGTATGTATTGAATAGCTCGGTTAAAAATCGGCTTAGAGGTGGTATTTTAGTGAATCTTTCGACAAAAAAATATATTTTCGTCTTTTTTGTATTTAGGATTATTATGCTCTCATTGTTTCCCGATCAAAGAGGGTGACCTTTCAGAGGCTCTAAGCTCCTCCGCGGTCCCTGGAGGTTTTACGTATTGGACTGTAACTCGGATCAGCAAAAATGCACCACGCCGGGGCTACCTGACAAGCTGGTGAGACTGTCATCTCCTTGAGGATGTGATTTCATATCAAACATCGGTGCCTCTTATCAGCCTCAAACTCTCAAGTTGACAAGTCACCTGCAATTCAGTTTGCAAAACAAATCGACAGTTTTATTTTCATGCCGGTGTCCGCGATGACGTCAAATGGAAAGACGAAGCCGAACCCCGAGGTCAGACTGGCCGTTCTGGGGCGGGCCGGAGTCGGGAAGTCGGGTAAGTCTGCATTTGATTTTTCGAATTTTTTGCGAGATGACATCTCTTCTTAAAACAAGTGCAGTTTTATGTTTTGAAAAACAACGGGAAAAGTACAAACCTATTTAATCTAGAGAGAGTTGATGTCAAAACATTGCTAATCTCTTTTTTTCAGAGAGAGAGAGAGAGAGAGAGAGAGAGAGAGAGAGAGAGAGAGAGAGAGAGAGAGAGAGAGAGAGAGAGAGAGAGAGAGAGAGACAGGGGGTTCAAACAGTTACAATATACAGACGGAAGTGACAGACGGACAGACAAGGCTTCAAGAATTACTGTAAAAAATACTGAGTAATTACAAGATTAAACATTTTTGATAATCGGTTCGTTTTGTTATCTTAAACGATCTGACAACTTGACATCTTTCCCTAAAACGTCCCATATTCCTTTGAAGAATCTGATATCCCATAACACACATAATATATTCCTGTTTTGAAATGAAAAATCAATAAGTTTAAAGTCATTTCATAAAAAATACATTATTTATCAATATTTTATGCAAATAATGCTTCAGACACATTGGCCTGGCTTTTGAACAAACCGCAAGTTGTTGAACTGCTATGAAGAGGTCTCGTCTGGTAGAGATTAAACTCTATTAAAATTCCAATCATCTTTTAATAACATGATAAAAGCTTTTTTTTGGCCATTTACAAATTGAAATCGTTTACTTAATACGTGGAACGATGAAAAGAGAAATTCGTCATCACAAAACTGTGTTAGCGGTTTTGCAATGTATTATTCACTGATGGCACTGCTAGAGTTTTTAAACCGAAGCTTGCATGACAACCTTCAGAATTGTAAGTGCAAGATAAGACAGCTAGGAAAGATACTTGAAGACCCGACCCTGCCTCACCAGTATCTGTGTGTCAGTACTCTCGCTAGGTCTATGTCTAAAGGAGTTTGTAATCTCAAAGCACTTGCAGCTTAATGGATCAATGTCTTCATTGCAAATTCACCACAAGGCGTAACGATTTACACCAAACACCAGAATCGTCATTTTCAATTAAATTGATCTTACTTATCTTTACTATACGCCCGCGGTTGCGTGCAGTGTGAGTACGTGCAAGTACTGCGGGGTCAAGGGTCAACGGGTCGAAAGAGCTGGGTGCTCCGTGTTTCTGAAGATCTAACGGCCAATTAGGATTATCTTGAAGTTAAATTTGTGGTTATACGTTGCATTTGTTACAATAAATACGCCAATCTGTTTAACGACTTAAAGGTCTTCTAAAACGGGAAATGGCTAATATTAATTTAGTCTGTGAGGCTTTCTGGCCACTTTACCAAATGATCGACCTGAAAAAATCGTGAACTATTTAATTCAGATATGATAAATATTCTAAATTAGTTTAACTTTATCAATCAATTTCCCTGTAGATTGGATTTCTCTTATTTGCTTTGAACGACTGGTTATACACTTTGCTCGTCGAGAAATGATATTAGCAACGAGTCTGCTGTTTTCGTTTTTGTTGGATGTTCTACCAACGCCAGATTCCTTGGAGATAAAAACATACTTTTTAAATGAGTTCAAAATGTCAGAATAATGTCTGTCAAAGGTCTGTGATGATGTGAATCATGACCTCGTTATGACTAGGGTAAGAAATTCCTCGCCTCTTTTCTGGTATTTTACGGGGCACCATTACGGGATGGACGTGTAGGGAGAAAATGATGGCAGTTAGGAGGAGTAGATGAGACTTGAATGCTTATAGCCAGTAATTACCACAGCGCCAGATTCTATAATAAAGACACAACGAAGGCCTCATTAGAAAATCGACTCATATTTTATAGAATATACCCCCAAACCCCGTAAACCTAAATACTGTTTTTCGTCTCTATATGTTTCCGTGAAAATATCTGTGTAACCCAGACATAAAACTGCATTCCTTCATTTTTCTTTCAATGAAAACTACTTCAGGAAAAATCAACAAACATGAAAGAAAGGGTTCTTACATAAAAAGGCAATTACAAAATGACCGATTTTTCGAATACACCAAAGAATGAATGAATCAAGTTGGCAATTTAAATCGTGGCATCCCTACAAGTTTTGAGCAATCGTCTGCAGAAACAAAAAAATCTAATATTCGAGACAGATGAAACCTGTAATTTCACTGTAATTGTTACTCAAAGATTCATGTGTTGAGCGTGCCTTTTCGCATTTATACGCCAAATTAAATGGGCGGTATGCCACATTGAACACCACTGCAAAGTACGCTGATAGCGATGATCAAATAATAAATGTGCACAATAGATACATAACCTAACCTGCTTCATTTTCTTAAACAGGTGTATGGATGCGTAGTTGGAAACTAGGACATAAATCAATACAAACATGCTATATATATAAACAAAGAACAACCCATAGTCTGGCATGCAGCATGTCTTATGTTAATAAAAAAAAGTTAATTAACAAAGATGGATTTTCTACAACGATGATTAGAGCTAATTGGTTGTAAACCGGCTAAGATATCCCACAAGCCGAAAAAAAGACAACATTTTAACTGGAAGCTGACTTAATGTATCAAACCCGACCATATTTCTTCATCTCGGACATGGTTCCGTAAAATGTTTCATTGATAGGAAAGAAAAAAAAAATCATTGACCAAGTTTCCTAGTCCGAGACACTGATGTTAGCAGTCCGAGATAAGATATTTTTTGAAGTGTTGAATCAATGCGATTCTAAATAATGCTGACGCGGAGAATTTTCTAATCACCCATATATTTGTTTACATACATATCTTGACCAATCACCAGGAAACGCGGACCATCTGTGTCTCCTCAGACTCCACCGGTTATCTACCTGACCGACATTAACGGAACGAATCTTGGCCCCTTGTTTCCCCAAAAATCATAACTCAAATTACGCATTTTGTATTGTACATGTACCATCTCGGCATTTTCTACCTGGGCGGCGATTTATCTCAGTTCACGCTATTTGTTTCGTTGATTCATGTGACATGATTTTAATTTGTAATTTATTAAGCGTGATTAATTCTTGTTTTCTGACAGCCCTGGTGGTGAGGTTTTTGACCCGGAGGTTCATCTGGGAGTACGACCCAACTCTAGGTGAGTGTCAGTCAGTCGCTGTCCCTTCACGGGGGGTTCGGCCATTTGCATCTTATTCCGTTATCGTTACTGGCCATGCATATATATACTACTAGAAAACATACGCGTGTATATGTAAAGTTCATAGCCAAGGGTTAAGAACATTTCATTTTTCTTGTCACTGGCTCAACTCCATATGACACATGTTAGAATGAATTACATAACATCAAATGAATTTAAAAATGTGTAACCCCACCCCACCCCAAAAAATGAACTTTTGGACACGCCTTTGTTTTAAAATATTATCTTACGGAACAAGTGCATTCAGACAACTGGTTTCTATTGCCTGATGTTAAGATTGCAGTAACTCTTGTGTAAATCTTCAAATCTCTCTTTCATACTGTACTTTACCAGTTAAATCAAGTACCCTACTTAAATATTTGCAATTAATTGTAAGCTTCAACAGCTGTTCGCTGTAAATTCTCCTCTCTCTATCATTAATAATCAAACTATGAAATAAATTTTCTTCCAATTAGCTCCCTTTCGAAATTATCCACTTAATATGAAGTTTAACAATCACGCCAGGTAATTTGGAATTAATATATAAATGTTACATACATTTACTTATTTACACTTTTTTTGCCGATTTTGCAGAATGTACCTACAAGCATGTGGCGACCTTAGACGACGAAATGGTTACCATGGAGATATTAGACACGGCAGGACAGGTAAAAAATTGAGAAAGTTGATAAGTTAGTTGTGTAATGGCGAGAATTATAACGCCTCACAGCCCAGCGTGAGAAAACCGGGTGACGGTCGTATGTCACAAGACAGTGCCCCATGTACGTCTAGTCTGATAGAGGTTTTTTTATATTAATATGTTAATTTTACAAGATGTAAATTCACCGAATCGGAAGAAGAGAGTCAAGTTGCTAAAATTATATCTCTCAAACGATCGTGTAAAACGGTCAAGGTTAGAGCAGTTGTTTAAATATCATTTGGTAGTAAAGATCGCCTGTCGTGTTCACATTCAAATTCACCATATTAACATTACGTCCGTTTTTATTTGTTAACATCAAGTTTAAAGTATATAGCTGAATGAAAAGCATCTCGAATCAAAGAAAGACGTCAGACACGCAGCAACCTTTGGGAGGGAGGATGACCCTACCAGTTTTTCGGCAACAATTTTTTTTCTCACATTGATATTTTGATAAATTAGATCCTATTAGCCTCCCATGTTTTGTAGATAGTTTAAAAGTTATCTCAATCGTTGGTATTTAAAACAGATTTATTTAGATAAACGATCTATAGCCCACACCCATGGATTGTGGCGAATTATATACAAGTATGACTTTGGCAAGATTTTTGGGGGTAAGTGTTCTCTAACCAACCATCCCCACCCACCCCACAAACCACCACTTAATGAGCATACGTGCAATAATTTAGTACTTTGGGAGCGATTTAATAACATGTATTGATTCCAAACCAAACAAGAACAACGCTTAAATTCTATGCATTTAAATATGATTTCATCAACAATATTTGCTATGCAATGAAGAAAAACTTGTAAATAAAATGTCACATTTTTATAGTTTTTACCTTTGGGTGAAAAGAAAAAACCATGTTTTTTTTTTTTTTCAAATACATCAATTTTTGATTTATTGTAAAGTTTTAACCTTTATATCATTATGTTCTTGGTTTCAGCTTATTTACAACACGATCATAAAGAAGTTTAGTTTTAGTTGGTTTTTTTTATAAGTTTCAAAACAACTTAGTCCTTAGATATAACATGTAAAAATATTATGTTTTTGCTTCACTTGACCATTCAATTAGTAATCAGATTCAAAATCTTAACTGTTTAACCTTAATTTGTTGTTTTTCACCTTATCATTGACATTTCTTTTCAGATTGAAACCTTGCAAAGAGAGGGCCACATACGTTGGGCGGACGGGTTTATTTTTGTTTACGCCATTAATGACAGACAGAGCTTCGAGGAGATCGTGAAACTCAAGGATCATTTAGACGATGTCAAGAAAACAAACGTCCAGTGTGTATTAGTCGGAAACAAAGTGGACCTCATGCGTGAACGTGATGTGAGTACGGCAGAGGGAATGAAACTCGCAACGGACATGGCGTGTGCTTTTTTCGAGACTTCCGTCTGTGAGGGAAGTGAGGAGATCTACGAACTCTTTTACGAAGTGGCGCGAGAAGTCAAAAGGCGCAAACTGATAGAAACTAAATCTCGCCGACGAAGCTCGGCCGCTCAAGTGAAGCAGGTGTTCACAAAAATGTTCAACCCGAACAAACAGACAAACAGACAGAGCTCTATGTGATATACCTTATTTATATTATGAATTCCCTTCCAGTCTGCAAGAATAGATAGAATTTTATTTGAACCACCGTATCACTAGGTGTTTAAACCGACTATGAATCATTTGGATTGACTTTACATATGTACTTTTATTTAGACATCTAATCCTAAGATTACCACAATCTGCCTATCCTGTATGCACTTTGAACATTATGATATTCCTGTTCCAGATGTAAACCAGGTGTCACGTGAATGGCGGCCCTATTGACGCTCAGTGACGCGACACCGATTTCACGCGTCATTTATATTAAATTCATTACACTGTGAACTGATGCGTCATCTCGTCTCTGACAAAACAAAAACTCCTACTAAATCTTAGTTCTCTTAAAATTTTGTTCTTCTTCTTTCATTAAAATTTATATAATAACTTAAAAAAACTTATCTTCATATGCAACGAATAGGAAAAAGTGAAGGGCGTGTTGAACATGACATATATTTTACGTGAAAGAACATTAAAAGCAGGCAGTTGATGAATTACGATCCTGAATAGTGCATAAAAATCAACACACATTTATTACGCTGTAAAATTGTTAAAGTTATAAATGTAAACTAAAAAGTTGATTTAAAAACTGATATTTTATAAATTATACATATAATCAGACAAATCTTTCAACGATTGCATCTGCCTCCGGACGTCATCATTTTGGCATCATGTAAAAAGGATAGTCGGAGTAGTGTTCTTTATCTCCAGGATAATAAAGATCTGTGAATCAGCTCTGTGATGGTGGAGGAAGTATAATTTGTCTTCATCTATAAGTACACAAAAATCATTATAGAATTCGCAAGAAGGATGCTCGAATAATTAATGTATAAGTAACGTCGTTTCTTGCCTTGTTGTCATCAGCATTATATAATTACTCAACCACTACGCTATTATTTCAAATCAAGAAAAAGTTCTTTTTTTAAGGTAAAACCTCGTGTTTAAGAGGCTGAAAATTAACGTGTAGATGAGGATAGTTGATGACGGCCAGTACTAACCTGTCTATGATGACAAAACACGGGAACGTTGAACACGGAAGGATCGGTGATTCCTTTTGTCACATTTTCATACACACTGACGGTTAAATCATACACTGAAACACAGACAGGAATTTGTTAAAAGAACAAGGACTCGTTCATTCTTTGAGTTTCATTATGTAATAATTTTGGTCAGGTCGTGATCAAATCCAAATCCCGCTTGCGCCCGAACAGTACGTCATTTGCATCGATCATTGATGAAAAATATTGTACGATTGTTACGTTATGACAGAGATATAAAAGAATAACGTTCATTTGTGTGTCAAATTAAGTCAAATTCATCGATCGTCTAATGCATCAGTACTTGCATTCCAATTTAAAAAACAAATGATTGAAAATTCTTTAACAATTACTCACCCGGACCGGAAGTAAGTAAGCTCTCGGTGCCCGGATAACAAAGTTCGTACGTAACGCTGAATCTGACTGTAGCGCCACCTGGTGTCACCACCCTGTAGACATCCACAACAGGGCCGGAAATATTGTAAGTTCCCAAGTGACTTGCGTTCTCTGTACGTGTAAAGTGCATAAAACAAAGAATTAAAAGAATTCCAAGTTCCGACTGCAAATTCAATCAAACATTTTTTTCCCATTAACACGTTTTTTGTTTGTTTGTTTTTTGTGTTTGTTTTTGTTTTTTTGGTTTAATTACCAAGTTTATTCAACACTTTTAATAATATCTCACAGAAATACATGTACGTTAAACGTTAAACGACCATGTTATAATCAATTCAGTGTAAATTTAGTTATAACTACAGGCATTGTGCTATCAATTAAAAACAAGACATCGTATCACTATTGTGCAAACGCTAAATAAATGATGTTTAAAGTCCCGTCTAGAGTATTTTACACTTATTAATGCACCAGCCAAGTAATTTGTTTTTTCAATTGGGAAGAACCGTAAATCAAACTCATTGAGCATTTTATTATCAATTGTAGCTCATGAATAGAAGGACATCTATTACGATCTATTAAACACAACAATGTGTAATTGTACATGCCTGGTACACAGTTAGGCCACATTTCTCCGCTGATCGGGGTCGCGATGCAAACTTTTCCATTAGTTATTGTGTACTCTGTTTTCTGAAATACAAAAAGCATTGCATCGTCGTACTCTACAAGATCTTGGCATCAAGAAGTACAGTAATCAGTGGTTGTCAGTATCTCTTCATTGACTGAAGTGTTACTTGAAAGACCGGCGTGTTGAACTGGCGTGGTGAAATGCCATTCACCAAGACTCACACGAAGAGAATAGGAAAACCACTCACACTTCTAGGCATATTGTCCTCAAATTATAAGTATGATGTCAAAGTTTTGTTCTCATAATTTAACTGTTAACGGATACGATTTTCTTCGTACATATATTTACGGGAGGGGGGGATAATTCTAGGCTGAGTTTAAACTCGGCTTGCTATTTCGACCGATGTGCTTTCACTGAACCCGGGACAGTCCTTCATAATTCAATTCATAAAATTCGGCCCCAACCTTGATTTCTTGTCGTACTCGAAATCAAGATACAAGTCTTTCTTGTCCCCATTTTGCAGCTTGAAGAATTATCGAATTATTTCTTCAAATGAAGTTTGTATTTTCTCATAACCTTACGGAAGACGAATAGGGCCACATAAAAAATATTTGTATCTCGTAATTACGAAAAAAGATCTCGTAAAAACGAGAAAATATCTCGTTATTATGAGTTAATTTTCTCGTTATTAGGAGAAACGATCTCGTTATTACGAGTTAACTAGTAAGACCCCACCAAAAAGTTCGCTCTTCATCCCTTTGAAATTTGATCCTGCGGACGTCGGAGTGGTAGAAATTATTCGGATAAGACAAAGTATATTCCTAATTTCGGGTCAAATCTCTTGACACGAATTATGAAGGAATGTTTCGAGTTACGACGAAAGCGTCAGTCCAAATATCGCTCAGCCGAGAGTTGGTGGAGTTTCAGAGAAGTTTTCAAATTAATGACTCTGGTGTAGTTGGGTTGGTGTTAGAAATCATTTAGCTATTTATATAAATCTGAATACATGATAGTTAAAATTTGGACTATACTAACTTGTTTGAAGTCATATATAACATGCACTAAATCCGTGTTATCCGTTGTAATATTGTGTATCTTCTGTTGAAGGGATATTTTTTTCGCGACATAGTCGTAAGCAACATTCGTTGAAATATCGGCCAAAGATGCAACATCCAAATCGTGGTCGTATCTCCCAAGTTTCTGAATCGCAACACCAGTCCACTGTTTTGGACCGCAACATCCTTGTCGCGAGATTACATCATGAAGACCACCAATTAAGCAGACAACTGTGAATACAAATCGGAGGACCATTGTGTTTTGTATTAGTAGTGTCCTCTTTTGCTATTCATAGGTGGTGGTTGAAACTGCTTTTATCGGGTGAACTTTGATGTTATCTGACTGAGTTATTTCAGCGCAAACAAAACAAGGGTGAGAGCTCTCCAGGCGGCTGATGAGTAAGATAATTGTTCAGTGTTGTAATATTTTGTCTGCACGTGTTTGTCCTTGAAAAAATTCGAGTTTTCACTTAAAGTTACAAAGTTCCTAAAAACAAGGATTTCAGTCAACCACTGCGAAAAAATAGAAAATGAAATAAAAATACTTGGATTTTTAAAGAAAAAGAAAAGTTGTTATTACAGACAGCATCACAACAACTTGATAACAAAACTTTTTAAAAGCTAACTGCATTGCAAACATGTACATATACTAGTAAGAAATTCTGAGAGGTTAACGATGTCAGGGTAGGACAGTTAATGATCTGTTAACCTTGGATTGACATTGTGATATTATGACAACTGGATAATGAGTACTAGTTTATGAATATTGGGCTAGATATTGGAATTACCCATATAATGGACTAGATGACTTACCCTGGCCCCGGGGCCATAAATCTTAGACGAGCTCACTTTTGATCTCAGGCTCACTTTTCCGCTATAGGTTCCTTTTGTAAAAGTGAGACTTAAATAAAAAGTAAGCTCGTCTAAGTTTTATGGCCCAGGGGCCAGATGTTAGACTGAGAGATGACTTACTTAGATATTTGATCGAAAGTGACTTAAGATACTGAATTAGGAGATGACTTGCCCAGATATTATACTTAAAGATTACTTAAATTACCCAGATATCAGACTTGGAGCTGTAAGGAATATCCTGGCAGAGTTCTGGGCTGAGATACGATGGGATTCCTACCACTGTCTTTGCTACATCTATTGTAAATTAAGTTATTCTTCAACCGAAACGTTTATATCAAAGGTTGGATTTAGATTGATTTATTTAATTTTTATGTTTTGCCAATCCTGAGAATAAACCTAAAATGTTGATATCGCATCAGGTGTTAAATAACAACACTTTACAATAATTGGAACAAAATTGAATTGATCCACTGGATTGTCAAGAATTTTATTGATATTCTTTGGTATATTTCTTACAAACAAAAAATCCATCAAAATGAATATTTAATCAACTGGTCTAAGAAATATAATGAAAATATGATAAATTTTCGTCGAAACGAAACGGAAATGGCAGAAATGCTGTGCAAAAATGAAATAATGAGAAAGACTGTTTGTTACATGAAAAATTAGTACTTATATTTATAGCGAAGGATAACAGTTGTTGATAGTTAAATTAGACATGATATGATTTATTTAGGACTCTCAGAAAATGTTTTTGACGTTGACCTTTGACCATGGGCAATATTTTTCTGCTAAAGATCCAACAAATCATTGTTTTTATACCAAGTCATAACTGTATACTTTTCCAACCTTTTTTAATTCTTAATTTATCAAATGCAATTTTCAAAGAAATACACTTTATTGGCATTCCTATGTATAGAGTGAGGATCTCCCATCCATGATCTTCATGTTTGATTTGCGTTTATGATCTTTTGATCAGAATAGGGTTTTTTCCCAGTGCAATGTAGAAGTATTGTTCAAATACGTATTTGACTACAAATATTTTTTTTTATGATTTATTCAGTTGAGATATCAATGATTTACTTAAAACTAAACGCAAGACAAACTGTGTATAACATCTTAGAGAGAGTATAATTGATGAGTCTGTTTTGAATGTGATGAATTGAATGCTTCATTGTAGATGTTTCCAGGGCCGGTTTATTATATACAAGGATGTGTGTAACGATTATGACCCGATTATCAGTAGATACTGTTTTATTGTGTTCTGTATACGTACTAATTGGATACTGTATTAAGCTGAAAAGTATACTGTTTGCTTAGATGAGTATAAATCATGATGGGAGCTGGCAACAGATTTTTAACGTGAAATTGCATTATATGTATAGCATGCTGATTGTGTAAAGCGGGATTTATGTACATATTGTCTTTCCACAAATTTATTTAAACTACATAGTAGTCAAAACAACAAATTTAATTTTTAAATAAATTTGTGGAAAGACAATATATAGAGTAACTATTACATGTAGTAGCTACTTTTGAAACTAAGCATTTTATTTGTTTTACATGACTCTAAATGTTTTGTGACTAGCTTTTAGCTTTTGTCGCGTGCGCGAACATTTTGAAAAAGTTAAAAAAAAAACAACCCAAAAAACTCGTCGCCATGGGTATCTTTTGTCGTAAATTATCATTTTTTAATAAAATAGACTGTCTGTGCAATATTCCTCATACATATTTATACTATCAAAAGGGCAGCAACTGCAAAAAACCTCATGTCATTTTTTCTTCCGAACACCAGTAAACTGTTGGAATTCCTAAACTGTTGATTTACGTTAATGGACTTGTCCTTGATTCAATATATTTCCCGTCGTTTTGATAAACTTAACATTGAAGGAATATGAAATTTAATCCGAATTTTGAATATTAAATATGTTTTATATATTAATATACATTTTATATAATTTTGAATATATTCGACAATAATATAAAAAAAACTTTAATAATGAAGCTCAAATTCAAAATATTTCCCCCTGGAGTGAAAAGACGGTAACTATATATAAAAGAATTACCACTTTACAACTGGGAAAAAACATATTACGCTTTTCAATTCTGGGTGAAACATGAATAAAAAAGTAATATAAGTATATAATATAAAAGATGTAAAGATATAAAAAAAAAATCCATGTGTCAGGTAAACGCCTCAAGTTGAAAGCAGTTTTTTAAGGTAAAACTAAAACCCAAACCAAATGATATTGTTTTTACGTGTATTAATAGTTTTGCGCTCAAGACAGGGTCGTCATCGGAGGTCACCATCGAGTATTTATCAACGTTCAGTTTATTTGAGTGTGGACTGAAAGAAGCTTATTGATCACATTTTTCGTACTCTTGAAGGTATACTGGTTATTCTGGTATGTATACTTCAAATTTTCTTTTTCTATTGCGGACCTTGATACATGAAATCTAACAGATAAAATATGAGGGAAAATATTAACACAAGTTGAAAAAAGTTTAAACCGATAATCTAAAAAAATATAATATAAAAATTCAAAAGTACATAACAATTTAATTTTGCACAAATGTTGGATCTTCCATGTAGACATGTCATTTAAACATACACATAAGGTGACCTTTATCAGTAAAACTCTCGTCACTCCATGTATAAGTTCACTGAATATGGGTGACGAAATGGGTATGTACACACATCTATTACTCCATGTATGAATGAAGAACTTTAACGAAAGCAATGTTGTAATAAATAGGTTTTTTTATTCAGCCCTCTTTGCCAATAATGTAACTTCAAAATTATCTTTGGCCTATATAATTATATCATATATGACTGATACCGCATTTACGGCCGGGGTCACACATGTACGGAAGTCCAGTAGGGTTTACCTTCCTTTTTACTGATAGTTAATGTAATATACGTTGCTTTCATTATAAATGAACCAAATCATCAAATACATGTATCAATAAATTTTGAAATTTTTTATTTCAATAGTATCTAAAGCAATTGGGCCGTATTTTTAAGAATTTTATTTTGCTGCAAAAACCAGCTATTTAAAAAATTCTGCATTTAACTCAAATCACTATCAAAAATCTTACGGAAAAAAATCATTAAATTTTATTTAAAGAAAAATTCACTTCTAAGGAATACTTAGCAAACCAATTAGTGTACAAGACGACATTTATGTAAATTAACTTCTATCATGACATAACCTTTAAATAGCTTTATCTGTAAAAATATATGGCTGACAGATGTTTATCAATAGACTGTGAATTTTAATGTCAATTAAGTAGAAAAAAATTGGAACATTTACTCTTTGGGCGTACATTTAATAAACATGTTTTATATTTTCGAAGATTCTTAGTTTGTTTGTAAATTAATCAATATCCTATACTCTGTCCCAAGCAGGGATGGGGTCAATTACAATGGAAAGTAATTAATTAAATTACAATTACTCGCTTAAATTCTTCAATTAAATTACCATTACCATTACAAGAGTTTTCAAATGTAATTAATTAAATTACAATTACTTTGCAGATGTAATTAATTAAATTACAAATTACATTTTCATCAAAATTTACTAAAACCATGATTTATATACAACACATAAACATTTAAGGAGGTATATCTATAAAATGAATAAAATTTCCTCATAATCAAAATAATTTCACTGTTTGAGAATTTGCTAACTATTCTGATAATTAGTTACAATTTTTGGAAAGAAAAAATATATATTTGGTTTTTATTGATTATTTTAAAACGCAGGTACTGGTAGTCAAAATAAGGAGGTGTCCCATACACCCTGATATTCAATAAACATTTAAATGTCATATCCCTTAACCTACACCTACCATGTCAACTAAAGTATTTCTTGCATGCAAAACTATTATATAAAAACTTTCTCCTTTGCATTTTTATACACTATTTTTTTTCTTTTGTAAATACAATGCCGAAGTACAGGTTAATCTCAGGTAGAGGACAGACTATAATTGTTATCAAAACACAATTCACACCTGTTGTTCTCTAATTATCAAAATGTTTGCAATAAGGGAACATACCCTGTGGACATGTTAGGCATCAAAAACTTAAACCCATTTGAAGCCATACATTTTAGCTCTGTGTATTTTAGGCTATCAATTACAAAGCATGACTTGATAGTTTATATAATTTCGATAACACTGATTTTGTTTGTAAATTAAACAATGATGTTTTAAACTAACTCAATGATAATTGACACACTAATTATTCAAATAAGAAGGGAAATAAGTATTTGTAAGAAAAAAGAGATCAAACAAATCATCAAATACATTTGGGAAACTTATCATTAAATATTGAATCATTGAAAAAATCCATTTTGAAAAATATTTAGTATGATATATATAATAATAGTTCAATGCTTTTTAACTACTCTTCGAACTTGACCTAATGTACCATTGTGTGGGGGAAAATGGGTAGTGGACAGCTTAATGTTTATATGTCCATCAGTGTGTAATTGAAAGTAATTGAAAAGTAATTGGAATTACATGCCTTTTTTGAAAGTAATTATTAATTAAATTACCATTACATGTAATTGAAAATGTGGCCAATTACACATTACTTCCAATTACATCAAAATTTGTAATTAATTACACTCAATTACCATTACAAATTACCATTACCCCATCCCTGGTCCCAAGATATCTTGGATTCACATTTGGCTTAATTGCTTGATATTTATGAATTCAAAAGTATGAAAATTTTTCAAGATTTATCAGTCGAAACGCCCCTGTTAGCTTATCAGGTTTCAATACAATGCTAAAAAATGTGATGTCTACGAGAATTTTATATTGCAACAAACCCGGATGATAACGTTGAAAAATTGCTCGATGTATTCCGAATGTATTCCGAATAGAGAAAAGATGTACACATTCCCCATTATAAATCTCCGTAAGGAGTCTGTTTTCGTTCCTGTGAATTTTTCCGAGTGAAAGATGATGTGTCAATGAATTTTTCTTGGAAATTATCCCTTTCAACTAATTCAATTGCACTTCTTTCACAGGTATGTGTATTTTTGTTAAAAATCGTCCAAATGTGCTGCATAAATATCTTGGGACAGACTATTATTAAAGGCTGCTATCAATAATAGCTGCTTGGTGGGATCCTACTTGGATAGCTTATCTAAGGACGCATAGAAGGTAGCTATATTTTGTACATACATAAATATGCTAATAGGCAATGCAGCAAATTTCTCTCTAAACAATATTTCAACGAATAAAATGTTGTGCAAATTTTTGTCAGTTAACAAATCTTCATGTCACAGGGGTGATTTTCAGGGCTTTATGGGGGAAAATGACAAAGCTAAGTATTTATTTAATGATCTTTGTGTATAAGCTTGTATAAATAACTTAATTACACTGGCCTTTGTATAGTTCCTCTGATTACTTCTGAATTATATTCATGCCTGTCATTTTTGTTATAAGAACAAACTTTTTTTCAGATTTTATGGGCTCTCGCCTTTTAATTATTCAGCTACTTATTATTGTCTCTATTTCTTAGCATCCGAAACAAATTTATCAGAAGATGACATCATCAGAATTCACGACAACCATGGTAACACCATAGAGTTACTGGGGAGCGGGGGTCAGTACCTCAGCGCGAGCAATGTCAGGTCGGGGAGGTACCCTAACCCCGTCACTAACATCCCTAGGCTGAGAAAGATGAACGTCAACGAAGATGACATCTTTCTCTGTGCATATCCAAAACAGGTATGATGTAGTGAAAGTAATAAAGAGCTAAAATTTTACTTAAATATTTTAATGACAATGTTGAAAAAAATAGAGCAACTTTATGATACAGGGCATACTGCAACACTGATAATTGCAGCTAGTTTTGTGGGTTTTTATTATCATAAAAGGAACACATTGGACCTTGGAAATTAAGACCATGCTTCTGCAAAAAAGAAAGTTACATGTACGAGTTCCAGATTCCAGAGAACCTACAGACTTTAGAACCACCCCGTGTGTTCAACACCCACGTCCGTCCAAATAACCTACCGGAACAGTTCTTTGAGAAACGATGCAAAACTGTGTTTGTTCAACGTAACCCAAAAGATATAGCGGTATCATTTTATTACCACTATAAGGACTTGATCAAATTTGGTGGCACTTTTAAACAGTTTATGGACTTCTTTTTGAAAGAAGATGAACCAGGTAAATTTCAATTGAAATAGCAGTAAAAGGGTATTTTGCAGCTGTTGCAAATGTTAATAAAACCAATGAATTGGGATAAATGCCTATTTGCGGAAGTACTTTTTTTTATTACCATAAGTAACCACTTTTTGACATTTTGTCCTCATGAAATTTGCAAAATGTATACATGAACAATTTAAAGGTATGATTCAAGCATTCTCATTGTAGTGTTACACTGCGCCTGGTATAAATATACATTAGAATGGGAACAGTTCATTAGAGAAAATCCACATCATCCTGTTCATTGCATCATGTACCATGGGCGATATTTTTCTGCTGAAGATCCAACAAATCATTGTTTTTATACCAAGTCATAACTGTATACTTTTCCAACCTTTTTTAATTCTTAATTTGTCAAATGCAATTTTCAAAGAAATACACTTTATTGGCATTCCTATGTAGCGAGGATCTCCCATCTATGATCTTCATGTTTTATATGCATTTATGACCTTTTGATCAGTAGAGTTTTTTTCCCAGTGCAATGTAGAATTATTGTTCAAATACGTATTTGACTACAAGTATTTTTTTAATGATTTATTCATTTTGGGTATCAATGTTTTACTTAAAACTAACGCAAGACAAACTGAGTATAACATCTTAGAGAGAGTATAATTGATTAGTCTGTTTTGAATGTGATGGATTGAATGCTTCATGTAGATCAAGGATGTGTGTAATGATTATGACCCGATTATCAGTAGATACTGTTTTATTGTGTTCTGTATACGTACTTATTGGGTATTGTATTAAGCTGAAAAGTGTACTGTCTGCTTAGATTAGTATAAATCATGATGGGAGCTGGCAACAGATTTTTAACGTGAAATTGCATTATATGTATAGCATGCTGATTGTGTAAAGCGGAATTTATGTACATATATAGAGTAACTATTAGTAACTACTTTTGAAACTAAGCATTTTATTTTTTACATGACTCTAAATCATTTGTGACTAGCTTTTATTTATCGCGTGCGCGAATATTTTAAAAAGGTTTAAAAAAAAAAAACTTGTCGCCATGTGTATCTTTTGTCGTAAATTATCATTTTCTTTTTAAAATAGACTGTCTGTGCAATATTCCTCATACATATTAACACTATCAAAAGGGCAGCAACTACAAAAAACCTCTTAAATGTCATTTTTCCCCCAAACACCAATAAACTGTTAGAATTCCTAAACTGTTGGTTTACATGTATGGACTTGTCCTTGATTCAATATATTCCCCGTGCTTTGATAAACTTTCCCAGATTTAAAGAAATATGAAATTAAACTCGTCGAATTTTGAATATTAGATAAATTTAATATATAAATATATATTTAATATGATTCGGAATATATTCGATAATAATATATAAAATCTTCAGTAATGAAGCTCAAATTCAAAATACTTTCCCCTAGAATGAAAAGACGGTATATAAAAAAGAATAAAAGAATTACCACTTTGCAACTGGGAAAAAAACCAAACGCTTTTCAATTCTGCGTAAAACATGAATAAAAAAGTAATGTACAATTCTTTTTTTAAATCCTTGTGTCAGGTAAGTTGAAAACAGTTTCTTTAGGTAAAACTAAGATATTGTTTTTACGTGTATTAATAGTTTTGTGTTCAAGACATCGCCGTCATTAGAGGTCACCATCGAATATTTCTCAACGTTCAGTTTATTTGAGTGTGGAGTAAAAGAAGAAAACGCTTAATATTGTTAACAGTTTTCGTACTCTTGACGATATACTGGTATATATACTTCAAATTTTCTTTTCCTGTTTTGGACCTTGATACATGAATTGAACTGTTGGATAAAATATGGCGGAAAATATTAACAAGTGAAGAAAGTTTAAACCGATTAATATTGAATAAAATAATTCAAACAGATAAATATTAAAAAGTGCATAACGTTGTCATTTTTCACAAATGTTTGATCTTCGATGTAGTCTAGTCCGATTTAGTCGAAAAAAAAACCTTTACGGCAAATAATTATTATTTGGTCCAGCATGATTTTTGATCATAATTCATGAAAATGCGCTGATTCCAAAAAAATATGCTGGCCTTCATGGAAATGGCGTTGAGTAGCTCAAAATGGCGATTCAAAATGGCGGACACCCAAATTTTATATTTTTTTTCTTAAAGTCTTTTCATTATTGACAAACAATAATGAATTGATCCAGCTTAGTATTTAATCATATCTAAAGTGTGCTAAGTTTGGAAAAAAATGCTGGCCTTCCCCAAAAAGCGTTAATTAGGTCAACATGGCGATTCAAAATGGCAGATACCCAGATTTTATAATTTTTTTCCTAAATAATTTAAACTAGGGAAAACGCAAAAAAAAAACAATAATGATTTAGTCCAGCAAAGTTAATTTTGCATATTAATTAAGTCGTGCTTAGTCTAAACAGTATGCTTGCTATGACAAAAATGGCGCTAATTAGGTCAAAATGGAGGCCAAAATGGTCGACTTGCAAATTCTATAATAATCTTAAGTCTAAATATATATATATATATATATATATATATATATATATATATATATATATATATATATATAATTAGGTGTGCTGAGCCCACAAAATATATTGATCGCGATAAATAGTTAAAAATGGTGGACAGCCAGCTTTCATCATTTTTCGTCTCACAGTCTCTTTAATGGAAAAAAATAACTATACAGAATCACAAATTGGTCTAGCAAAGATATTTATCATAATTAGGTTGTGGCAAGTTGATGAAATTTGTTGGTCTTCATGAAAATGACGTTAATTTTGTCAAAATAGGAATTAAAATTGGTGTATACTAGTAGCCAAATCTCATTAAACTCTATAGAGACTACTAAAGGCCTCTTAAATGGGGAAAATGTTTGAATATCATAATTTCAATACTAATGATGTAACTGACAATCAAATTTGAACACTTGTATTAATAGAAAAAACTCCACCAGCTTTTTATTTGAAAAAAAATCTGTTTTCCCTTATTAAGCTACAGTATATAATTATGTTATTTATACAATTTTAGTTTTAAACTAGACTCTTGTTGCTATAGCAACAAAAAGGTCTTCCGTTCCTCATGTATAAATCTGAACAAAAGATCCATTTCTCTTGTAAACAGAAAATGGATATTATTTATACTAAAAAGGAATTCCCAAGAAATGAACAAAACAAAAAGACAAAACGTCATTTTTGAGTACTTTCTGTGACGACCGGAAGTTACGCCGGATCATACAAAGCATAGTAAACATATCTTCATACATTGTCTTGTATTTCCTCAAATTTTGGATGTTCAAGTTTTTGTTAGTTATAATATCTCGTTGAGAAATGGTTTTTGTCTCGGGACCGGAAAGGAACGAACGGAAGTGATTAAGAAATTGAAAATACGTATTTTAGTACATTTACCTATGATAAGTTATTGTTCGTCACATTGAGAAAATGCTAAAAAAAATTCTAATTAAAAAAAAACAACAACCTTTTATTGCTTGAACACTTCGAGTGAAAACCGGAAGTGACGTACGACCAAATGGAACCCGTTAAACACATGTTCATTCAAATGTCCATTATCCATACAAGTTTTGTATCTTGATCTCTCAAAGTTTCTGAGATCTAGGGGGTAGTTTGTTTTTTAAAAAGAAGGCTACCTGAGATATTTGAGATGTCTCAACGGAAGTAGAACTTTTTTGGGGTTTTTTACGATCTGTGGATGACTTCCTGTATTTTTATAACTAAAAAGTTACTTCCATGCTAAATAACCAACATATTTTTAAAAAATCCGAACTTGGTGTACTTCCTGTGACGACCGGAAGTTACGCCGGATAAAACAAAATAGTGGTAACACGTGTCCATACACAGGTCTATAATCCTACAAAGTTTGGTTGTTGAAGTCGTTACCGATTTTGAGATCTCGTCGATATAAGGTTTTTTGTCTCAAGACAGGAAACGGACAAACGGAAGTGCTTAATGAAATTTAATTTTTTTTACTTTCCTATTTTACATTATTATTCATCGAAGTAGCTAAAACTATCAAATAAAAACAGTTTTATGGATAAACAGTTTGATTTGTTTGAACTCTTCCGCTGTGGACCGGAAGTGACGGAAGACAAAATGAAACTGTTTAAACACATCTTCAATCAAATGTCTATGATTAGTGAAAGTTTCGTGTCTTAATCACGTACAGTTCCTGAGAACTTGCGGGTACAAAATATGTTTTAAAAAAGCTTCCTGAGATAATCGAGATATCTCACCGGAAGTAGATTTTTTTTGTTTATTTAACATTGTATCGGATGACATATGTAAGGATCTATACTAATATCTTTATTCTATGGGAAATAAATTAGATATGTAAAAACAAAATTTTTTGAAGTGCCTCCGGTGACGACCGGAAGTTACGCCGAACAAAACAAAAATGTTTAAACACATCTACAACTATAGGTCTATCATCCCACAAAGTTTGGATGTTCAAGTCTTTACCGTTTCTGAGATCTCGTTGGTACAAGCTTTTTCAACGCGGGACAGGAAACGGACGACCGGAAACGATTTTTGATAAAATGAAAAAAAACGCCTCGAGATATTGTCATTTTATTCCATTCCAGAAAATTTCACATAAATCTATCCAGTCATCTCTGAGAAATCTTGTGGACAAAAACTGGGAAAAAAATAATAATAATAAACTAGACACTTGTTGCAAAAGCAACAAAAAGGTCTTCCGTTTTGATATACATGTATCAATTTAACTGTAAGACATTGCTTCTCTTACATGCAAAAAAAGTTGATATGATAATTATTGTGAATGATATATCCAGACGTTACTTACATGTAAAACAACGAGAATGAAAAAGAAATCAATTTTTTAAGTACTTTCTGTGACGACCAGAAGTAACGCCGATCTAAACAAAAATGTTAACCATTTGTACAATCATAAGTCAATCTTGCCTCAAAGTTTGGTTGTTCACGACTCTGCCAAATCTAAGATCTCTTTGAAACAATATTTTTTGTCTCGGGACCGAAACGGACGAACGAAAGTGATTAATAAAAACAAAAGCTGGTATTTCTCTTACATTTGCTTAATGCACATCACTGTTTATCAGGCTAGATGAAATTCCAAAAAAGTCAGCTAAACTTGTTAAAAACAGGATTTGTTTGAACCCTTCCGGTAAGAACCGGAAGTGACAGTTGACAAAATTAAACCCGTTAAACACATCCCCAATCAAAATTCTATCAAACAATCTATGAAAGATTCGTGTCTCAATCACTTACAATGACGAAAATATTGCGGACATCAAATTTGTAAAAAGAAAAGCTACATAGAGATATTTGAGATTTACGGAAGTAAAATTTATTTGCCAATTTAAAATTATATAGATGACATATGTAAGATTGTATACTGATATTTTCATTTTATGTAAAATGAATAAAACAAATTTTTGAAGTGCTTCCGGTGACGACCGGAAGCTACGCCGAACAAAACAAAATAGTGTAAACACATGTACATACATAGGTCTATCATCCCACAAAGTTTGATCGTTCAAGTCGTTACCGTTTTTGAGATCTCCAGGAATCAAGGTTTTTTTGTCTCGGGACAGGAAACGGACAAACGGAAGTGCTCAATGTAAATTGCAATTAATAGTTTTTTTGTACTTGCCCTTTCTACTTAATTGTTCATCGACTTCACTACAAATATCAAAGGAAAACAGTTAAACTGATAAACAGCTCGATTTGTTTGAACTCTTCCTGTGTGGACCGGAAGTGACGGAAGACAAAACGAAACCGGTTAAACACATCTTCAATCAAATGTCTATCATCCATGAAAGTTTTGTGCTTTGATCGCTTATAGTTTCTGAGATCTCGTTTGTACAAAATGTGTTTCAAAAAAGCTACCTGAGATATTTTAGATATCTCACCGGAAGTAGATTTTTTTGTTGAGTTAACATCGCATAGACAATCTATGCATAGATTTATACTTATATATTTATTTTATGGAAAAAGAATTTTATGCGAAAAAGTAGTTATTTTTGAAGTGCTTCCGGTGACGACCGGAAGTTACGACGAACAAAACAAAATAGTGTGAACACATCTACAGCTATGGGTCTATCATCCCACAAAGTTTGGATGTTCAAGTCTTTACCGTTTTTGAGATCTCGTTGATACAAGCTTTTCCAACGCGGGACAGGAAATGGACGACAGGAAGTGAATTTTGACAAAATGAAAAAAACGCCTAGAGATATTATCATTTTCTATCAGTCCTGAAAATTTCAAGAAAATCTATTCAGCCATTTCTGAGAAATCTTGTGGACAAAAAACGGACAAAAAAAAATAATAATAAGAAACATTACAATCACTATAAGGTCTTCCGTTGGAAACGGAAGACCTTAACTAGAGCAAAGCTCGTTGCAAAGCAACGAGTGGGTTTTCCGCTCATGTCGAAAGCAACGCTAGAAGTACGTCTAAGAAGCAGAGTTCTAAAAAAATCGAATGATTCTTGGTACAACTTAACATGATCCGAATGTTTTTAAGTACGACTTAACCAAAAACCCTTAACCATTTCAAGAACGACTTAACAAAAAAAACCAATGTGTTTAAGTACGACTTAACAAATTTGACTTCATTTTAGGTACAAGTTTACTTTACCTTGAACTAACATCTTTTTTCTTAACCCAGAATGCAAATTTAAAATTTATGTAAAAAATCAATTTTGTTTAAAACATAATTCTGAGCAACTTTTCCTCTTCACTGCTTTTCAAAAGGTTGACCTTTCGTACTGTGTGCTCGTTGCGTCATTAATTGTCAGAAACTTATCGATGTTAAGTTTACTTTACTGTACTTCTGTGAATATTTTCTATGTAAAATTACTATGAACCAGACAACATTGAAATGGTGAACATTTCAAAGGGCCCCGCTTATGTTATTTCAGAGAATTCTGCTTTGACCTTGACCTATAACTTGAAATTTTTCCAGCTGGCATAGAACTTTTAATTCAATTTCATTCCCCCTAACATACATGCATTTTTGTTCAATCTGACCAAGATTAAGCATATTTGGAAAATAATCTACTATTTAAAACTAATTTTAAAAAGATCTGCTATGACCTTCACATTGACAGACTTGGTTCAAGGTCACTGCACGCCATTAACCAATAAACTCTGTAAAGGTAAAATATTAGCCAAATAGGGGCTAAAAGGAGAGTATATCTATGCTCTTAAAATATGGATTTTTGTGTGATCTGATATGACCTTGACTCTTCATCTACAAATATCATTCGAGGTCATTGCATATATTTTGAACAAAGGCATCATGTGGGTAAAGTATGAGGCTGAATGGAGCAAAGGGAGAGAAGATATACTCCGGACAAGGATTTTTAAAAATATAATTCTGATATGACCTTCACAGTTTCTTTTCACTGAAAATAGGTTCAAGGTCACTACACACCCTTTCACCCTTTACTCAAAAGCTCTGCTTATGTGAAGTCTGAGCCAAATAGGGGTTAGTAGAAATTATATATGCTCTCAAAAAAGGATTTTTGCATGATCCGATATGATCTTCACCCGTTACCTAGAAATTTCATGCAAGGTCACTGCACATCGTTTAACCATAGAGACACTCTGTGAGTATTAGCCAGATTGGACCAAAGGGAAAAAAGATATGCCCCAGACAAGGATTTTATATATATAATTCTGCTATGACCTTAACCTTATACCTAAAAACATGGTTCAAGGTCACTGCACATCCTTCAACCAAAGGAACCCTGTGGATGAGGTATGAGCCAGATTGGGCCAAGGGGAGAGAAGCTATGCTCCTGTCAAGCCATCTCGGATGGACAGACCGACAAATTGATCACTAGAAGGCGCCCGCATAAACATGCCTTTTTATCTAAAATAGTATCCATGCTATCTGCCCATGGTGAATAGTCATCAAAACCATTCATTAGCAGAATTTGATTTCCCTCCTTTTTAAGGTGGTATGGGACATCTGTCGATATTAATGTGGATTAAAGTACTATATAATTGAAAACTTTTCACCGGTTTAGAATTTTCAAATTTTACAATATTTAACCAAAAAATAGCTTTTAAAAATATTTGAAAAGGTAAAAATTGTAAAAACCCCAGCGGGATTCGAACTCATGACTTACAGGTTCCTAGTAAACCCTCTAACCCACTGTGCTAAGGAGTTAGGTGACCATTTTTGAGAAGAAACTACATGTACTTATATAATTACACTTTATTTTATTGTTTATTTCGATAAACAATACGTCACAACATGGAAGTGTCCCATATCACCTTAAACTCGGAACACCTCTGACCTAATAAGATCGCCGCATTAAATACAAAGTTTGATTTAACTCTAATTTGTTTATCATCAAGAAATTCTGCATCGCTGACAAATAAAGTTTTCTTCTGTATAATGAAATACCAATTAACTGACTATTCGGACAATAGCAAGTTTATTGTCCCATTCAACAGCTACTATTTCCCTTGGCTTTGCCTCATTAAATATTTGCTGTCTTGGGGGACAATAAACTTGCTATTGTCCTCATACCCAGTAAATACTAAATAGGCATATAATATCCCATCCACCTACATTTCATGTTATATAACCTCCCGTTTGTAACCTTCAATTTCACTGTAAAGTCAACATATCTGTCATAGCCGCAAGTTTCACAATTTATTTCTGCTTCTCATGTACTTAAAATTAGGGGTCTTAATATTGCTTACCAATTCCAACAAGAGACATCCCTCTAACTATTGGTAATCATTAAAATTCATTTCATGAATCTACGCAACAATGATAAACCTTCAAGTACAGTCACTCTCAATTTTACAAAAATATTGACGGTACTTTATCCGAAACTGTTCCTTGTATCTTTAACTTAGTACACTAACATTTTTATGAAAAGACGGTTTGTCTTAGAATAAGAAAGCTAATGCAATTCTGAGAAAAAGAATACCACATATTGCCAATTCCATTGAGGTTTAATAAAAATATGGCCATTTAAGTGAACCCACCATTTCCAATTTCCTTTACCCGGTAGTAAACACAGATTTACAGGGTTCTCCATAGTAAAACAATTTTATCTGACCTTTTAGAGGTCAACTTTTCTTCAACCACCTTTAAAAAGAAACCTTATTCAATACAACATATGCCTACATGATATAATCATGATAAAAGCTTCACATCACTTAGAAATACCCTTACATGTATACCCCCCACCCCCCAATCTTTTGATTTTCATAAAAAGTCATGGTTTGAAATGTTTTACCTAATTTTATGAAACATGTGGCAATTTCCTTGAGTCATTTCTCACACATATTTGAAAACAATCATCAATGATTCTAAAATGTGATCTTTATTTGTTTATTGTATGATTTGTACCATTTTAATTAACAAATAGACAGCTGTCCTGCTTGTGATTTCTTGTTTTCATGAAAAAAGTAAGCTAACAATCATATTTAGTGAATATCTAATCTATTCTGATTTCTAGTCTTCTTCTAACCATGCTAAAACAGTAAGTTACAACCTACAAGTTAGACATCTGCCTTAAATTAGAATTAAATTCAAACACGCCCAGGTAGCTGGAGACAGAGTTGATTTCAATGAAAAATGTTCAAATTTGACATGTTTTTCTACTTTTTTATGCATATATACCTTAGAAAGGTAGAAATAGGTTGTTTCTTGTTCATTTCAAAAGTAATTATCAAAGCAGATGTTATTTCAAAGTCAAATGTACATTTACATATCCTACATGTAATCTTAATGCAGACAATTAAATAGAGGGGGGGGGGGGGTTTCAATTATGTAAACACATCTAAATATCTTTATGAAATAAAAAATAAAGGAAACATAATTGTATACTTTTATTGAAAAACAAATTTTCACAGCAATTATGAATTTCTTTAAACAGCCTTAATTTTGTTTTCATAATTTCTTATCAAACACAAACCACAACATGGCATGATGCTTTCTTCAAGTTCCATTATTGTTCATGCATTATCGGATTTAATTTGAATTACCAGTAAATAGTCTGTAGAACACAAGGAATATGCATGTGGATAGAGGTGACAGGTTAATCTCAGGAGCTGACCCACAAGAATCAACAGGTACCGGTAAAAGCCATGTGGTAACAAGAGTCTCCCTTACCAAAGTAAAATTATTGCTGCAACAATGCCGCAATATTGCGGCAATATTGCAGCAACACATTTTTGTTACCAGAAACCAGATTTTAAGACTAGTGAAATGTTGCCGCTAGCTGCAACAACTTCTGGTAACATTTTGGCAATACTGCTGGAGTGTTGCCGCTAGCGGCAATAACTTCTGGCAACATTCTGGCAATACTATTAGAGTTATTTCTGTAAAAAAATATATTAACATGCACCTAGAATATTGCCACTAGCTGCAACGACTTCTGGTAATATTCTGGCTACAAAAAGTATCATACTGCCAGAAATAATTTTCTGGTAACATCTACATGTATTTGATAATTTTAATCATGAACTAATTTATACATAATATATATTATTCGATCTGGCAATACTGCATCATATTTGATTTCTGCTTTAATTAAAATTTAAGGAGAAGCCAAGCAGTGGAGGGGGGTTAAAAATTGTCAATTATTTAGATATAATTTCAGTTATAACACCTCAAAATTTGCCAGAAGTTTACCACAAACTTGTCTTTTTTCTCTGATTTATTATGCTTACCGAGCTTGCAAAAGCTTTAGCAGAATTTAGACTTATAAAATTTTACACATTCATCACATTAAGTCTAAAACTGGTATATAATTGCATGATGTACATGTCCCCCCCCCCCCCCCAAAAAAAAAAATTAATAAGTCGAAAAAATTAAATCTAATAAACATTTTATGATTAAAGTCTTATTCTACGAAAGTCTCAATTAAAAAAATCCAGTGATATTCTCTTCAATGGCATATAACTGTTATGCATGGTTAATTACGATGTTTCACTATAAAAGACAGTTTGAATCACCCCCCCCCCCCCAACTCATGTTTTACGTGAATACCCACCTGTCTGTTCTTTTGTAACGGTATGTTCTTTTTTATTAAGTTAAAATATCAGTCTACTTAGATTTGAGTATCTAAACTGCTCGATGCATGCTGAATTAAGAATTTTCGTTTGCTGTTTGTTTCCACTTTTACTTTCGTTTCAATGTTAAGTTACGCGCGCGCTGATTGGTCGATCAAATCGCTAGCCGCCAATTTTCACATTCGAAGCTGCCATGTTGTCTGCCATCGAGCCTCCTGCCATCACTGGAGATGGTGAAATGAATGAAATACGGGAATTATCTGTAAACAAGGTTAAAAAACCCCACTGTCAACGGAGTGTTTATCTGTGAAAAAAATATCAACGGCTGAACTGAGGACGAATCTGAGTGAACGAATCGAGTGTTGACATCCCCTGCACCATCTGCATGAGCACGTTTTTGAAAAAGTAAGTTTAGCAATAAAAATATATTCATTGAATAGCAGTTTAAACATGTTTGTTATAAGAAGATAAACCGAAAGACTGCGATCTACCATTATATCAATGGGTTCAACACTGTTTAAGAACCATGCGCGTATCTAGAATTTTATTCGGGGGAGGGGGGGGGGGTCCGACGGTTATTTGAGTTTGCCAGGGGAAGGGGTCCGAGGGATATTTTTGGTAATTTTATAATGTAATTTAAAAAAATTTGAAGGGGAACTGCTTAAAATATGAAAACAATTGCCAATGTGCTTAAATGAAATCCATTTATCTTCCCAGTAGGTCTGCCCTGTGTTACACAGACCTGAAGAAAACCATGAAAAAAGCTGTCACCTTACTGATTAAATGAATGGTGCAACTGGCAACCAAAAAAGAATGATGGCATAATTTGTTTAAGATTATGGAGAGGAACATATACACAACAGTGCTGAATTCCAATGTGGATATTGTTGTGATATTCTGATAGCTGTTTTTGTGATTGTTTATGTGTGAAATCAGAACTCAAAAAAAGGACATTTGGAATGCCTAGGACGAATGCCTTGATCAATCGTAATACAGCAAGTGGTTGTGCAGGACTTGTAAACAATATGGTTTGAGCTTTGCTTACGGTAAACAGTGAACTTTTGTCCATATCCGTCTGTGCGCGTTGTGTCAATCCGTCTGTGCGCGTTGTGTCAATCAAACTGCAATACATGTTATTCTGCAGCACCAAATTGTCACTGATTGGCTGAGTACTTTTAGTCAAGTTTCATCATGATTTGTTCATCATATTTGTGTTTATTGTATTTATAAAATGTGTTAAATTTAAAGATTATTAATCTTAACTGGTGTCCTTTATAAGCATGTTGAAATTCCAGTTTCAGGTCTCTAATATTATACATTATATTTTTAATTCAATACTTATTTTGTGCATGTTACATTGAATAAAATAATTTTTTTACTTCTTTAATATTGTGTAATCACAAACTTTTTTTTATTTTTTATTTTTGAAAAGTCCAAATTTAATGTAATGCAAAATGTTAGTCTTGTTGTAACCTTTTTGCATCTTTAAAAAAATAAAACTGTAGTGGCAATGAAAGATTTTTTTTTTCATTTTGGTTGTAGATTAATATAATATACATGACTGATTTACTGTATACATTTATTATTTATAAATATTGCATATATAAACCATTGATGCCAGAGCACAGAAAATGCATTGAACCAATATTTCTGCAATGTCATTTTTCTTATGCAAATGTATTGCCAGAAAGGTGTTGTCGCAACAATGTGTTGCAGCAAAACTTTTGCGGCAACATCTTTCTGGCAATATTGCCGCAATCTCATTTGCATACGAAAAACGCTACTGCAGCAACATTGCCGCAATGTATTGCCAGAAAGGTGTTGTTGTGGCAACATCTTTCTGGCAATATTGCCGCAATCTCATTTGCATACGAAAAACGCTACTGCAGCAACATTGCCGCAATATATTGCCAGAAAGGTGTTGTCGAAACAATATGTTGCGGCAAAACTTTTGCGGCAACATCTTTCTGGCAATATTGCCGCAATCTCATTTGCATACGAAAAACGCTACTGCAGCAACATTGCCGCAATGTGTTGCCAGAATGTTGCTGCAGTATTGCTGCAATAATGCCAGAATGTGTTGCCAGAAGGTCAATATTTTGGTAAGGGGCTGTTTTGAGCTGAAATAAATAAAAAAAATAATTAGCTGTGTTTACATACATGTACTAGTAATAGCTGTGTTTACATTAACATATGCATAGTATTTCTGTAAAAAATACACTGACCATGCAGTGTAATAAGTATGACATATCCCAATACATGACATAACATTTAGGCAGTACAAGATCAAAAATTTGCATATCAAGTCATAATATAATATTAAAAAAATTTTCATAGGTATAAACACTTATCAAATTGAGAAAGAGAGAGAGTTTGAGAGAGAGAGAGTTTATTACCATACTTGTAGTGCAACAGTCAATATTTCAATTCGTAAATTACAAACGAATATTACCCACCGAACAGCGTCAAAGTACATGTACTGGTATTAGCTTCTGGTATACCATTTTTTATCAATTCTACTGTGTATTTTTTGTTTGCAAATAAATTTAGCGAGGGTTTTTGTTTATTTTCTTATAAATTACATGTTTTAAAAACAATGCTACGTGTAATAAGCATAAAACATGTATGAGTAAACTTAATGAAGAATTTTTAATAGATTATTTTTCAAAGAATGTGGTACATTACATGTATGTCAATCTTTATAAAACTAGCGTATATTTCGTGCGCCATAAATTGCAAGTTTTTTGTAAATATCATTTACTTGCATGATTAGGTATATATGGTCTAACCAAAATTTTCTTCATAAAGCTACAGCTGTATGTACCACATATATGTTTTGTCACAAGTATACATTTAAAAAAAAAATACCCAAATTCCAACAGTTTAAATAAACTCAACTCATTCTCTGATAAGTTCATTGTGTTTTGTGCGTGCATATCTTATTTGTATGCTGCAACAGCAGCCAATCAGTGGTAAGCTGAATCCACAAAAAGAAAGTTTGTGTTTTAGGAGCGGGTAAATTGTTTATGCGACACTGTCAAGAAAACCACACCAAATAATAACAAGAAACATAAATATTCACTTAAATGTATTCTGTTGTAAAGTAAAGGTTTTTAACACTTATTGCATCTTGCAAAACATGTGATGACCTTAATCATCTGTCATATATCTGATATACATGTATATGTAAAAGATGGGAGAAATAACGACGGAACAAAGTGGGATTCGAACCTGGCCCTCTGAATCTCTAGTCAAGTGCTCTACCAACTGAGCTACATGTATCTGGCACCGGTATTCAAACCAGTCTGACCGTCACATTCCTCCCCCTTAAATGATCTTCACCCTCGAAGATCATCCCTGGCAGGATCGAGTTAACCTGTTAGTTCCAGGGGTTGGTCACAACACCAATATTGTAACAGGATGGGAGAAATAATGAAGGGATTTGAACCTGGGCCCCCTGAATCTCTAGTCAGGTGCTCTACCAACTGAGCTATCTGGCACTGGTATTCAAACCGGTCTGATCGTCACATATATAAAGAATTATTTTAAACAATGTTGTTCAATTAAAAAAAACACTCGCAATCTTCAGTTTTTGTCTGTAATTAATCAATATTGGCGTGCGATCAGTTCTCGCCGAGTACCATTTCTCACCAGTGCATTGTTACGTCATTTTATCAACACATAAAATTATATACGAAAATATGATGTAACAGTGCACCAGCGAGAAATGGTCCTCGGCGAGAACTGCTCGCACGCCAGTACTGCCAGTAGTCAGATTAAAAAAAGAGAATAAAAAATTACATTTAAAACATTAACAAGGACAATTTAAGTACACATCATAACTGCTAAACAAGAAAAATTATGTGAACTGGTAGAATGGTAGGCATAGTTCTAACTTGTAACCTACATGTACAAGTACATGTACCGGGTACCCGTTGGTCTGCTATACCTCTTTAATGATACAATGATCGGCATCATAAAGATATTAAAGTCATGTTTTAACTCTGAAGTCTGAAGTATACAATTTTATTTACTTGAAGTTATGTCTACAGGGTATTCATGACTACATTTGGAGTCCTCTGCACAAGAATATATGATATGTTTCTAATTAGACCCTGCTTTGAATTTTGAGTTGAAAATTCACAATCTGTTATTTTTTTAAATAGATAAATTCAGTTACCCTTTCCAGTCCCCCATGAACCTCGAGCGAGTCTAAACACCCATGAAACATGTAAAAATTACACGTTAGTAAACAAACACCCACACCATAACAAAAACATCTAACAGTGTGCACGTACTTACATGTACATCTATACTATATACTAAATTTTAACCAGTTAACAAGAAACTTTAAAAGGAGTAAAAGCCTCACCTTCTTCAGTAACATCCACATAAATCACACACTTTAATGTCCATCTTTTCTCCTTTATTACTCGTAGCTTATCAACGGCTGATCGTCGACAGAAGTGTGGCTGTCAGAATTTCCTCGTAAACGATTCACACGAGAAAAATATCCTCCTTAAACAAATATGTAGTATTGTTCCCTGTGCATGTTCATATGTTTCACAGTAACTTGAAAATGCATGTGTACACCGAAAGAATACACAACTTCTCTTCTGCATTACGGCTCTCTCTTTTCTACAATGCCGTTCGTTACTGTTTACATTCGGCGCGCGCGCGCGCGGGGGTCACAAACAGGGGCGCCCCGACAAATAGTTGCACATAGAACGTTTAAATAATGTGTGTTCATTGAATTCATAAATGATATAGATGAAAAAAATGAAATTGAATCACAACAATTTATCTAAGACGCAACACAACGTAATGCAGTAAATGCCTGGGCCTTAATGTGGCATTTGTTCGCTTGTGTGTCTATGTAGACATATTAACTCGTTCATGTACGATTCTCACATATTTGTTTTATGAAATTTGAAAAAAAAATATAGGACAGAACTTGTTTAATTTGATACCAAATGACATTATTTAATATATTAACAATAACTAAATTAATTTTTTTTCATAAAATGATAACGATTTTTGCTATCAGAAAAATACGTGTATGAGCTGCTGACCCCTAATTATAGGGGCCAGCCCTTTTTTCTTAATTTTAAATGAAAGCTCTCATTATTCTAAACAACTTTTGTTCTATATGTATTAACAAAATATTTTTAGTTTAAAGGTTATAATACAAAAAGCAGCAAAATTTCAGCCCCGAAAAAATCTTAAACTTTGGCGACAAATAGCTCAAAAACTAACAAAGAAATTACCAAAATTTTCATGCCAGCAAAATTATAAAATGTTACCGACAATTTCGCCAAATTTCATGCATCTATCATCTGTAGTTCCCGAGATCAACTCTGGACAAAAGACCCCCCAATTTTCAATTAAAGGGCAATAACTCATAGCCAGAAGTGAATTTTAAAAATTTGAAAAAAACGTCTAGAGATATTAATATCATCTACATACCCTGAAAGTTTCATAGCAATCAGACAAAAAATGTTCGAGAAATCTCGTGCACAAAATTTGCGGGAAAAAAAAAAATAATAACTAGACACGATCTCGTTGCGAGCAACGAGGAGGTCTTCCGTCCGATTTTTAGAAGAATATATGACATCATCGACTTTGATTTTCGACAACAAAACATGATATGAAAAAAAGGAGTGAAGTACTTATGCTTCATTGCATCGCTTGTTATAAGTTCTATTACATTGCTTTTTTAAATGCTTGCATTTCCTCCAATCAAGATTGAAAAGATTAATTTTGTTTACATCTCGTCCCTAAAAACCCTTATTGGGTAACGCAAGAGAAAATCATTATATTTTTAGGATATAGAAAAGTATTATACCTAATCTAGCATTAATAACCTTTCACAAAATGGCTCTCATTAAAGGGCTATAGATAATTTTTTTTAGAGCCCTTTGATCCCCTAATTTAAGGGGCCAGCCCCTTTTTCTTGGAATCAAATGAAAGAACATTTAATTCTGAAAACATTTTGTCAACAAGTGTTTAAAAATTCGTTACCGTTCTAGAGATATATGAGAAAGAAGGTTTAAGGAGCCGATCCTTTATCTCCTTATAGGGGCCGTTTGGCGAAATTTTGAAGATTGTATATGGTTAAGAACATCTTTTTGAACAACTATTCTTCTGTATTGCATTTCAAAATAGTTTTCCTTTCTGAGATATGGGTGATCAAAATTTTGGACTTTTGGTCCCTAAAATCCTTTAATTACGTAATACATGACAAAATCATTACATTGCTTGGATACATAACTGTGAGATAAACATATTTGCTTCTATAACCTTTCAAAAAATATCTCTCAGTAAAGGGCTACAGATTAAAAAATTTAGAGCCCTTTGGTCCCCTTATTTGAGGGGCCAGCCCCTTTTTCTTGATATCAAATGAAAGGTCATTTAATTTTAAACAAATTTTATTCAACAAGTGCTTAAAAATTTGTTACCATTCTGGAGATATGTGAGATAGAAGGTTTTAGGGGCCGATCCCTTATCTCCTTATAGGGGCTGTTTAACAAAATTTTGAAGGTTGCATATTGTTAAGAACATTAATTTGAACAACTTTTCTTCTGTATTGCATTACAAAATATTTTTCCTTTCTGAGATATGGGTGATCAAAATTTTGGACTTTTGGCCCCTAAAAACCCTTAATTACGTAATACATGACAAAATCGTTACATTGCTTGGATACATAACTGTGAGATAAACATATTTGCTTCTATAACATTTCACAAAATATCTCTCAGTAAAGGGCTACAGATTAAAGACTTTAGAGCCCTTTGGTCCCCTAATTTTAGGGGCCAGCCCCTTTTTCTTGATATCAAATGAAAGGTCTTGTAAATATGAGCTTTTTTTGCATTACATGTGTTAACAAAATATTTTTCAGAAAAGAGATAAAGTAAGAAAACCATGAAAAATTACGACGTTTTTTTAGTCTCAATTTTCGGGACCGGGCGAGCTTTAACGCCTTTTGAGCATGACAAATATGAATGCCAAATTGCACATCTACAATCTCTTGTCTACAATCCCTGAAAGTTTGAACTCAATATCTTTTACCGTTTAGGAGGAGATCCCTGGACAAGCCGACCCTCTGAAAATCGCTAAAACGTCATTTTCTCAAGAACGGAAATGACGTCATCAAAATAAAAAAATGTATATTAAGTTCGGATTAATATCTATTAGATCTGAAAGTTTCACGAAAATCGGTTCAGCCATTTCCGAGAAATCGCCTGCACAAATTTTGTAAGAAAAAAAAAAATAATAATAGGGAAAAAGAAACCGAACGAAAACAATAAGGTCTTCCGTTGGAAAACGGAAGACCTTAATAAGAAACAGTAGAATAACAGAAGGGTTTTCCGTTGAAAAACGGAAAACCCTAAAAACCTTACAATCACTATAAGGTCTTCCGTTGGAAACGGAAGACCTTAATGATAAAATTTGATTTGAAATTTGCAAATGTCTTTACCCGGGAAGTAGGCACGTTTACATTCACACATAAAGGTTCTTCAACCTGTGGGGCAGTTGCAAGCTATCAAATATAAGTAAGCTTTAGGTAGAAGATCTTAAGGTCATCAGTTCTAGCAACAAACAACCACCACTTAATTTTTTTATCCCATCTTGGCTGGGCATGGTAATATGGGCATGCTTATATATGTCTGTCTTCCTATCATTACCTTGGTTTTGTTTGTTTCATAAGCAACGTAAGGCAAATCCTAAGTTGGGACATATTCCCGGGCTTTGATTTTAGGAAGAAAGCAAATTAAACCGTGTCAGTAGCCAATATGTCATTGTTATCCATATAACTAAAGAACTATTCGAACTCTTTGATTTTCTGGTCAGTTAATTCCCCTTTTCGTACTTATTTCTGTTCACATATTATGTCGATTTTCTCGACATGCTGTAGAAATAAGAAGTTGGGTCACACCATATCAGTGAATGAAATGAACCAAGTGCTAATTCAAAGTTCTATAAAAGGGGAACATTTTCTCTTCAACAACAATGTCAGGGATGTTTATCGGCTTAAAAGAGGTCCATACATCCATCAGCAAACTTAGTTGTGAGGATATGTTGCAAATTAGCACTGGCATGGTCTAGCATAAAAAAGCCTCAACTTTTCCTTTGAATATGGACACGCATTGCTATACTTTCCTCAGCACTTTTGACCAAACACATGTTAACAATTTTGCAAGAGGTTCTTTTATCTTTAACAAAGACATAGACAGCTTGATTCCTTATACAATATATAAACTGTCCCTAGTAATGTTAAAAAGAGTAAAATTCTTTGTGTTGCCCAAAACATATTGTGCATACTTATTACTATAAATACAGCTAGACGATATGTTGATCTCGGCTTATTTTAATCACGAGCTTTTCCGGTGTATATGATGATATATTTAATTTAGTTAGATTTATTTGCTGGAAAGGTATTAAAGGAAGAGACAGACACATACTAGAATAGTTCTTCATGTCGTACACTGTTCCTCAGTACCTGATTGTATCTCTGTTATCATATTAGCTTATGACATCGATGTCTTTTAAGCCTGAACACAAGTTTTATAGTCCTCACTCAAACTTTGCTTTGTAAGCATTTGTTGTATTTCACGAACTTCCAGGTCGAAGAAATCGGTTCATAAAGTATAATTAAAATAAAAACCCAGAAAGTTTTAGGAACTAGACGGATATTGAAAATCATAAACACAGAATGTTTATATGACAGAACGGAAGAAATTAACAATTTTTAGTAAATTATTGAACTGTTCTCTTTCTTCGTTAAAGTGTTCCAATCTAATTTTTCATGTGCATATCTACACGTTTCATCCCTGTTAACGGCTTTAAAAGAGAATTATGAATTCTGGCTGTCGACCATTTTGACCCAAATAACGCCATTTTTGTAAAAGTAAGCATATATCGTCAAACTCATTATACCCTAATTATGAATAAAAACTTTTTGTTCGACCGGACTATAATTGTTTTAATGCTTTGTTTCTTGCTTAAAAAAACTTACCTAGAAAATGAAAAAATCTGGCTGTAGGCCATTTTAAACGCCATTTTTACCTATTTTAGGGAATTTCCGTCATAGCTAGCATATTTCTTAAGACTCAGCGTGTCTCAGAACAACTTTGCTGGACCAAAAACTTGTTGGTCTCATGCTTTTTCCGTTTTAAGAAACTTTAAAGAAAAAAATATAATATTTTGCTGTCCGCCATTTTGACATAAAAAGCATCACTTGACCTACTTAACGCCATTTTCATGAAGGCCAGCATATTTTTTTCAGACTCAGCATACTTTAATTATGATAAAATACCATGCTGGACCAAATAATAATTATTTGCCGTTAAAACGTAATTCTAGAGCTCTTTTTAGAAATTAGGACTAGACATGTCATTTAAACGTACAAATATAAGGTGACCTTTATCAGTAAAACTCTCGTCACTCCAAGTATAAGTTCACTGAATATGGGTGACGAAATGGGTATGTACACACATCAATTACTCCATGTTTGAATGAAGAACTTTAACGAAAGCGATTTGTTTAATACAATGTTGTAGAAAATACTTTTTTTTATTAAGCCCTCTTTGCCAATAATGTAACTTCAAAATTATCTTTGGCCTATATGATTATATTAAATATGACTGATACAGCATTTTACGGCCTGGGTCAGACATTTACGGAATCCAGTATGGTTTACCTTCCTTTTTTACCGATAGTTAATGTCATATAACTGGCTTTCATTACAAATGAACAAAATCTTCAAATATCATTCAATTTAAAAAAAAAATATTTCAATAGTATCTTAAGCACTTGGGCCGTATTTTTAGGATTCCTTTTTTGCTGCAAAAACCGGGTACCTGTAAAGTGCAAAACGAAATAGAAACGAAACGAAATCTACCGAAAAGAAACGAGATCCACCAAAACGAAACAAAACGAAATCAAAACGAAACGGAACCTACCGAAACTAAACAAAACAAAACAAATTCGAGGAAAATAAAATGTTTTTAACCAGTCCATTTTGATTTAAAATATATTTTATAGTGTATAATTTAGAAGTAACAAGTCTCTTTTGAAACGCAATGAAAGTATAAAAAATGCGCGTATGTAAACATGTGCATTTCTTTATATGGATTACACTTTTAAATAGATATCGCTCGTTTTAGTGCAAAACAACAAGACTGTGCTTATATATTTAACCCAAATTATCACTTTCGGGTTCTTGTTAATAGACTAGTAATCTATGTGTATGCATACTTGTATGCACAAAATCGGATTTTTATTGGTAATTCCTGGTCTGCGCTTGTCCGACACTTAAACTATGTAATAGATCATATTCATTAAAATTTACGTCATAATCATTTTACCAAAAAAAGTAACAAAGCGATAACGCTTAAACATCGACTCCAATGTAAAGCAACTTTGCTATTACCTATAACCATCATATCTTTTTTTTAAATCTGGGAATGTTTGCCTCAAACAGACATTTAGCAAATGAAAATAGGCATGTGGCCACTTTTTTTTTTATCTCCCATATACGCGATCGCAATTTGATGCAAAACTGTTGAATCGAAATTTAAGGCATTAGGTACTCTCTTAAAATCTTAAAATAAGGAATCTTCAGTAATACACCAGCAAAAACATATGCCTTGAAAAAGGGATGGGGTCCTTCTCAGAACTACCTCTAAAAAAGCTGGACCCGACAATGATCTAAAGTATAATAAATGGGCTTTGTATAATTGTTCACATAATGATATGTATGAATAACAGTAATACACTTTATGTCATTTAACTCAATGTACATGTGTTCAGTTATTTCATTATTAACATATTATTATGTTTTTAGACATTCGCAGTACAACAGTATAGTAACTTTATTTCGCATAGCAACACCATTTCGATCCGTAAATAAACAAGGGTTTTACATGTAACACGTCAATTTTGAGAAATTTGTTGTATTTAGATGATTGAGGGATATATATATATATATATATATATATATATATATATATATATATATATATATATATATATATATATATATATATATATATACCTTAACTACACTGACCTTTGCATAGTTCCTCTGGTTACTTTAAAATTCTATTTATGCCTGTCATTTTTGTTATTAGAACAAACTTTTGTTCAGATTTTATGGGCTCTCCCCTTTTAATTATTCAGCTACTTATTATTGTCTCTATTTCTTAGCGTCCGAAACAAATGTATCAGAAGATGACGTCATCAGTATTCACGACAACCATGGTAACACCATAGAGTTACTGGGGAGCGGGGGTCAGTACCTCAGCGCGAGCAATGTCAGGTCAGGGAGGTACCCTAACCCCGTCACTAACATCCCTAGGCTGAGAAAGATGAACGTCAACGAAGATGATATCTTTCTCTGTGCATATCCAAAGGCAGGTACGATGTGGTGGGAGTAATAAAGAGCTAAAATCTTACTTAAATATTTTAATGTTAATGTTGAATTAAAGTACTGAAGTACTGACGGGAGTTGATTTTATCGATTATCATTTATTATCTTGCATGGCAATTAGTTTCTAATCTGTATTTGAATTACGCACTTTTTTAAATATGGATTTTTTCGACTTTTCTGACAAAAATTTCGAGAAACCCCATATAAATCATGATGTGTAATATTTAAAGATGGATTTTAAACTACGTATAATTACTTAGTAATCGAAAAAATTCTAAAAATTGTTTGGATCCAAGCACTTTTGATATCGAACTCTAGTCTCGTTCAACCAGACGTTCGGCTGTTTCTGTTAATCTCCGACAAGCAAGAGAGCCTTTCTGCTTGTCGGAGATTAACGGAGACAGCCGAGCGTTTCTTTGAACGAGACTATATTAAACTCTGGCGTAGGAATACATGAGACTACAAAAATATCTAACTTGTTCGCATTATATTAAATCTGACTATTTTCGAAGTGTTTATAGATAAGTTTCCTTGAAAAACAATGCTCTAGCATACATTACATCGATTTTTTCTATTATTTTCAAGAACTAAATCTTGTCAGCGGTGGTGATTAGGCTTAGGTCCAAACACTGTTTCACTTTCGGTTTGCCAGAGTGACTGCATAGGAGAGTTGATTAAAATCAACTCCCAAAAAATAGAGCAACATAATGATACAGGGGATATTGCAACACTGATAATAGTAGCTAGTTTTGGGGGATTTTTTTTTATAACAGGAACACATTGGACCTGGGAAATTATGACCATGCTTTTGCAACAGAGTGCTGAATATCACCCCCACGAAAAAGAAAGTTACATGTACGAGTTACAGATTCCAGAGACGCTTCAGGCTTTAGAGCCACCCCGTGTGTTTAACACCCACGTCCGACCAAATAACCTACCGGAACAGTTCTTTGAGAAACGATGCAAAACTGTGTTTGTTCAACGTAACCCAAAAGATATATCGGTATCATTTTATTACCACTGTAAGAACATGATCCAATTTAGTGGCACTTTTGAACAGTTTATGGATTTCTTTTTGAAAGAAGATGAACCAGGTAAATTTCAATTGAAATAGCAGCAAAAGGGTATGCTACAGCTGTTGCAAATGTAAATAGAACCAATGAAGAGGGTAAAATGCCTATTTGCGGAAGTACTTTTTTTTCTTACTATAAATAACCCCTTTTTGACATTTTGTCTTCATAAAATTTGCAAAATGTAAACAGGAACAATTTAAAGGTATAATACAAGCATTCTCATTGTAGTGTTACACTGCGCCTGGTATAAATATACATTAGAATGGGAACAGTTCATTAGAGAAAATCCAGATCATCCTGTCCATTGCATCATGTACGAGCAACTTCAACAGGTGTGTGGTTTGGTGAAGTATGTCGCAATGGTATTGCTATCAATGAAACTTTTAAAAAAACCTACATCTTTAAATTGAAAACGTACTATTAACACTTTTGTTGATAGAATGCAGTCGAAGAAATCAAGCGTCTTGCTACCTTTTTGAAGACACCATGTGACGACAAACTGGCCAATCTCATTGCCGAAAAATGCTCGTTCCAAAATCTCAAAAACGCAACTTTGAAAGTAAAAAAAGGGGAAATGAGCAAGATACTTTTTAGAAAGGGTGAGTTTACACATCTGATTCACGTCATGTGTATTATAAAAAATGTTCGTCCGTATATCTTACTTAACTTAGTGAACTAAAATAACTTATTACTCACTAATAAAGTTCTATTTTTAGGAATGGTTGGAGACTGGAAAACTCATTTCACCGTCGCGCTTAACGAGAAGTTTGACCAGTATTTACAGCGTCATCCAACAACCTCGATGAATACGTATGATATATAGACTAGGACGTCTTTCCTGGGTGTCCGATTATAAATGAAGGAATAAAATGGTTGTCACTAAAATACATGTCAGTACGCATAATGTACATATATTCCTATTTCATGTTCTGTATACACCATTGCTAGTGATTTTTTTTAATCTTAAAATCAGTGTATTATTTGTTTTGAAACACGTTCTCGTTAATGTTTATGATATACATTGTGTTGAAAATTAAATTTTAAATTTTAAACAATCTTGTAACCAGCTTCTTAACTCATGAAAGAGAAGCATTTCATAACTTGAAATAGTTCAAAATTGGCAAAGTGGTCAATCCTTCTATCCCGAAAATCGAATAATCTCATCACCATTGAAAATAACCAGAACTGTATATTTCACAGATGATAGCCTTGTTGTTTAAATTGATGGTACTTTTTAAAAAAAATTAATCCCCATTCTTTTTTATTTAACCCCGAATATCTTTATTTATTCTGCTGGTCTCCTATTGCACGTCGCTGTGATTGCCAGAACGTTAACATATTCATTGTCTTCTAGAGTGGACAAAAATCTCCAGCAGATACTACTTTCTTGCACTCTACAGAGCTTTTAAATGTGTTTTCTTTGTTGTTTTTCCTTTTACAAAATGATGTGTATCCTATATATTAAGTTAAAAATGAAATAAATAAATCATGAAGGTACATATCTATGTGATATACTTATCTCAATGTCCAAATAGCAAATTCTTATCATTGTATAATGTATAGCGATTCCTTCAACAAAATTAGTGTCATCAACTTGGGATGAAAAATGAAATGTATAAATTATCAAAAATCAGAAATCTAAGTAACATGCATATCTGTGATATTTTTACAGGAACCCAGATATAACACTTCCCTGTCTCACTTCTTCCTAAACTTCGCAATTAAAAATTTGGCTATAACATAACTTTTCAAGATTTTATAGCGAGTTATGTGACAAGTTGAACTGTTAACTCATTGTAAAATGACGACGTCGGCGTTTTATAAGGTGGCGCAGCGGTAACGGAACAAATTTTGTAAAGGCCTTGAAACAAGTCCAAAGCGACTTTTAAAGTACATTAAATTAACAACATCCAACATAACTTAAAACTGCATTTTGTGAATCAGTGGTCTAACAAAATTGAAGAAATTCAGATGACAATAAGTGAAACAAGAAACCCCGAGCGATAGCAATGGATGTCAGAATGCTAAACGACACATTTCGGTAAGACGGACGTTAGACAACAAGAAATACAAGCAAGTTTGGAATTAGCAGATCGTTTGTACTTAAAATATTTATTTAACTAGAAATGTACTGTGGGTGTGCACTCGTGGTACATGTTCAAAGAAAATATGTTTTCCAAGACATTTTCGGAAATAAAATGTAAATGTTTTCGAAAACGTTGTGGAAGTTAAACAGCAAAAAAAAAGACTGGAAATTTTCAACGTCGCACATTGCGCCGCCCGGCAAAATTTGTTGTTTAATTCAAATTATTCATTTTCTCTAAATAAATAAAGTACAGATATGAAATCCTGAGAATTGTTTACTAAATGGTAATTGAAGAAACCATTGAAGTCTGATGAAAATGCATTAAACAGGCTGATTTAAATTTTTGTGCTCTGTCTATACTATTTTGGGACAACCCTCGTATTTTGATTTTCCTTTTCGGACCTTATTAATGCAAAAATTAGAGTTTATTGTTATGATAAAATATTGAAAAATATATCAACAAGTTGAAAAAAGATTAAAACAAAAATTTTTGGAAAAATTGAATAGAAAAATTAAATCGTTCATTACATTGTATTTTTGTACAGATTTTGGGTTATCGATGTGGACAAATCATTTTAACGTAAATATAAGGCGGTCTTTATCATTACAACACCAGTATTTATCTAAGCTTGGCAAATATAAGTTAGCATTTATGTATTGACCCTGATCTCCGGACAACTTGTATATATATTCATGGGCATACTTTGAACATTGTACGTACGTGTTCTCGATATATTTCCTTTTCGCCTTTTAATCAATGGATATGAATTAAGCATTTGTTGGTTGTTGTGGTTTGTAGTACATGTGGTGTAGGCCTATATACAAATGGTTTACTATTGAGACTTTCCGCATAAAACGCTCGTTCTCCCGAGTACATATAATAACTGTACACACGATCCCACATAGGAGTGCAACTGGGTGACGAAATGGGTATGTACACACATCAATTACTCCATGTTTGAATTGAGAACTTATACAAATGCGATTGTAATAATAGTAATGAATGTTTTAGCCTTCTTCGCCAATTTTGAATCTTAAAATCATTTTTGGCTTATACAATCATATTAAATACGACTTATAACGTTACCGTATTTAATGTCTTCGTTAATCTTATCTTGGTCAGACATTTACGGAAGCCCAGAAGGGTTGGCATTTACTTGCTTTTTTTACTTTTAATAACTTTGATAGCTATTAACATGATACTTTGCTCTCATTATAAATTAACCAGGTCTTCAAAAAGCAGTTTTTGAAATTTCAGTTCAATAATATTAAAAGCAATTTGAGCGGGGTTTTTTTGAAGAATTTTATTTTGAGGCAAAAATATGCTATTATAATAATTCTGCATTTATCCCAAATCACTATCATAAATAGGATTTTAAAAAAGATGTATAAAAAGAAATATTATCGCCTAAGGAATATTTAACAAACCAAGCTTTGTGCGAGACAATAATTATGTAATTTAGCTTCAAACATAGCCTCTAAATAACTTTCCCCACAAAAAAAGAAATTAACGGCATATGTTTATAAATAGATCATAATATTTTATGTCAATTTAGTAGTAAAAAATTGAAGCTCTTATTAAAATTGAAAAATAAATTCTTGTTAATTTATACTCAGACTATGATCTTCAAATTGCATGGGACTTATATACATTTAAAACAATTATCAACAGTCATATTTAAAGCAATATTTTTTAATTCAGAAATTAAAAGTATACCTGACCTTTTTTGGCACGTTTCATTTAAAATATTAGTAAATAAATCATACATCAATTTACAGCAAATATTAGTATTCAACTAAAATATTGTCTGCAATCTATATTACCAATAAAAATCGAATTAAATTTAGGTTCAAAATATGAAATCAACTCATGTTTTAAAAAAGCATCGTCTCACAAGGGTGATTTTCGGGTCTTGTTTTTAAAAATCACAACAGTTAATGACAACGTCAGCTATTTAATGTTTTGGTGTGTTTAACTTATAGTATCATGGATATAGCAAGCGTATCAGTATTTTCAGTTCCCGTACATTTTCTTATAAACCCTTGCCTGTCATTTGTTATTTGAACAGTTTTGTTCAGATTTTATGTGCTCTCGCCTTTTAACTAATCAGCTACTTATTATTGTTCCTATTTCATAGCGTATGAAACAAATGTATCAGAAGATGACATCATCAGAATCCATGACAACCATGGTAACACCATGGAGTTTCTGGGGAGCGGGGGTCAGTACCTCAGCGCAAGCAGTGTCAGGTCGGGGAGGTACCCTAACCCCGTCACTAACATCCCTAGGCTGAGAAAGATGAACGTCAACGAAGATGACATTTTCCTCTGTGCATATCCAAAAGCAGGTATGATAAAAGGAGAAAAAAGAGCAAAAATCTTTTTGAAACATCTTAATGACAATGTTGAAAAGATAGACCAACATTATGATACAGGGCATACTGAAACACTGATAATGGTAGCTAGTTTTATTTTTTTTAATGCAAGGAACACATTGGACCTGGGAAATTATGACCATGCTCCTGCAACAGAGTGCTGAATATCACCCCCACGAAAAAGAAAGTTACATGTACGAGTTCCATATTCCAGAGACTTTACAGGCTTTAGAGCCACCCCGTGTGTTTAACACCCACGTCCGACCAAATAATCTACCGGAACAGTTCTTTGAGAAACGATGCAAAACTGTGTTTGTTCAGCGTAACCCAAAAGACACAGCAGTGTCATTTTTTTACCACTGTAAAAACTTGATCCAGTTTGGTGGCACTTTTGAACAGTTTATGGATTTCTTTTTGAAGGAAGATGAACCAGGTAATGTCAATTGAAATAGTAGCTATATAACAGTTGTACTGAAACTGTTGAAAGTATTATGTAAACCAATGAAAAGGGGAAAATGCATATTTGCGAAAGTACGATTTTTTAGCCGGGCTTTACTGAAAGCAGGGTCCTGGCTGTAGGCAGGCAAATCGCCAATGATACAATAAAAAGCACAACTTCAGAAGTAAACAAAAAACCGAGCAGCGTCAAAGTAAAATCTTCCGCTATACCAAATAGTTACACAGAGAGCCATGTTTTGTCAAATATATTGGTTTTTTATTTGTTTGCGAATAGATTTAGCATTGAATTTTTTTCCTTTCTTATTAATTACGTGTTTTTAAACAAGACTATGCGTTTTGGGCACAACAATGCGCATGAATTTATTTGACTACTTTACAAAGCATTGGTGTTTAGCTGCACGTAGAAGAAATGCGGGGAAGGGGGATGATTTTATAACGCGTGTTTCAAATCTAAATGCAATTGTTGATTTTTTTTCCCACTAGACAGGCATATTTTTATTAATAGCCACTAACAAAAAAATTCAGTCGCTCTCTGACGCGTTTCCGACATTAAAAGCATGAGAGAGAGAGAGAGAGAGAGAGAGAGAGAGAGAGAGAGAGAGAGAGAGAGAGAGAGAGAGAGATTGTCAGTTTTTACTTCAAAATATGCATAATGACACATCAAAAGAGCCCGGCTTTCAGTACTACTTCAGTACTTTGATTTCACTAACTTATCACAAGTAACCTTTTTTCTGTTCATAAACGCAAATAAAGTGTTTTAAACTTGTTAGATCGTGAATTGGTCATGTCAGTAGCATCACGAACACTACTGTTAGAGAGTAAAATTGAAATTATTATTTGCGATATTTTATTTTCATAACAATGTAAACATGAACAATTTAACAGTGATATGATATTTTCATCGTAGTCTATCACTGCGCCTGGTACAAATACACATTAGAATGGGAACAGTTCATCAGAGAAAATCCAGATCATCCTGTTCATTGCATCATGTACGAACAACTTCAACAGGTGCGTGGTTTGGTGAAGTATTGCAAAGTATTGCTATTAATGAAATGTTTTTTAACTATTTAAAAAATGTACATGTACCATGAACACTTTCATTGATAGAATGCAATCGAAGAAATCAAGCGTCTTGCTACCTTTTTGAAGACACCATGTGACGATAAACTGGCCAATCTCATTGCCGAAAAATGCTCGTTTCAACATCTTAAAGACGCAACTTTAAAAGTCAAAAAAGGGGGAAACAGCGAGACACTTTACAGAAAGGGTAAGTTTACGCTGTTGATTCACGTCATGCTTATATTATTTTGAAAAGTGTTGGTCATTATATCTTAATGAATTAAAATATCCTATTTCTCACTGCTTAAGTACTATTTTTAGGAAAGGTTGGAGACTGGAAAACTCATTTCACCGTCGCGCTTAACGAGAAGTTTGACCAGTATTTACAGCGTCATCCAACAACCTCGGTGTATACATATGAAATCTAGACTAGGACTACTTTACTGGGTGTCAGATTATAGATACAGAAATAAAATGTTTGTCACTAAAATAAATGTCCAACATATCTTAAATTCAGTTCATTATAAATGTTTTGAAATGTTCTTGTTAATGTTTCAGATATACATGTACATTGTGTTGAAAGTTAAATTTTGAATATTAAACAATCTTGAAATTGTAACCGGCCTCTTATTTCATGAATCAGAAGCATTTCATGACTTGAAATAGTTCAAGATTGTCTGAGTGATCAATCCCTCTATCCTAGAAATCAAATTATCTTAATAGTTAATATTGAAAACAACCATGGCTTTATATTTCACAGATCATAACCTTGTTGTTTAGTTATAGGTTGATGTCTTTTTTAAATCCTCATGCTTTTGTGTTTTAGTCCCACACATCTTGTGGCTTTATTAATCCTACTGTTCTTCTACTGCATTTCGCTGTAATTGCGAGACCGTTAGCATATTCATTGTCTTCTAGAGTGGACAAAAATCCTCTAGCAGATACTACTGTTCCTGTTGTTAATATCTCGTCGATCACAATAATGAATAGGAACCCAGATATAACACATCCCTGTCTCACTCCTCTCTGAACTTTAAACTAGTCTGTTGTTCTCCCATTCTCAATAACACATCATGTAATTTCATGTTTCTGGAATCCCATATTGCTTTAATATAACCTATAATTGTCCCTGTGCTGTCAAATACTTTCTTACACTCTACAGAGCTTTTGAATATGGTTTTCTTTGTATTTCATGGAGGAAATTATGACTTGTATCATAATTTTATGAAGTTAAAATACAAATTAAATAAATCATAAGGGCAGCTATTCATGTGATATAACTATCTTAATGTCCAAAAATCCCAAATTTTAAGTATTGTAAAATTTTTAGCGATCCCTTTAACAATATCTGTGCCTTCAACAAGGGTTGGACACAGAATTGATTATCAAATCCCATAGGTACTTTTTTTTAGTAAAATACATTTATGTCAGATTTAAGAATGAATATTCTAGATATCATTGTATGGAGTAGGTTAACACTTAACAAAACTTTGAAGAGTTAACCCTGATATATAGAATAATATGAAAGCCATGTAATAAAATGAAATGAATTTATCAATCTTTTGTAACTTATATGTCCTCTCAACATAACTAAATCATGATATCTTTTTGATTACCCCTATATAATATAAATTAAAGTATAGGAGTTGTCAAAAAGTAAAAAGTAAAAGATATATGAATAACCCCTTTGATTTTACTATATTTTATTTTTTTTTAAATTAAAATAACATGATCGTTTATCAAATATTGACCAGTACATAACATGTATACCCTATGCATACAAATACAAATATTTTATTGATACAAACACAATTACAATAATTGGCAAAGGCCTGCTATATGCATAAACAGAAGTATTTTTTTATCACACAGAGTATAATACATACCCTTTCTCAATATCACATCTTGTATCAGCCCGAGACTCCAATATCAGCCCGATGGTTGAAAGAGAATTTTCATCAGAGAAGACCTGGTGTTACTATAGAGTTAAACAGTTTTTCTAAAAGTTTACATGGGTTATCTAGTTCATCTTAAAGTATTTCTGGCCTTTTCCATGAGAACTGTTGTAGCTAAGTTGAAACTTCCATTACATTTTAAAGTTAAATCAAGATAACAATACATACACTACATACACTATGCATGAGAAAAGTCCCATTTAGGATCGGATCCTCACCGCCATCCGTCATTCTTAAAAATTTAAATTTTATCAATGTTTTATTAATGTTCAAGTTAATTTGAATGTATCCTGATAGAAGAAAATGCGTATTCGTTGTTATTGATTTTCGTATTCTTGACGGTAGGCGATATACTAGTACATGTATATACTTCCTTATTCATGCAAAAGTTAGAGTTGATTGCTATGATAAAATATCAAAAGAAAAATATCAACAAGTTGAAAAAAAATTAAAACAAAAAACCAAAATTGGAATAGAAAACTCAAATAGTAAATTACATTGTATTTTTGTACAGATGTTGGTCATCGATATGGACAAATCATTTTAACCTAAATATAAGGCTGCCTTTATCATTACAATTTCATGACCGGTATTTATCCAAGCTTAGTGCTTGTATCAACAAGTAAGCATTTATTTTTTGACCCCAATTTCCAAACAACCTGTATAAATCCATGGGCATACTTTGTATGAGGCACCGTGTTAATACTTTTGAGGTATTTTCTGATATAAAAAAATGTATTTGATATGGCATCAATAATTCGAATTATTGACATAAAAACAATTATTGATATAAAAAAAATATTTTGTGATATCAGAAAATCATTTTATGATATCACAAATTCGATTTCTTGATATCAAAAAAATATTTTCTGATATCATAAGATAGATTTTTTATATCAAGAATTAAAGTTGATTTTCTGTTATCAAAAAATTGAATTATTGATATCAGATAATAATTGTTTGATATCAAAAAATCACTTGTATTTTCCGATATCAGAAAAACCTGTAGATGCCTGTTAAAAATGATATTGAATGCCTAATTTTTTAACCTGGTTTCATTTTGGCAACTTTGTCCATATATACAATGTTTAGCAATGCTCTCTGAATGGAATTCCCTTTAAGAAATGATGACATCATCGCATAATGTAAAGGAAAATATACTGGCGTACAGTTAGCGCTTTCAATACATAAACACATTTAATAGATTTTTACTTAAATAAATATTCAAATAACAAACAACAAATATTAAAATGCAAATCGGACTCTGTAGTTAAGCAATTTAATCTTGGTTCAAGGGAGTATTCATAAATCATGTGAAATTTATTAACCATTTTATTTGAATTTCTGATATCAGAAAATAAAATTCTTGATATCAAAAAATCAGTTGAATTTCTGATATAAAAAAATCAAGAAACAGAATTTCTGATATCAAAAAATCATTTTCTGATATCAGAAATTCTAATTCTTGATATCAAAAAATCATTCTGATATCAGAAAATACCTCAAAAATATTAAAACGGCGCCCCATAATTTTTAACATTATGTTCTTAATAAGTTTAAATAGACATTTCCTAATCAATGGGTATTCAGCATTTACTGAATCTTGTGGTTTGTAGTATATATGGTGTACTATTATATACAAACGGTTTACTGCTGAGACTTTCCACATAAAACGCTCGTCCTTCCGAGTACATATGATTACCGTACACACGGTCCCACATAGGAGGTCATTTGGGTGACGAAATGGGTATGTACACAAATCAATTACTCAATGTTTGAATACATTACTCATACGAATGCGATTACAGTTATAGTAATGAATGTTTTTAGCCTTCTTTGTCAATATTGAAACTTAAAAATTATTTTTGGTTAATATAATGATATCAAATACGACTTATACCGCTTCGTGAATCTTATCTGTGTCAAACATTTACGGAAGCTCAGTAGGGTTTGCATTACCTTACGTTTTTACTTTTAAGGACGTTGGATCCTGCGATCAAACCGTCTCTTAGTTTTTTTTTTCTAAAGTATTTTTTAACATCAACACATATAACTAAACCAAAATTCAAAACAAAATGTTGGGGTCTATATGCTCCTTTTGGTACCTTTTGGCGTTACTGTGTATTTAATATACGTACTTTCTGCACTGAAAGTACAAATTGCACAAAAATCGCTTCCCTCTATAATTTTTTATCGAAATGAACCATGGTATCAAATTTATATTTACATTGTTTAGAATTAATAAAATTAAAATTATCATAAAGAAAAAGTTTGCAATTTCTTCACCTAATTGATATTTTTTACCTTTATGCACTGAAAAAAACCCACTATTTATAAACGAATTAACATGCGATGAAATTATTTAAAAGTCAATCTTTTTCTCAAATTATGACAGACTTGTCAAAAAAAACTTACAAATTCAGAAAAAAAACCCCAAAAATATTGGTCTATAATGTAAATTACGAATCATGGAATGAAATAAGCTAAATTTTATGGGGAAATTTTAGTTTATTTTTTCTTGACTTTTATGAAATATCAGTTGAATATGCTAATAAATGCCGATAGAAATATTAAAATATTGTTAAAATATGTTTTTTGAAACAACACGAAGATATCCCAATGCATAAACTATATCTGGAAATTTGGTCTTCACTAAAAAAAAAAAAAGAACGCTAAAATTACGGTAGGCCTACTCTTAAACAACTGAGTTATGAAAAATGTTCATTTTCTTCCTAAAAACCTTCCGCCACAAAATACAGTTCCTCACTAAACTCTGTAAATATGCAATTTTCCTTAACTATTTCATTTAATATAGTGTATTTGGCATTGAAAAAAAAAAGAATTTACAAGTAGAATTCATTTATGACACAAACTTTCCAGACTAGATGTGACCGAAAATGGTTACCCAAAATCAGAGGAACGAACCTCTTTAATAAATTCGATAGCTATTGTCATGATTTGAAATTTCCTTTCAATAATATTCAAAGCTTTTTAATGATTTGAGCTGTATTTTTAAGAATTTTATTTTGCTGAAAAAACTGCTACATGTATTATCATGATTAAAAAAAAAGACTTTTAAAAAATTATATAATTGTATAATAAGAAATATTCTCTTCTAAGGAATATTTAGCAAACCAATTTTTATACAGGACAATAACTATGTAATTTAGCTTAAAACACACCCTCTAAATAACTTCCCCTACCAAAACAACTACCGTCAGATGTTTATAAATAGACCATAATCTTTTATGTCAATTTAGTAGTAAAACATTGAAGCTCTTATTAGTGAAAAATAAATTGTTGATATTTTATACTCAGAATATAATCTTCAAGTTTATGGGACTTATATACATGTATAACAATTATCGACAGTCATATATATAAAGCAATATATTTTTAATTCAGTAATTAAAAAGTATACCTGACTCTTTTTGGCACGTTTGATTTTAAAATAATTACATTTTAAAATGCTAATAATCATATCATACATTAATTAACAGAAATTACTAATATTCAACTCAAAATATTATCAGCAAGCTATACAATTTTACCAGTTTTCCTCAAAAAACAGAAAATGAATAAAAATTAATCGAATTAAATGAATAAGGCTTAAAATGTGAAATCATACCATGTTTTAAAAGAGGTTATGAATAAATTTATCAAATAATGAATGGATGTGTAGAGCAATGCACCTTAAAAAAGCATTGAAAAATGTGATGGGTAATCAAAAGTAAATGGATACAGTATCATTCACTCCGTTTCATGCCTAAATAAAGGATCCATGTAAGTTCAAGGCAAATCTTCCAAACCAATAGTGACAAAAACCAATTTGAATACATGTCAATTCATTTTTGAGTGTAACATTTTTTTCTTCCTTTTTAAAAAAATTGTCTTTGAGAAGATACATACTCTATCGGTGTCCATATAATATATTGAAATATTAAAAATCTTAACTTCAATATTCAAATCTTTTGAAGGTTACTAGTTAGTTTGTAAATCAGTCAATTCTAATTAATGGCTGCTATTAATAGGAGGGCATACCGGTATTTACGGCCATTTGGAAGGTGGTTATATATTGTATATGTACCGTAAGAAGTCATGCAGCAAAATTCTTTTTATACAACATTTCATATATTCGATCATGTGCAAAACTTTGTCAGCTGCCACATCTTCGTCTCACAATGGTGTTTTCGGGTCTTGTTTAAAAAAATCTCTGGCCAACTATTAATGGCAAAGCCATCTATTTAATGCTTTTGTGTGTATAACTTATGGTTATGAGTTATCTATACTGAACCTTGTATAGTTCCTCTGATAAATAATGAATTATATTTTAAAATGAATATATCCACAATCCTGAATATAGCAAGCGATTCCGTATTTTCGGTTCCCGTACATTTTCTTATAAACTCTTGCCTGTCATTCGTTATTTGAACAGTTTTGTTCAGATTTTATGGGCTCTCGCCTTTTAACTATTCAGCTACTTATTATTTTCCATATTTCTTAGCGTCCGAAACAAATGTATCAGAAGATGACATCATCAGAATTCACGACGACCATGGTAACACCATAGAGTTACTGGGGAGCGGGGGTCAGTACCTCAGCGCGAGCAGTGTCAGGTCGGGGAGGTACCCTAACCCCGTCACTAACATCCCTAGGCTGAGAAAGATGAACGTCAACGAAGATGACATTTTTCTCTGTGCATATCCAAAAGCAGGTATGGTGTAGTGAGAAAAAAAGAGCAGAAAATCTTGCTGAAATATTTTAATGACAAAGTTGAATGGATAGACTAAAAACATGATAGAGCATACTGAAACACTGATAATAGTAGCTAGTTTTGGGGTTTTTTTTTCATAACAGGAACACATTGGACCTGGGAAATTATGACCATGCTTCTGCAACAGAGATCTGAATATCACCCCCGCGAAAAAGACAGTCACATGTACGAGTTCCATATTCCAGAGACGCTACAGGCTTTAGAACGACCCCGTGTGTTCAACACCCACGTCCGTCCAAATAACCTGCCGGAACAGTTCTTTGAGAAACGATGCAAAACTGTGTTTGTTCAACGTAACCCTAAAGATATAGCGGTATCATATTATTACCACTGTAAGAACTTGATCCAATTTGGTGGCACTTTTGAACAGTTTATGGATTTCTTTTTGAAAGAAGATGAACCAGGTAAATTTCAATTAAAATAGCAGCAAAAAGGTGTGCTGCAGCTGTTGAAAGTATTGTGTATACCATTGAAGAGGGGTAAATGCGTATTTGCGAAAGAACAATTTTTACTTTCACTTACTTATAACAAGTAACCTTTTTTCTGTTCATAAACGCAAATAAAGTGTTTTAAACAAGTTAGATCGTGTTTCGGTCGTGTCAGTGGCACCATTAACACCACTGTTACTACTGGGAGTAAAATTGAAAAATATTTTTGCGACATTTATCATTATAGAAATGTAAACAAGAGCAGTTTTACAATTTTATGATATTTACATTGTAGTGTATCACTGCGCCTGGTACAAATATACATTAGAATGGGAACAGTTCATCAAAGAAAATCCAGATCATCCTGTTCATTGCATCATGTACGAACAACTTCAACAGGTGTGTGGTTTGGTGAAATATGTCGCAATGGTATTGCTGTCAAAGTAATGTTTTTGTTCAATCTAAAAAAATGTACATGTACTATGGGCACTTTCATTGATAGAATGCAGTCGAAGAAATCAAGCGTCTTGCCACCTTTTTGAAGACACCATGTGACGATAAACTGGCCAATCTCATTGCCGAAAAATGCTCGTTTCAAAATCTTAAAGACGCAACTTTGAAAGTCAAAAAAGGGGGAAAGAGCTGGACAGTTTTCAGAAAGGGTGCGTTTTTACTTTTGATTCACGCCATGCTTTTGTTTTGAAAAGTGTTGGTCAGTATATCTTAACGAATAAAAATACCTATTACTCACTATTCAAATACTATTTTTAGGAAAGGTTGGAGACTGGAAAACTCATTTCACCGTTGCGCTTAACGAGAAGTTTGACCAGTATTTACAGCGTCATCCAACGACCTCGGTGTATACGTATGATATCTAGACTAGGACTACTTTTCTGGGCGTCAGATTATAAATACATGAATGAAATTTTTGTCACTAAAATACATGTCCATTAAATCACCAATACGCTTTATACTGTAAAAATGTATTCCTCTTTCATGTACCTGACGAGTGTATACATCAGTGCTTGTAATTTTTTTGTTTTTGAAATAAAAATCTTAAACTTAGTGTATTTTAATGTTTTGAAACATGTTCTCGTTAATGTTTATGATATAGATTGCGTTGAAAATTAAATTTTGAATATTAAACAATCTTGTAACCAGCTTCTTTAGTCATAAAACAGAAGCATTTCATAACTTGAAATAGTTCAAGAGATGGCAGGGTGGTCAATTTCTCTACTCTGGAATTCGAATAATCTTATATAATCATTGAAAACAACCATGACTTTATATTTAACAGATGATAGTCTTTTGTTCCAGTTGATAGTACTATTGTTTTTACTGATGCTATTTTGTCCTCGTCGTATTTGTTTTTGTTTTATAGTCCCGTATATCTTGTGGTTTTGATTTTATTTATCCTGCTGTTCTAAAATTGCATGTCGCTGTGATTGCCAGACCGTTAGCATATTCGTTGTCTTCTAGAGTGGACAAAAATTTCCAGCAGATACTACTGTTCCTGTTGTTTTTGTTCCGAAATATCCCGTCGATCACAATAATGAACCGGAACCCAGATATAACACGTAGTGTATCCCTGTCTCACTCCTGTCTGAACTTCGAAACTGTTGGTTCCATTACACGGCTGGTAAATTCATATTTCTGGAACCCCGCATTGCTTTAGTATAACCTATAAAATGACCCTTACTTATTCTGTAAATACTTTCTTGCACTCTACAGAGCTTTAGAACAGGATTTTCTTTGTTGTTTTTCATTAAGGAAAATATCATGTACCCAATATATAATAAGGTTGAAAATGCAATAGGCACATATTTATACATGCAATACTATGCCAAAAAAGACTAAGTTCAACGGCTGGTATTTTTGTATTAATTATCAAAAAATCAAAATCTAACTGATATTCAATATACATTTCTGATATATTCACAAATTGATCTGCAAAACAAAAGCTCCCCATCTATCTTAAACAATAAAGGTACCCTATTGGCAGCTGCCCGCCCACTCGCCATTTTCACCAAACCAAAACCTTAAAACAAGAAATTGGTATTTTTTAGCGCATGCTTCATTTCGATGGCAACTTTTTGCGATTGATATTACCGGTACTCAGTCTTGAGTAAATGATTAAAATGTAAACACCAAAAATGAGCAGGATAGCCAAAGTCAAAAGAGCCAGCTCTGTAGCAATCACCGTGGTAAAAACAATTCAGACACCATAGCAATGTCGGTGTCCAAATTGTTCTCACCACAGGTTGTACTCATTTAATATTTACTGTTCATTTCGTCCTCCACATTGTTTGTAATATTTGGCAATTTTCACTTACTTTTCTCTGCTAAACGTGCATTTTCATTTCCATTGGCAACCCACAATAATCCGAAAACTCTGGTGAAAACTCAACCAAACCTGAAGTGTTCGTAATATCCAGCAAAGACCGAGGTCTCGGGTCGCAACCAGAAGTTAAGATAGCTACTATACATATTTCCTAACAACATGAGAGTTAGATAAAAATCATCCATCACAACGACAAGACAAATGAATGTTTGTATATTCCATATAATCAATACAGTATTGGCTGGACACATATAATCAATACAGTATTGGCTGGACAAAATACATGACGTCATGTCCAGTTGCTCAGTCTAAAATACCCACGTTTCTACAATCTTAAAACAATAAGATTCTCTTTATTTCTAGATGACTTTTATTTTTACATGCAATAAACACATGTAATAAAAATAATAGCTGGTACTAGTATAACATGGCTTGTAGGCCAGTACTGAAGGATAGACAATAATTTTCTAACATGGTTTCAACGTAATGGAACATTATTGCAAAAGTGTGCTTTAAACTGTAAAAGATTTTATTTGTTTTTGTGTTAATATCAGTATAAACTTGGACATTTCTGAAGAACAAATAAATACACAACATCCACACACACTTCTTTTAGCTTTCATAACCTCACTGGCATACAATACAAAGTGTAACAGGTGACTGAAACGTTGCATCATAATTAATATTTACCAGATTTCAATGTAATGAATAAATGCAACTAGGACTTGTCAACTAATTTGACTGAAGAGAGGGGTCTTACCTCCAAAATATATTAAATTTGCAATCAACAGTATGGACATCATCACACAAACACAAATCTATCAAATCATATATATTGGTGCCTTACCAATAATGCCTATAAGGTTCATGCATACATAAATCAGATGCATACAACTTGCTATTGATGTTCTGATTAGAAAACAGTATTCTTCCAGAATATTGAATTACAATGGTTTAAAAATATATCATTCTGAATTCACCATGAAAATTACTTTAAGAGACATTCCAGCCGTTACAAAGATTGGAAAATTAAATAAAAATAAAAGATCCTTAAGTTTTTAGAGCAATGTAACCTCTGATATAAAGATATCACTAAAAGAATTCATACTTAATATAATTAAATTTCAACAAAAAGACTTTCAAAACAAATTTGTTACACTCATAAAATGATCATGCATGTAAAATCCCACAATCCAAGCTATAAAACAAATATTCAACAAAAAATGAAGAGGATATGAACAATAGGATGTTTGACTGTAAAATCTGATTATCTGCACTTTAAGGTCAAGATCTAGTAAATGAAAAAGTGCCTTCAGGTTTTAGAAGTTCAGGATATAAATTCTTTGAATGATGTTTCATAACAATAGCTCTGTTTGATAGGGTGTATCAGGGCTTAAATGTTAGGTAAACACAACGAAGAGTCATGTTTTTAACTGTCAATTTATATATAATATGAAGGAAATAAGTAACAAATCTCAAAGTTTTGTTCATTTTTGACCAATGAAATAAATCTAGAATGCCTACAGTCTCTCCAAAAATGGCAATAAACAAGCTCTTGACCTGACCTTTAAAATGATGTCGAATTGAATATAAGTTTGTTTCAGGATTACTCTTCCAATGATTTAATAGAATGTCAAGAAACTGTTTTATTTTTTTCTTAATTCATTTAACTCCGTAAAGAAAGTATGGGGGGAAAATTAACAAATCAATTGTGACATCATAATGGTTTGGCCATCAAAAAGACACTCTGGAATCATTTACTATATCTTGACTTTGATTAACTAAAATTACTATGTAGTTTTAATGTTGACATTTCTACTGACATTGAAAGACTTTGATAAAACAATTAACACATAATACATGTAGTAATAAAAGGCACCATATATGGATAACAGTGGCTTTACCATCTCGTAACACAATATATGGAAGTTTGTTTGAAGAATTTGATCTATCACATCTATTGCACTTTTTGTTCTGTTGTCTCAACTAAATCTGAAAGACATGATTAAAAGGAAAAAAATCAAAACTATTTTTATGACTTTAATATGATAATAATAAAAAATAACTCATGTTTAAAAATCTTTATGGGATTAACATCATCTTCATGTATGAACGTTATCATTATAATATCAACCCCTCCCCACCCCCTCCCATATCATGATACATTATCGATACTTCATACTCTGATCAACAGACTGAATCAGAAAATAATTCTCATACTTTTTGTTGAGTTTTTCTTATGTATATACATAAAAAAAATACACCTACCTAAATTCTCCATGACCTTAAACTTCTCAGTGCGAATTATCTTGTCACTTTCCTGGTTGAACTCACATACTTTCAAATGTTCCGACAAGACTCCATCTCCAATCATTTTCCATTTTCTGATAGGGGTCATACTCTTACTAAAACTCCATTTCTACAGTGTAAAAACCCAGTTATGTTAATCATTCAGGGCATGAGAGGACGTACTACATAATGCACAGTATCTCTATTATCTGGAAAGTAAAACCATTTCTACATAAAAGCTTAGAAAATAAAGACATACACTATGCATGAGAAAGATTTCATTATCATTGTGCAAATAGTTTAAGATAAACAGAACCCTGGATCCATTTCATTTTCATTTGCTTACCAGTGTACACTATTCCCAAACACCAAAAATTTACCACAATATGGGCTCATCATGATAAATTTGTTACCACCCCTATGTATTATAAAATAAAGGGAAGTCAAATTAAAAGCAAGAGGAAAATATATGTGAAGAACCCCTCTGATTTTACTGTATTTCATTTTAAAGGGACTTGGACATGATTTGAGTTCAAAATTTTATTTTTTGTTTTTTATGTAAAAACTGGTTTACTTGTGCATTTTGAATGATTGACCAAAATTTGGATGTTTGAAGTCAAGCCTTAAGAGAAATGCAGAGGTTAGAATTCTTTGTTATGTAAACAAAGCTCGAGTCTTATATTTGTTTACAAATAATGGTAAGTAATTAATTATCATTTATTTGACAAAATGACTTGTGGCAAACAAGATAAACTGATTTAATGTATTCATGAATAATATTACAACAGAGAAAAGCAACATTTGATTGAAACTTATACCAGTATGACCCATATGTTAACAATTACAAGGCTCGATCTTTGTTTACAAAACAAAGAATTTTAAACTCTGTATCTTGCTTATAACTTAACATTTGACTTTCAAGTTTTGACAAAGCATTAAATATACCCCTAATAACCATTCTAAACAATATGAATCGAAAAATAAAATTTTAAATTTTGAGCTCAAATCGTGTCCAAGTCCGAAAAAAGAACCAATTTAAAATAACATGATCGTTTATCAAATATTGACCAGTACATAACATGTATACCCTTTAACACAATTTATTGTCAATTATCTTCATCAAGTTATTGACTGATCATTTCCAAATTAAAAACTTACATAACACAAGCTTCATCTTTTAATATTAAGACATGTAAAGACACTTACATTCTCTTTGACGTGCCAAGAGTTACTATGTTCAAGTTTTTCCCATTCCATCAGAACCATTCCTTTTTCTTGCAACAAAGAGGCACATATATTTCTTAGCCCCCTACAAGTCAGTGATAGATTGTTTAAGCTAAAGCCATCCAGATAACAAATGATATGTTCTAAGATTTCCACTGGCAGAGTGATCAATTTCAATGCTTCTCTCTCTTGAGACATCCTGCTTGGTACATCTGGTCCAGATGCTCGTCGGAACCTTGGAATGACCTTGATAAGAGAGTCATATTTGGAAGACGTAACAATTTCAGGAGTGGCTTCTCTAAGTCGTCGAATCTTGTCTGAATCTTTATTCCCTGAGGCTGGTAGATCATCAATGCATTCAGTTATTTCAGGCTCATTTTCCTCTCCAATTGTGAGGCCAAAACTACCTAACAGAGAACTGTGTATAATCTTTCCTCTTGGTATAAGAGGGACAAGCTTGCGATGAGTAAAACTACAGCCCAAATAAGCAAGGGGACATCTTTGCTCCATAACTCCATTCAAACCACTGTGTATTTCATTGTGAACATTTTTGAAATGCCATGCAATCTCATCTCTCCTAAAACTCTGACCACAGTGAAATGGGAATAGTTTTGATCCACTAGAATAGCTTTCCATAGTAAGGCACACACCTAAAAGTTCATGAAGTTGAATTTTTCTCTTGTAGAGGTTGACTAATTTGTCTTCATCACTACCCCCTTCTTCTAAACTCTCCTCTTTCATTTCAGTGGAAGTGGATTGCATCACTTTTTCCTCCTCTTGCTGTTGACGAGAGGTTGCTAGTAATTCTTCCATCTTTTTCTGTCTTTCTCTTTCAATACTGCTTAATCTTCGAAGACCTGCAAGCCCCATTTGGGATGAAATGTAATCTACACCTGTATCACCTAACTTTGAGGAGGCATGTGCTTTTGCAAAATTATTTCTATCATCACAGACTGGATCTTTGGCACAATAATCATTGTCTTTTGGTGATGGTGAAAAAATTCCATGATATAGAGATTTTTGAAGACCTGGAGGAAACTCGCTGGTTTTCCATGGCACGTCATCAGCCATCTCTTTTGCTTTTACAGACGGCTCTGATTTTTCTGAAGCCATTTTTTCTAACAGCATACGTTGATCTCGTAGTGCTAAGGCAACATCTAGCTGTCCACATTGTACATGTGGATTATTCAACGGCAGAGGTGCTTTAACACGTAAATCACTCGAATGCATTGGCCATCTGTGCCATTCAATCATACACTTAACAACACTTGCAGGACAAGTGCTAATGTGGTTAGCCTGTTGATCCCTAGATATCTCAAAGGGACATCCATATATACAGTTGATACAGGGAACTTTTTTTCTCATGCAGAAATTTTCATGCTCATCAAGTTTGCATCTGTGAAACCTCTGACCACAAGAATATGGACAGTCTATTAATGAACAACTACTGAGTCCATCCGGAGTTATGTTACAGTATCTATTGACACAAGCTGTGCAGTGGGCATGAAGAAGACCAAGAGTGGCAGCATGCTTCTCCTCTTCTGACAATTTTAGATTCTCTCTGCTAATAGGATCCTCTTGAGATATCTTATGGAAATCTAAAAATAATTCACAAAAAATCAGACAAATTACAGAGTGCTGAATAAAATATGCTGAAGAATTTTCGTCCTTCGATATAAATCACCTTGGTAGAGATGGGGAAATGATAAATGATTAACACCACATAATCGGGGTGCAATGACCATAATGGGAAGGTATCCGGTTCGTTCGCCCTACCTACCTGTTTGCTCGAATCCGTTTGCCTTAGGTTCGTTGGCTCTGAAGTAGTTTGTTTCTCTAAATGATATATATATATATATATATATATATATATGTAGATGGAACATGAAACAATGATCCATCATATCATTATCAGGTCAGTAAACTGGTTATCATTATGTATAACTGCTATAGTAGTGTTGTTTTATGTATTTATATACATCTTCATGATCTTTAAATTAATAAAATGATCATTGTATTAAAACTAATGAGGAAGTATATAATAACACAAATATCAAAATTTATGACTACATTTATTTTCTTGTATTAAACTAGGGCGAACGGACCTTGGGCGGAAAAAACAAGGGCGAATGGACCTAGCGCGAGCAAAAACTAGGGTGAACGATGTCAAGGGTGAATGCATTGTAAGGCGAACAAATATACATTCTAATAAAAATATTGCATTGCAGCTTTTTCAGTCGGCCAGCCATGTTTACATACAATACAGTAGTGGAATGCTGTTTACACATAACAAAGAATATAGAGGTAGATGTGCGAGATATTTGCAGTAACACTTTTCCATTTAAGACAGCGAAAATGTTTTTTTGAAAATCCAGTGCTTGTGGCAAAAACTTTGGGGGTAAATCTTTCACTTTTACACATGACTTGGTTTTAAAGTACTTTGTTTTTAAGGGCATAATACCGTTATCTGCACCGCGGTGCAGATAATTTTTGACGTTATTTGACGTAACGTCAACTATCGATAAAGATGTCGAATAAGATATATATGAGGTATTTGCCTCTTTTCATCGACTTCCTGTTGATTTTATTCTTAGAGCATTATGGGAAAAAAAAATGAATTCACGGGACGGATCTAACCACTTTGTGATATATTAATATATTCGGATATATTTACATCAACAAATTTTATACATTATTATAATAAATGTATTATTTAACACAACTATGAAACAATAAGAAATAATATCATTGTTATAGAATTGTAAAAATATCTATACTAATCTGCACCGCGGTGCAGATAACAGGAGTATATATAGAGAGACGACATTCAATTTATCATATTAAATATGCCTCCAAAAAAAAAGTATTCCTGGGAAAGGGGTTTTCTTTGGGGGACAAACATCAGAAAATGGGGTTTAGAATCTTTTGGGGGAACATTCTATAGGTGAAATAAGAGACATTTGAAAAAGGCTCAAACTAATCTGCACCGCGGTGCAGATAACAGCAGTATATATAGAGAGACGACATTCAATTTATCATACTAAATATGCCTCCAAAAGCTAAGGGAAGTATTCCTGGGAAAAGGGTTTTCTTTGGGGGGCAAACATGAGAAAATGGAGTTTAGAATCTTTTTGGGGAACATTCTATAGGTGAAATAAGAGACATCAGAAAAAGACTCAAACTACTCCGCACCGCGGTGCAGATAACAGGAGTATATATAGAGAGACGGCACATAATTTATCATGATAAATGCGCCTCTGAAAGGAAGTATTCCCGGGAAAAGGGTTTTCTTTGGGGGGCAAACATGAGAAAATGGGGTTTAGAATCTTTTGGGGAACATTCTATAGGTAAAATAAGAGACATTTGAAAAAGGCTCAAACTAATCTGCACCGCGGTGCAGATAACAGGAGTATATATAGAGAGACGACACTCAATTTATCATGATAAATATGCCTCCAAAAGGGAAGTATTCCCGGGAGAAGGGTTTTCTTTGGGGGACAAACATCAGAAAATGGGGTTTAGAATCTTTTTGGGGAACATTCTATAGGTGAAATAAGAGACATTTGAAAAAAGGCTCAAACTAATCTGCACCGCGGTGCAGATAACAGGAGTATATATAGAGAGACGTCATTCAATTTATCATACTAAATATGCCTCCAAAAGGGAAGTATTCCCGGGAAAAGGGTTTTCTTTGGGGGACAAACATGAGAAAATGGGGTTTAGAATCTTTTGGGGGGGACATTCTATAGGTGAAATAAGAGACATCAGAAAAAGAAGAATTTTGAAAACTGAGTAAGCCGGGTTTTTTTCTTTACAAAACACGTTCAGATTGTGTTCGGTTTATTTCGTTTCGATTTGTGAAGGAATAAAATAAATTGTTGAAATCAAAAGTAAATTAAATTTACATGTACATAATAATAAATATTAATCTAAATGATATTTATTATGCCTCACGTAAACGGATGGGACAGCAGGCATTAATGAATATGCCCATAGTGTCCATAGCATATATGCACATTTCAAAATATTTAATCGTTATCATTTGGATTTAGTTTGTTTGACATTTCAGGGAATTAAAAGAAAATATGGATAGTGAAAAGCCGTTTATTCCGTGATAACACGAAAACTTGAACAAGCATAATTGTACGATATAAGCTTCTGTTTTAAGTAAAAAGCAGTTTATTCCGTTAATAAACAACCTTATAACCATACACGTAATAAGCAGAGCTCGGTGTCATGTAAATGGCCTTTCATCCCTTCACGGAATAAGCTGCTATTTTACTTAAATAACCGGGTTTTTCTTCTTTCTGTAATAACACAAAAATAAAAATCAGCACAAACGGAATAAGCTGCAATTATACTATTTACTTTTATTCGCATATTCGCTAGCGAAGGGTCAGAAACCCTTGGCTAGCGAAGATGTTTCATTTGGTCACAACACAGAATCTGAAATATTGTCATACACGGAACCACATTAAATCTTAAGCATACGTCTCTACATGTACCTCCGGTAAATTGAACGATATTATTTTTTTCTCAAAGAAGAGATTTATATACTTTGTAAGCAACTTACACTCAACGTCAACAACGTCAAATAACGTCATAAATTATCTGCACCGCGGTGCAGATAACGGTATTATGCCTTTTTAAATACTTTTTAGTTTTACTTGTACTTATTCTGCCAAACTTTACATCTAATTTATTTCAATCTAAATCCAAAAAAAAATCTCCATTTTACCAAGCGCCATGGCAGGAATATATTGCTTTGAAAATATAATATAACCCTATCGACTGAATATCTTAAAACATTACGTGATTCAACCTCCTCATCGTCAACATGATGAGCTTGACCAGAGCATCATTAGTTTATGTAACATGGGTATATCACCAGCTACATAATTTTTTTTAAAAATATTCAAGTGGCGAACTTGATCTTACCATATAATGACATATTTGTTATCGAGTCCGCTGCATTCAAACTTTTAATAAAGTTTGTTTACTATCTGTCTCCCACTCCTGTTGATATTGATCAGGATCAAATTACTATTTGGCTAATTCATTCATCATATATTTCGACAAATCTTTATTTCAGAGGTAAAATTAAGAAATGCATTTCTATAATGATAAATTTTATTTCTACCTTAAACAGAATAAATCATTATTATAATATATCGTATTAAACACTTTCTACAATGTTTTATGGTGAAAAAAAGAAAACATGGGGGTTAGCATGTATTGTACAAGTTACTATTCTTTAAAACACTTTCGTGATTAAGACAATTGAGGAAGTGAAAGTTGCACCCTGAAAGTTGACTGATCTTGATTATCCTTTTAAATTCCTTATTAATAACATTCATAACTGTTATTTGTTCGGATTCGTCCATTTCCTTTTCTTAAATATACCAACATGACTGTGATGGAATTTTTCGGCTGTACTTTTATAGCGTTTGGACCTCCCTTTGCTTTGTTTGTTTTCACAATTGCAAGAGATCCTCTTCGAATCATAGTGCTTATTGCAAGGTGTTTTTATTATACCGTTTGTTTCTATATTTATTTCATATGAATGGTAGCCCTAATGTGCAAAGTTATTTTCATATGGTCATATTCAAAGATTTCTTTTAAAGATATTTGAACAGTGTTAAACATGTTTGTTTGTTTATCATGTTTATTGACTTAAAACTTTCTCTTTTCAGTGGATTTTTTTGGTTGCTATCACTTTTGGTATCCTCAATATTGTGGTATGCTGTAGTTCCACTCAGAGAGCAGTTGGTTTTTGGTCTGGTTTTCTCAGTTCTGTTTCAAGAAGCATTTAGATTTCTATTCTACAAACTTTTAAGGTAATACTTTGGCATGTTGCTATATATTTATTATTTTATGCTAGAAATGTACTCTGCAATTACACCGTTTTTTTGACATATATTTAAGAAATAAAGTATGAGTTTTCGTGAATGTTGCAGAATAACCTCCGATGTCGAGAAATGTTGTTTTAAAATATAAAAGCCAAGGCGTTAGCCGAGGTTTTTATATTTCAAACAACATTTCGAGACTGAGGAGGTAATCCTGGAACATTCACGAAAACAATAACTTTTTTTCTATTCTACTAACAGCCCAGTATTTCTACAGATCGTTTCTCCTATAGAGAGAAGATCTAGGTCATTTTGATGGCTGTTCCGTGTAACCCCAATGGTTTTGTTAGTAATGTTTACATGTGTATCGATGAAAGGAATCACATGCAGAAGACAGACTTTTTAATACTCTTCACTTATTTATAAAATATCTTTGAATCACATTCCTAATATTTTAAGGGCAATTTAATACGTTTATTACTAGTACACGTTATATATTTTATGTAAAAACACGCAGTGAAAATGTGCTAGGGAGGTCCTAGGAACAGCCGTATTGATCTCTTAGAAATAAAGATTTGAGGCAATACACATTGCTTTGACTGGAACTAACACGTGAAATTGACATGGTTATAAAACTTTTTACGGTTTAAAGTTGTACTTCCATGATCAGTGCGAGACAAATAGGTATTTCTGATCTGATAATTTACTGATGACGTTCGTGGTATATTGGAGAATAATGGCCGCGGCATCTCTTTGATCTCGGCAATAACTGTAGTAGAATAATATGTAATATACACATATAACAAATTGATTCTTTGTTTTGCAGAAAGGCAGATGATGGCTTGCAGAAAGTTAGCCAAACAGGGCAAGAAATGCACATGACTCCCAGAGATATCACAAATAAACATATTATGGCTTATGGTAATGAAGCATTATTCCAGATTAATCATGATTTAGGCATTATATAAGTACAGACAATTATCATGTTAATAAAACATGTTGATAATGAAGGTCAAATAAAAATTCATCTAACAAATGTTTAGCTAGATCAACTTTCCTCAGTGTAGATCATATTGGTTTTGTGTTTACCGAGTATTTCTTCATATGATTTAATGTTCAAAAGGAAGAAACCTATAATTTTTCAAAAACTAATTCAGTTAGAATTGTTTGCAAAATTTCATTGTCATTAAGATTTCCATGGAAATCTTGTATTTTATAGTACAAAAAGTATTAGAACATTGAAAGACATATGATATTCTGATACATGTACTTTTATTGGTCAAATAAGTTGCAATTTGTACTAATAATTGTCAAATAAGTTGCAGTAATTTATTAAAGAATTTTAGAGTTTACATTTAAGTTATAAACTTGTGTTTTATGGGACTGTAATAAGGTCAAAAACCATTGGCTTACAGATGGCTGACATATTGGTTTTTTAATTACGGTTACCACATTTATGTTTCAGTCTCTGGTCTTGGATTTGGGATCTTGTCTGGAGCTTTCTCCACTGTCAACGTTTTAGCTGATATGGTTGGTCCTGGAACCATTGGTATATATGGGGACTCAAAGTACTTCTTTGTTGCTACAGGTAATCAAAATGTAACATGTTTCAAGTTTTATATTGTCCTGAATTTCAACATTTAAATCATTTCGTCATTATGCAGCCAATTACCATCATAGTGGAACTTACTTATTTTAACTGCAACATATACCAGTCTTGTTTTTTTTCAGCTTTTTTGACATTAAGTTTCATACTTTTACACACATTCTGGGGAGTTATTTTCTTTAATGGGCTGGACAAGAAACAATACTACATGGTGGCCCTTGTGGTTGGATCCCATATGCTTCTGTCATGTCTGGTAAGTTAGGATCAAAATAATATGAAGAGGCATTATCAATATACATGTATATTCACATCGTTAAGTATTTTCCCATTTTCCTCAGAAGAATAGTTGTAGATTAATGAGAAATTTGATAATTTGACAATTGATAAGTTAAGAACCGTTCATCAGTTCTTATTACAAAATAATGTAATAGAAATGTATTTAGAATATTTTAAAAGTTTGATCCATTGTCAAACTTATTAAACCCAAATAATCTGTCATTTCTTTCTGTAGTTTGTAACTTTTGTCATGTCTTCCTGAAGTAACAGTAATATAATGACTTTTGGAATGCTACAATATATAGTAACAAGTGAACTTTCTCTTTTGCAGACCCTTTTGAACCAGAAAACCTCCTCGCGGGACAGCCCCTTGTACCTGGCTAGTATTCTCCCTGCTTATGTCATGACAGTCATCATGGGAGTCCTAGCATACTACATAGCCGGAGGCTCATTGGCTAATGTCCGGAGTTGCTTCCCTTGTGGAAATGCCCGCAAATATGAGATTGACTGAGTTTTATGAGAACTAATATCATTACATCTTGCATTGAAATTATTGTCTCTATATTTTGTTATTTTCAAATTCTTTTCTGTCATTTTGTTTTTTTTTATTTTTGAATGTCATTTTCAGAAAATAAAATTGTTGTAGTAATGTTTTTTATGCAATTTTTTAGTGTTTAGCTAATATGTTTCTTTGTAGTTTGGTTGAGGAGGAGAAATAGGTGTTCATGTTGAGTAAATGAGTTAATCAAATGTTTATTTTAGAAACCTATAAACCTCCTTGTGTAAATATTGAAAACAATCGTCATTTTAAACAAGACACTGAATGGATGAGCAAAGTGTTTTAAGATATTGCAGACAAGATATTTATATGCTTAATGTTGATTGAGTTTTGACCTTTGTGACCTCAAAATTGGTACAGGTCCTCTACTTTTTTAAAGCTGACATGAATTCAAAAAAGTACTTGGTAGCTATATTACGGTAGTTATGATTGCTCCTCAGCTGCCACTGGGGTATATTATATACCGGTTGATAATGTTATGGTATGTTGCTTTCTGATCCAGGCATTTAGGATGCACAGACTTCTAAATGCATGAACTATACTTCTTAATAATAAGTTTCAAAACTTAAAAAAAATTAAAATTAAAAACATAGTCAAAAGAAAATGGAAGCATGACTTGCCACGGTAAAACTAGCCGAATCATTATGCATAGATAGTGCTGCCTTACTTCATGTGCACATCAAATACATGCATCATTCATACAGATTGATTGCATAACACTTCACTGCACATGTGCTGTATTACAACAGTAGGAGACTTTTTTGATTTTTGAAAATATGTGTACCTGGATTTCAATCTGTTTTGCTGGTTGTTCATTGAATGTTCCTAACCATTGCAGTGGTCGACATATTTTCTTTAAAACCATGTTTCTACAAATCTTTGTGTCCAATGTAACACATTCAGGTGAATGAAATAATAGGATGAAGCATGAATAGTGTTCTAGGTCTTATACATGTATAGGGGGTGTGTAGCGATGAGAAAACAATAGAAATTGACAACTAATAAGGCAGTAGTCGGAGATGAAAGGGGAAAAATGCACATTTATGACTTCATGTCAGGTTTAAGAATACCACTTTATCTTTAAAACCGTAATGCATCTTCTAATTCATTGGAGTGTATGTGTATCAAGTTGAAAGTATTTCAAGCCAATGTTTTCAAGATGTTTAGTCAGCAACATCTATGTAGGTTCAAATTAGTTTCGTCCTTTGTCTTGTGATCTGAAAATCAAAGATACAAGTACTATTTAACCCATTAAGGTTACCTTTGTACCAGATTTGCCGTCTGTCAAATAGTTCTTGAGATGTTGAAAGAACACTAACCAGTACCCTCTGGTTTATATTTAGGGGTGTTCAACTCTTGACCTTTGACCTTAAATTCACTAGGGGTCAATTACTCATTAGGGGGTGCCTATGTGCCAAGTTTGAAGTCTGTTAGCTAATAGTGTCTTGATATATAGTTTGGACAACACATCAGATATTTGCAGTATCTTGTATTCTATACCCAATTCCCCTTTATCAGACATAAAACAATCCAATTTTTGGGATAGTATTTATTGAATATGAACTCTTATCATTGTTACAGAGCATTATCCATCGCTGTCACTACTGGAGGACTTCCTACTCCTCTGTTTGTGCTTTTTAAGTTTCTACAATACCCACAAAAATATATGAATATCAGTTTAAGTTTGTATTTATTATAAATAGAACATAATTATCATAATAAATATATGGTTTATTATCAGAAAATGAACCACTTTACACAAGTATTCACATATCATACACTGAAAAAATCACCTTTAACCACAAGAGATAGCGGTATTTGGTTAACAACATCATAGATTAACCAATCATTTAATTAAAAAGAACAATAGCTGAACTTATGCTGCAAAATTGTTTTTTATTGAGGTGAAGCAGCATTCTCCCTAAAATTTTGACTTGTATGTCTTTCTACCTCATGTCATGATAGTGACGGACCCACCTTGTGTCGGGGACTGTCCTCATCTGACTCGGAACTCCCGTGATGCCTCTTCTTCGCTTTCTTTGATTTCTTTTCTTTTTTGTTTTTCTGTTTTTTATTTTTTCATATAAAAATAAAAATGATTTAGAAATGTTATATACATGTTGTATTATATTTACTTGCATAAACAAATAATGACATATGTAAGAACCTTTTACCGCAGATGTGTAATAATGGAAGGGTCATTTAATAACATCACATTCAAAAGCAATGTTACAAGCAACACTGATTCTTCCAGTTATCGGTATTGTTTTGTGTCTCAAAGGTCATAGTTGGTTCTGATTTGATGAGATGTTAAGTAGAGAAGAGCGATTAAATGTTGATTGCAAACAAAACTGATTACTGACTGCCCCAACTTTTTAAGCACCAAACAAGTCTGTTCAAGTTAACAGTCAAGCTCAATCACATTCTACCTTTTTCTTGGATTTGGAGGATTTTTGTTTTGGTGTTTTTTCATGTGATTCAAATGCTTCATCCTCTTCCTCTATCAAGTCATACCCCTTTCCTCCAGCCACATGGAAACAGTCCTGGGCTAAATGACCTATAAATGAAAATCATGACACGAGTAGATACATGTAGTCTCCTTCCTTTGTTTCTATGAACAGTATCTCTTAAATTAGGATTAGGCTTTAAATTACAGTAATACTAAAAGTATAAGATTGTGTATAAATACTACCTGCACATTATCAGAACTTTATTTACGAAGATACATGACCATAATCAAGCCTGTTAGATGTCACTTAAGTTTTATACTAAATAAAAATGTTTACGAAAACACAACATTTTATTTTACATGGTCTTTTGTTAGAACTATATTGTACAGGAATTTGAGAATTACCATGACCCCCACACTTTTTGCAGTTGGTGTCTAGAACTGCCCCTAACTCAATCTTTGGTCTCTCTCCTTTGTGAAACTTTCTGTTCTTCTGCAAGTCCATTCTAAAATAACATCCTAAATAATATAATGAATACAATATCTTGAATAACATTGTATTTAAACAATATTAATGTATAAAAAAGCTTCAAGTTTTATAAAAGAACATTTTGACTATTATAATAATGAGTCATTGATTACAGATGTTCTCTACTTCTAATAGCCTTCTCTTTACTGACTCAGATTATAATCATAAGTTTAATCCATATGTTAATGTTAATTTTTGCATGTTTATCATTACTTACGATGACTGTACATTTGCAGAGTCTTCATCCCGACCTGATGTTTGACTTACTACCTTCATTGACAAACCTACTTTGTTGTTCTGAAAGATCAATTCATTGAGGGTTTTTTTTTTATCATGTTGGAAAAATCAAACAGATAAAACAAATTGAAGTTTCTATGTTAATCAATGAACAAGTATTTAGTGCTGAAAGTAGTTAGTACTGAAAGAAGTACTTTATTATTCAGCCAATGGCTAATTAATAGAACAAGTTCAGTCTGCTCTTAAAATAAGCTGTTAGGGTGAATGTAAGAATTAATAGTGATGTCATTTACAACCAAGCAAAAATAACAAAAGGCAATAATAACCATTATTTAATTATCATTAATTCTGCTGTCATACCTCCACTGATATAACTTTGCAATAGACTTTTTCACCAGTGGCCAGCATTTCTGAGGGATCTTCAACTCGGCTTTTTGACATCTGGGATTTATGCACCAAGCCTAAAAAGAGCAACTATTTTATAACATGTTTAATATAACCTGTAACAATGACGCTATTCTGTTTAGAACAAACAGCAGAAAACAAACTTCTTCAACAGTAACCTGTCAATAAAATTCTGTTGATCAGACACCAAATTATAGACATTTGGAGAGTCATTCTGTAAAAGCTATACCCTATTTGGGCAATTGGCCTGATAAGAACACCCTTTACATACCCTGTTTTCTGTATCCTGGAATTTTCACAAAAACCCCATACTGTTGAACAGATGCAACCTGTCAATAGAATACTCTATTATTGTTGATCAATAAGTATTATGCCTAATGTATAGTAAAATTCATATCAAGATGGCTGTCGGTGTAGGAATTTGGAGTCTTTACCTCGCCATAAAATATGGTATGCAACTGTGGTAAGGGTTCATTTTCGTCACTATGTCGCCTTCTACCTGCCGACTGACCACCTTCTCGATCTGAATATGCACGTTTCATTTTACCAAACGATTACGATGATGATTGTAACTTTTGTTTTGTATGAGACTATTAGTACCTCCGACGTAAGAGATCCTTTTGCCATTAAAGAAAGATAACTCGTTCGCCCTACATATAACCTGATTTAACGCGGAAATTTTAAAAAAGAACTTTAAAAAAATATATTGTTTCACTTTAATTAATCTGCTTGTGTTATCAAGGTTTATGTATACTATATACAAACACAACACATTTAAAATGTCCATATTTTTTTAATTTTGTAGGGTGGAGTATAGAGTATACAACATCACAGGTCAATTCTGCACTACAATTTCTCTTTCTTAAAACTTCCATACACTCATTCTAGCAATTCATTCACACATATCTTACAAGAAAAACATTAAACATTTTACATGAATTCATGCATTCATGAAACAACCATGGTTAAAATATTTATACATGTATATTCTAGGGGAAAAAATTATCAAAACTGAAATAAAACCTTTCCATATTTCATATAACTTTTCATCATTAATTTCATCATAAAACCTTTCCATATTTCATATAACTTTTCATCATGAATTCATTCATATAAAACTTTCTGGTTACAGTTATCATAAATCTATCAAAATGTTGCAGTATGCTTTAAGAAAAAGAGTTAAGAATCGTTATGGGTCAGTAAAACACACATTCTACCAAAATATCACATTCACATATTAATTTCCATGAGCACTTGTTGCAAGAAATCGTTTTATCAACTACAATGTATTGAAATTTAATAAACGCAATCACATGTATTACTTTTGATCTTTAAAACATATAATATGCATGTATAAACAATACAACTTTTAAAAATATCTTTAAAAAGTAAATGCAACACTTGTATGTACATAAACTCTATCTAAAGTCTAATTTGTTCCAAGAAAATTTGGTGAAGCAATGTTTAGTAGTATTGCAAACTGAACACATTAATAATGATAATCCAGTAAAGCCAGAGACGGTCAACAACAATCTCACAATCAACAATGTAACAACGGTTGTCCAAAATATAAAACAACCATAAAAATGTCAATAAGTAGATCATTTGGCAACAAGATGAATTTCTTTTCTATTCGGAGCTTTCTTTTTCTCTTCATCATTCAATCATGATACCATGTCACATGCATTTCATATCAATGTATTCATACATTTTATAAAACTTTCAGATTCACAATTACATACAACATGTACATATACCAATCAATTCAAAGAAATTATGTAAAGCTTTAAGATGTTATGTAAAGGGAGACATCTAACAAAATGGTGATGCTGTGGGATCCATAGTCTTAAAGAAATCTTTTGTGTTAATTTCAGCTTCTGATGCAAAAGCCAAGTCAGGTCCAGGAGGAGTTAAGCCCCCTGCTTCATTGTCCACAGCTGGAGCCACATTTACACTTTCTGGAGCTACTTTCTGTTCTGGTTTGGGCATTGTCCTTGGATCACTTTTGTTCATTCGGGGATCAGTTTTGGGTGGATTATTTGGTGGGGGACGATTGTAACTGTTATAGCTTGACACATTATCCTGTCCTGGCTCTTCTCTGTCTAGCGGGGAGGCATACTCCATACTTCCTTTTCGTTTAGTGGCTGGTTTTCGCTTGAAGCGTGGATCATTGCGGTAGTCTAGTTTGGGTTTGTCTGCAGGATCTCCACCTCCCTTCTCTGAATCAGACTGACTAAGCTGCCTGTCCATTGTCATATTTTGAAGACTTTCTTCATCTAATAACAAATCAGTTTTTGGATTAATTAATGGTTCACCGAGAGGTTTGAGACTTAAGTCAGGTAACATAGCACTGTTTGGATCAGGAGTCGAGTTCTGTCTACCAAACTTTCTTGGATCACTGCTTTGTCTTGGATCATTTGCTATGGCTGCTGGCATTGGAGGTATGGGGGGTGTAGGCAGAAGCCCTGGTGACCTTTGTTCTACAGGTTGTTCAGATATTTGCCTTCCCATTCTAGGGTCAGCAGGCCTTGTCATACCACTTAAACTATTTTGCCTTGAGAAGCGAGGGTCCACAGAACCTAAATTGTCAGATTGACTGTTTTGTCTGCCCATTCTGGGATCCAATGTGGGTCTCACTGGTTGAACACCCATTGGTGGATTTAAAGGAGTACGCTGTAACCTTGGGTCACCAGCACGAGCACCTGAATCAGAATTTGTTCGCCCGAGACGTGGATCCCACTGGTTTACAGAATCACTTCCAGCTTTTAAGCGAGGATCTCCTTGGGAAGCCCCCGCTTTGACAGGCTGGCCAGTACGAGGATCAACCTGCTTCTGAACATCTGTTTTATTATCTGCAGTCTGACCCCTTGTGGCTTCTATGTGTTTTAACAGTTTTTGAACCCTTGGATCACTTTTGTACTTTGGATCAGAGAGATTGACACCTGTGGGGGGTGTTTTAGGAGAACGTTCTACTGTCACTGGTATGACATTCCACACCACATCACCTTCACTTGAAGTTATAAACACTGGAGGAGGGGCTTCAAATGGAGTGTCTTGAGATTCTATGGGAATGATTGGAGGAGTTGATTTATCCCCCGATTTACCAAATGACCTTGGATCTTGTCTTTTTCTTGGATCTCTAGGCATAGAAGCAGTAGAGCTACAAAACATACAATAATCAAATAATAATCAACACATATATTTATGAGGAGGACAAACCTTTTAGAGGCAATGATAATAGATTACAGATAAGAAAAACATTTGCATTTTACAAATGTATTTTACATCCTAAAGTAAAAGTGATTTATCAACAAGTCTGCTGGGGTTTTTTTAAAAGTAAAAATCTACTTGTATATCAACATAACAATTAAGAGATAAAATAAACATATAAGTATTATAAACATACTTGATTGGAGGTGAGGTAGCCCCAGTGCTACTAGTTTTGATAGCATTAATCATTTGCATGATGTTCATGGTGCTTGGAGTGCTAGAGGGAGGATTGTTTGACTGTGGACTGAGTGGAGTGGAAGACTGAAACAAGAAGAGAGACAATAATTTATATCTTCACTGCAATCTTATCAACAAGCTCTTTTTTTATTCATCATGAACTTCCTTTAAGTACTTGTAAAATTCCTTTAAGATAACTTGCATCATTTGTACTTACTTGTCGGTTAATGTTCTTGAGTACATCTGTCAGTTTTTTGGAATCTTTTTGATCCTCTTCATCACTTGAGTACCAGTTGTCATCCTCAACTATAAAAAAAAAGAACACATAAACTGTGAAATAAGCAAAATGAAAATAATTTAAATACATATTCTGTGTAACTGATAAATTTATATCTTAATATTAGATAGAAATTGCTGATAATGTACATATACGTAATTGCAAAAGACTGTCATCGTATTCTCGTCTCTTTACCTTTCTCTTTAGAATCACTCTCCGTGTTGTTATCAGACTTGGAGTTTGTTTCTTGGTTTTCTTTTGTTTCTTCTTTTCCCTCTGAGGTCTTGTTGATTCTTTGGAACAGTTCTCTTTGGTTTGATGTTAAGTACTCATCAGTTTCAATTCCAAGCATTGCCAGTTTTTCTTTATTTGGATCTGCGTCTTTCATTTTATCATCTCTCTTACTACCATCACCATCTGAAACAAAATGAATCGATTACCCATATATATCAAATGACACATTTTCATTAAATACACTGTATAATATCATCAAGTAACATGCTGTACCTCTGTCTCTGCTGCTGCCTTGGAATGTTTGATTCTGTTCCTCCATATCATCACCTGATTGTGGTCCAGGGCCTTGATTATCTACTTCCTGGAAAGGTTTGTTTTGGTCTGAATGCCCTGCAAATGGTCCCTCTTGATGATCACCGGGACCTTGGAAATTCCCCCCTTGTTGGTTGGGCATTGGCCCTCCAGCAGATACATTGGGCTGCCTCACCCCAGCAGCATGTTGTAGTAATGCCCCAACTAATGCCACAGCAGGATTCAGAGCTGGATTCATTTGATTCATCATTCGTGGAGGACCCATCATTGGTCCGGGCAAGGAAACTGGTGGTCCCATGTGCGGGCCTTGGTTCATAGGCCCTCTGGGACCCATCATGTGTCCTTGGTTCATGGGACCCATTGGGCCCATCGGTCCCATATGTCCAGGAGGACCTTGGTTCATTTGATGTCCTGGGCCTTGCATGCGGTTCATATTCATTTCATTGTAAAATCCTGGCCTACAAACAAATAAATGGTATGGTCTTTGTGTAGAGTTAAATAACATTAGAACATATGATGAATCTAAATTTTCTTTGTTATTAAAATTTTATGATCGATACTGAATTACACTGTTAAGCCCACCTGGGAGGTTGCATGTGAGGAGGGTGCATCATGTTTGGTGGACCCCCATGTCCACTTGGTTTGTTGGGACTTTGATTTGGTGGGTGTGTTTCAATATCAAATATGGATGGAATTTTCTTTATTCTCTCTTGAACAGCAGGGTCTACAAGTAAGTGTCTTGGAGGAGATCCTGAAAAAAACAGAAATATTTGCATGTCTTGCAAACTTAAATGATCTACATTTTACAATGCACTGTGAATTTCATCTTTGTCCAAGAAGTACTACCGGTACATGTGCCATTCATAAAAAAAACACCTATAAATAGTGAGATTATCGGTTGATCTAAACCAATACTAGTCAATGTAACATTACTCAAAAAAAAAAAATCTATGAAACAAGAGATGTTTGTGAAACACTTATGCCCCCCTCCCTTGGAAACATCCACAAAGAAAATGAACGCAAACTTCAAATAACTGGAATTTTTCTACCTAGATATTGTCATGATAAACCTGTATACCAAATTTCATTTCAATATGTTCATCCTCTGTGAGGAAAATGAGCGGAAACTGCAAAAAACTAGAATTTTTCTACGTCCAAGGGTCATAACTCTGTCGAAAATAGCTCTATCATACCCAATATCGAACTTGACCTAGATATTATCATGATAAACCTGTATACCAAATTTCATTTCAATATGTTCATCCTCTGCGAGGAAAATGAACGGAAACTGCAAAAAACTAGAATTTTTCTACGTCCAAGGGCCATAACTCTGTGGAAAATAGCTCTATCATACCCAATATCGGACTTGACCTAGATATTATCATGATAGACCTGTATATCAAATTTCATTTCAATATGGTCATCCTCTGCGAAGAAAATGAACGGAAACTGTTGGTGGACCGACCGACCAACAGACAGACCGACATAAAAATAAAGGAAAATAGAAGTTTGGTTTAATATAGTAACACATACCTAATAAACTTGGTCGATTTTTGTTTCTCTGTCTGTCCTCCTCAAATTCAGCATCATGGTCATGGTTGCTGTACCTCTGTAATTAAGGTATTGGCAGTATAATAATTTTGTTCAAACACATAGGTATTTCTCAAGAAAATTCTCCTGTCACAATCATTTCTTACCTTTTCAATTAGATGCTTCGTTTCATCTGTAAGAGGATCATGTGAGAATTTACAGTTATCTCCGCCATAGCATTCTTGACCAGTATGAAAGAACTTGCAAGGAAATTCACTTACATCAGTTAAGGAATATTACACACAACATTTGGATTTTTTTTCTTAATGCATATCAAGCCTTTGCAGGTAAAAAACAAAACTTTTAAAACATCTTTTTTTTTTTTTTTTCTTTTTTTTTTTGAAATTTTAGAAAGGATATTGTGCATGAAAATGCAGTTATCTTCTTTGGAACAATAGGAATTCAAATAGTATTTGCAGAGTTCTGGTTTCTTTGGCATTTTCTCATGGTTGAATGGACAATCACTCCCCTATAAAAGAGAACAGTCAATTGATTATTATTGGAATTCTATATTTACCCCATTTACAATTGTGAAAAATGGTATCAAAACACTGAAATCAACACCTCTTTATCAAAAACAAATTTCTCTAGCATTTAAAAAAAAAATGAACAAGTGAAAAGCTGTCAATGTGACAGCAAACCAGGTTTTCTTTTATGCGAACTGTATCCATAATCCATGTCAACCCATATCCAGTGAAATGGAGTACCCTATATGCAACATTTTGCCAAAAAATGACTAAGTTCAAACGCTAGTATTTTTTCATAAATAATCAGAAATCAAAATCCTAGCAATATGCACACCTCTGATATATGAACAATTGATCTGCAAAAGAACAACTTCCTATCTTGAAAACTGTAGGATGAGTTATCCGTACAATGAGGGTACCCTATATGCAATATTTTGCCAAAAAATGACTAAGTTCAAAAGCTGGTACATGTATTTTTTCGATAAATTATTGGAAATCAAAATCCTAGCAATATGCACACCTCTGATATATGTACAATTGATCTGCAAAGGAACAACTTCCTATCTTGAGAACTGTAGGAGGAGTTATCCGTACAATGAGGGTACCCTATATGCAATATTTTGCCAAAAAATGACTAAGTTCAAAAGCTGGTATTTTTTCGATTAATTATCAGAATTCAAAATCCTAGCAATATGCACACCTCTAATATATGTACAATTGATCTGCAAAAGAACAACTTCCTATCTTGAGAACTGTAGGAGGAGTTATCCGTACAATGAGGGTACCCTATATGAAATATTTTGCCAAAAAATGACTAAGTTCAAAAGCTGGTATTATTTTGATAAATTATCGGAAATCAAAATCCTAGCAATATGCACACCTCTGATATATGTACAATTGATCTGCAAAAGAACAACTTCCTATCTTGAAAACTGTAGGAGGAGTTATCCGTACAATGAGGGTACCCTTTTGGCAGCCGCCCGCCCGCCATTTTCACCATTTTAATAACCGGATTTTTCCGTTGGAAAACACGGTTAACAATAAAAAAAATCAGAACAGACTTCCAAAAAATCTTTACCTTTTGACACTTTCCCTCCTTGTAAAATCTACATATGGGTCTTTCCTCCATTGGAGTTTTAAGTAAGGGCTTTTTCTTGGGTTGATCAGGGTTGTGATCTCGAGACTGCATTTTCCTTTTATTGTTTCCCTTGTCATGGTTATTATGGCCACCTCCTCTTCCATCTCTGTCAAAATTTCTTTTTTTCTTTGGTGGTGGTTTCTTATATATTTCCTGATGAAAAAATATTTGATTTGTGGCAAACATTACAATTTTCACATACAATGAATTGCATAATAACAAACACGTCAGAATAAAGCTTTTATATTCATAATTAATGAATAACTCTCAAACCCTAGAACTCAGTCTGCGACAAATCCCGGGAGTCCGATGCCCGGGGCCTGGTAATAATGAAAGAGGGCATGTGAAACTTACACACTCGCAAGCCCGATGGGCATGTAAACTTTCAATCTCCAATAGATACTTTATTTACGTTCGTCGCCATTTTTTATAACATCGATTCGTTCAATAAATTAACTAATATGAATAAATCTTCGTACAACTTAACTTAATTCGAATCATGCAAACGCTTGCAATACTCGACTGTGTTCGTAGATATGAAAGCGTCTTTTTAACGTCGATGGCAACAAATTTGCCATGAGATCTCGCTATGATTCCTGGGCTGAAATATCTGACTTACATCTTTCTGTTGTTACAGGTTGAAATGGAAGGAGAGACTGTCACTGAGCACTGGCGTCGGAAGCAAATTGAAAGGGGGGGCTAGACTGATCCTCAGAAATATTGAGAGAAAAAAACCTAATTCCCAAAATCATAACTTAGCAAAAAAAGTGGTGGTGGGGGAGGGGGGGGGGGGGGGGGGGGGCTAAGCCCCCCGGTTCCGACGCCTATGCTGAGAGTGACACAGAATCAGATTCTGATAGTGATAACAAACTAACAGAGCTTGAAGTTGAAAGAGAACTAGAGAGAATATAAATGCAGATATTAACTTTAAGAATAAAATGACTTTAATAAAACTTTTCTGTGAGTTTTTTCTTGGGCATGTACATTTTTGTTCGGGCTGGTACAATTCATTGATACATCTGCCCGAAGGGCAGTTGTTGGAAAAAAAATTTGGTAAAGACTGAGAACTACACATATTGCCTATTAAAATATATCATTAGAGAGAATAAAGGATTCAAATACTTACTAAATACAAATTTAATAAATAACCTGTTATTATAAACCTGTTACTTTTGCACAAGATGCAATTCTGTTTTTAATTAAACTTAACACAGTTGTATTTATTTAAACGATAAGCATTGCCAAATTATATGCATAAATGTATACCTGGCCTTCTTCAGCTGCAATATTTGGATCCAGCATGTTATCTCCTACTAAACTTAACATACTTTTGTTCTTCTTTGATCTTTCATGGTGTCCATTGTATCTACAGAAGTGCAAGAGTTATCTTATCATATAAGAGTTTTCCCCTCTTAATCTTATTTCTGATCAACAAAATGTTGATTAAAAACTATATTACCTGGGGTTATTAACTAGAACATATTTATAGGGTGTTATTTACATCAAAATATTCTTATTAAATTCACGATCAAATAGGAATTAAACTTACAAATGATTCAAATATGGTGATTAGAACAAAATATATTAAAATTTTTACATACAATTTACATGTAAAATTTTTTAAAATCTTAACACTTACAATTGAATATTTATATATAAATTCATTCATGGTTATTCTTTAGATAGACAAGATTGACTTACCCTTCATCTTCATCTGAAGGACTGTCATAGGGACCTGGAGGGCTCTCGAATCTATCCCCCCGCCTGTCTCCTCCTCCATAATTCTGGGAGTCGTAATCATGCTTGTGTGAGCCTGAAGAGTTCTTTTTGTGAGACATCCAAGCTTGTTGATTCTCATCATCAACATTGTCATAATCGTGGTATTTTGATGACCTTTTCCCTTTGTTTCTCTGTTGCTATGTAAATTATTGTTAAAAATAAATTTCGCAATTAATTACCAAAATAAGTTAATAGCTGCTTTTATGATGTCGCAATAAAGTTATCAATATATAAATGTGTGGATAATCCATAACAGTCTGTTAATATATAAATATATATATATAATGTCAGAATAATTTCCTCACCTTTTCATCTCTCCTTCCTCTGCGATCCCGCCTCTCTCTATCCCTGCCATGTCGGTCCCTGCGAGGATGAGGTCGTCTGTTGTCGTGCCGTTCCCTGGGATGCCCCTTATCCTGATCACTGCCCCCCTCTTCAAAATCATCGTCCTGATAATCTCCATCTCTTCTGTTGTCTCCAGACTTCCCTAATAAAAAACCAAACTCACAAAATATATTCATGCATCTACATCATTTATGACATTTTCATGACAACTTCTTAAATAAAGAGACATTTCAGTGTGAGAAATAACATAAAACTAATTGTGAGTTAATGGAAAATAAACAAACAGAAACTGTACTTATCACTATGAACCTGCCCTACCTCCATCTCTGTCATATTTCCTCCTACTACCATGATGTTCCATTCTGGAACCATTTCTATGGTTTTCCTCTCGAATGTCACCCCCTTCTTCCCCTTCCTCTTCAATTTCCCCATCCTCCAGAATCTCACCGTCCTCTGCTTCCATGTCTTGGCTGCTTCTCGAGTCATCTAACCTCACTTTGCTCTTGGACTTGTCCTTTCTACGTCTTCCATGACGCCTATGCTTTCCCCTGTCCTCTGACCTTCTATGTCTTCGACGCTCTTTCTCATGCGATTCCTCTTGGTCAGAGTAATCTCCCCCTGGATATTGCTGACTGTCTTGTTCGCCCTCCGAGCGATCACTTCCCGAGTGTTTAAATTTTTTATATTCAGAATCATGTGACCGATGACCTCTTCTTCTCAAGTCTCCATAATGGTTCCCCTCTGGATCCTCTTGACTACTTCTGTGACGTTTTCTTCTATGCTTCCCTGTCTCCTGTTCTACATCCTGTTCTATGCCCCCTTCTTCTTCTCCTTCCTCCTCTTCTTCACCCTCTTCCTGCTTCTCCTCTGGACCTGCTTCTCCCTGTTCCCCCTCCTCTACATTTTGGTTTGGCTTAGTGTCTTCTTCAGGATCATACTCATCAGTTGTACCTCCTCCATATTCATCTTCTTGTTCCATCACATCTGTCATTTTTTTCTCTAGTTACATGGTCTCACTTTATTCTATAAAATAAATATCACAATTATTAAATCATGCAAAATGTAGCAATTTACTTTCAATTTTATTTTGTTCTTCATTTTTAGCACTTCCTTTCACTATATTTAAAGTTCCCTTTTTCGTTTTGTTTTGCTTTTATATTTGTGGTTTTTTTTTTGTGGTGGTGGAAGGGGGAGGAGAAGTAATATTTACACTATTTCTTTTTTTCATACAAGAAAGTTATTCTTTTCAAAATTATCTGAGTCTGAATAGTTTCTGTGGAAACATTAAAATTTGAAGGGGCCAATTTTCATTGATTGCTTACACTTTACAGGTTCGTGGGGACATAATTATCATATAACAACAAAAGGTTACCGAAATATGAAGTTGTAACCCTTGATTATTAATTCAATTAGGATATTAATTTGTGGATGAGAGGTACAAATTCCACCAAAATTGAGCCACCATGAAATCTAATGAATCCACGGAAACTTTAACTTGTAAAACCTTTTAATTTGAACAGTATTAAGATAATGTCCAATAGACAGTTGAGTAGTACTAACAAAGTAAATAAACTCTAATAAGTGTTTAACCCCTCCCCCTCTCTAAAAATTCATTGTTTATCTTTTCAAGTATATCTTTCAGTGTATTCTTTAATCAGGAACTGTATTCTATAAATCATAAATTGTAAATGTTTTTCGTTGTTTCTCATCTAAAATTGGATTTGACATTGCTTTACAGTTGTGAATTTATCACATTTTACTTTCAAAAGACTAAGAAAATTTGAGTATTCTGTGGATGTGTGGTCACTTGTTCATTGTTGATATCACTTTATCATAATATTTTGTCCAACATGCAATATGATTTTAAGGTCACAATGTGTTATACATATGGGAGAAAAATGCTTCTGTTTGAATGTGTGTATTGTGGCCATCATTTGTTTTGTTGTGGATATGTAAACTAATCTGGGAATCCAAAGGCTGAACTTGGAATGGAGGTGGGTTAAATAAATAATCTGAGTTCGACATCATAACATTTAAACACCTAGAAATATTGAAAATAATATTAAAATGATGATAATAATGGTTGATCAGCCCCCTCCCCCACCCCCCAGAAATATGAAAAAGAGGAAGGCAGTCATGGGCTAGAGAGTTCTTCTGATAGATTGGACAAATACATACAATTTTGTATATCATTCATTAATATTTTAAATCAATATTTTTTTGGTCAATTACTGTACTTGAATGATCACTTCCATAAATATGCAAATTCACTGTAATATGTCATTAAAAATACATCTTAGGTTATGGTGCAGTATTTTTGTTCCATTCTCAATATTGTCCAACTATTTCATTTTATCGAGCCCTTCACATTATGTTTATCTGGGTCACTAATCCACACAGTGAGAAACACGGACGCTTTGACACACGTAATCAGAGCTATTTATAGGTCCTATTGCGCGATTACCTTGAGTAACTATGGCGGATGAAACGCGCATATCCGGATGATGACCACGCCCAATATGTCGAAACGAAAACAAAATCCCAAATTTACATCCCTGATCATCGACTTTCAGCAAATACATACATACACGATTCCGTAAAATTATACTTAATTTTACTCTCAACATTCATATCGATAATTTTATATTCAGAAAATTATCGTTAGGATGCATTTTACGAACATAACAATTTGACTTTACGGTTATTTACTCTTGTATATGTCGTGTCCCGCTTACCTTCGCTTAAATAAAGCTGTGTTAAATTCGTTCAGAATTATTTTGAATATAAGAACTTTGTCTTAACAAATTGGTGTTTGAAACCTTCAGTGTCTATATTCCATTTGCAAAGACACCTTGTTCATAAACTTTGAGAAGTCGGCTTGTTCGAAGTCTAGCCATGCCATTGATTCCACTGCGTACTGATAAATTACTATTCAAAATGGCTTACACATTTGCATAATTTATGCATACTTTACTACAATACCTTCAGCGGATTATTTTTATCCTTTTCTGTTAAATTGCAAACTAGACAAAATTTGACCAAAATTTTGTCTAGGTAAGATGATTTAATCGTTGCTCTTCATCAATCCTTCGCCTATCCGTGTTTCTCATTGTGGTTAGGAATATATCAATCTTGCACCTTTTGTACAAGGATTTAGGGAGTCACAGATAGAGAGGAGTTAAATTTATGAAATAAGGGAAAGATACCGGATAGGTAGTGTTTCACTGAAGTCTTTTTCAGGATGTACAATTAACTGATCGTATTTTGCTTTGGAAATTTGTCCAACTGCGTCCAGATTGAATGCGTATGTCCAGTCTCAACAAGCACAACACATTTCCCCTTGCTAACAAAATGGCGACGTAATAAAACGATATCAGTCACGTGACTCCAATATCTATTTTTGATGCATCGTTTACACGAAAAAAGAAGGTTCCATCAGTGGTCACAAACCTCTGTTACGGTGTGAATTTGTGTCCATGTCAAGAGACTATAATATAATCTAGATATATATTGTTTAAATGTTGAGCTTTCTTGAATATATATTACTGAGATCGCTTGCACTACTTCGTGACCCCAAATATTTGCATTTTAAGGTCAATGTAGATCATCTACAAATATGAATTATATTTTTACTTCCATCTTGTCAAGTTTTATCAAATGTACACTCACCAACAGCTTTTTCCACTATGATAATAAAAGAAAAAGGTTATTTCTGATGGTATGATCGATGTCATACTTTATCGAAAATATAAACATGCAGTAGGCCAATGACTGGCAACATTTGAGGCATGCATTTCATCTCCGCTAGCCAAGGGTCACGGACCATGCACGAATAGAGAAACACCATGGATCATCACCCTTGGCTAGCGAAGATGATAGCATATGAGAGGGGGAAGAGGAGGTGGGCGGTCGGCAGACCTAAGTCCTACCTAAAAATCTTGACCATTTTTACAAAAAATACTGACGCCAGTAACTTTTAATCCATATCATCCATATGATGGTATACGTAAGAATTAGGTATAGAATTTGCTTTGTTTCCTCATTTTTGAAAATTTGATCAAAGTTCGGAAAAGTGGCCTAATTATTCTTCAATATATTTGGTTCACCGATGGTCCATCCATTAGGGAGGGGGTCCACTGTTTTCTGTTGTATTCTGTTAAATGTTTAGTACAACTTGATTATTTACATCGATTCTCGAAGATAAAAGTCACAAAAAGTGATATGATATCTATTTGATTATAATATATACCTTTAATACACTTTGATAGCAAAATAGGCACGTACTAGCCCCCCCCCCCCCTTTTCGCATGAAACATTTTAAACATTACATGTTCCGGTATATAAAAAAAGTGCACTATAACAGAGTTGCCCCCCCCCCCCTACTTTTTGCTGAGCATGCAAACAATTGAAGTGAAAGGAAGGAAATGAACAGTAAAATTGGAAATTGAACGTATATATAAAGGTACAATACGCCCTGCGATAACCCCTTTGGGATGAGTCTGCACCCTCCCCCCCCCCCAACCCCTCCACCGTTTCCAAAACTATGCTACGTGCCCGTAACAGGCATTGATTTCATATATATTTTTTTTATAATATATATTTTTATTCGATTTTTTTTATTTGACGAGGTTATGATGGTAGTCGGTCAGCAATTTCATCTGTTGCATGATTTTTTTCCCCACAAATTGCGCAAAAAGAAGGTAGTTCGTTTATTACGAATAAAGGCAGAAAGATTTATCGTACAAATTGTCTATAACTTTTCAACGCGTTTTATGAAGCGCCATCTATATTGGCTGTGGTTGTCGAACTTGCAAAATATTCTGACTGAAATTTCAATTTTCAGCAGGTAAAGCTTGAATTTTTTGTTAATTTCAATACACTTAATGGCATGCGTTTTGTTGCAAGAATCAAATATACAATAGTATGTTAAGGGGGATTAGAGTATTATGGTTCATATTTAAAATGAAACTGCAGTACGTACTGTTTTTATATTCTAACGTATTATCAACTTATAGACACTACTTTAACAGATGGTTTTAGGTATTTTTTAAAAAGATTTTTACCGATTTCATGTTATTAACTATCAACAACTTTACCTTTGTAATGGGCTTGCAATAAAGATTAAAACTGATTAGGACCCAACCTGATCGTAAAAAGTTCTGTGCTGATAACCTCACAAGAAAGCAAGTTATGCATTATATAGGCCTACAGTAGTTATAACTTCTGAAGGTTTTCTGAAGAAAGCTTGTAACTTTAACTTAGATTATAACACATCATATTATAGATAGACTGTATTGAGGAACGGAGAGGGTATAAATAATTAAAAGAAGATTAATACTCCAGCGCTAATTATGTAAAAAGAGAGATTGAGGAGAAAGCTCTCAAAATCAAATATCGTCTTCTTCAGATATGTCTGACAGTGAAGATGAAGGAAGTGTTTACTCTGATGCTGGGAGTGGAAGAAATGAAGGAGGGAGTGATGTAAGTATGAAAAGTAAAATAAAATACATATTTCAGTTATCATACATGTATATATCCACACTAAGGTTTTTGTGTGGATTTAAATATACAAAACAAAGACAAATATATTTTGAACATAATTTTTATTTCTCTGTTTAAAGCTATAAAAAAAACTTTATCATTATTTAGTTTTTAAACAACAAATATTTTTTTAAAGATACACATTATGAATTGTGTATTAGAATGGGTATAAATAAATGTTGATTGACTGATACCTGCATAAAATAGAATATTTCCTTTTATGTGAATGATGTGAAGATATGTTTAACACACATATTGAAAGCTATCAATCAAAAAAAATGTTCCCATTGATATGAAATGCAGAATGAAGATGGAAAAAGCAATGCAGGCAGTGATGTTGGAAGCGATGTAGGCAGTGATGATGGAAGCGAAGAAGGATCCCCAGTCAACAAGAGAAGAGGGCGGGGACGCAGTGTGGACGATATCATTGATGATGAAGATGTAATTATTGTCCTGAAGCCTCCTTAATACATGTATCAGTATCACTAAGAAAAAGGAAATTTAATGCACCAACAATCTGTTTGAATGATATCTTGGTATACCATTAAACCAAGACTAATCATTGTTCATGTATTTACTGAAAATGTATCGCTTAACAATAGACTGGGCAGTTTTATATTGGATATGTCTCTCTTAACCATAAACTGAACAAATTTTACACTTTCAATAACATTTTGTTTTTTGCCAGCTATGGTATTAACATTTCAAAGATTGAAGCATCTTGTTTTGAGACAGTTAATTTCTAGTTCATCTTTTGAAAAACATGATGGAATGATAGTTGTTTTTGAATTATAATTTTATTTCCTCATCATTCACTTTTTTAGGAATTGTCTCTTAAACATATCTATTACATGTACTACATTGTCACATGATTAAGTGTTAAATTTAAAACACAGGCATTCAATGAATCGTTAAAATTGCACCTGTACAATACAGGACTATGATGAAGAAGAGGATGAAGATTATGAGGAAAGTGGAAGAAAGAAAAAGAAGCCAAGACATGCTGGATACATTTTAGATGAAGCTGGTATGGTTATCTAGAAAACATATAAGAATGTTTAAAATGTGCATGTTTACTTTATAAACATATATATCATAAGGAAAAAGTACATGCTGTTAATATTTCTATTTGTTGAACTTAGATGTTGATGAGGAGGGTGATGAAGATGAAGAAGAATGGGAAGAGGGAGCAGAGGATTTAATTGACAAGGTCTCCTCTTACGAGGGCCCCACTGCCAAGGAAATTGAAAATAACAGGAGACTTGGACATTTGTTTAGGTATTGCTGCTATGTTTGATTATGTGCAATAATGATGAAAAATTTCATATTTGGTGTGAAGAAAATGAAGGAAAATTGGTGAGATTATGAACTGATATCAATAGAATGACAATTGTAATTCAATGAGGAAAGTGATGGAAAAGATCAAAAGTGATAAGCACAGGTAGTTATTTTCAAAGATAAGCATCATTTTGATCTACTATTATGTATTATTTACAGCATGATTAATCTTGATCTACATGTTTGAAAATGCCCTTTGCTTTGATTCTGTTCAGTTCCCAAAGAGAGGATGAACTAGAAGAATACTACAGAAACAAATATGGACAGACTTCAGTTGCTGCTAGATTTGGTGAGGGAGAGGAAATGTCTGATGAAATAACACAACAGGGGCTTCTACCAGGTGTAAAGTAAGTCTTCCATCCAATCAGCTTGAACATCCTTTTACTCAGCTTAAATGAAATGATGCAGATAATGATGATGGTGATGATGATCACTTTATTCTTTCATTTACCTGTTATTTTTGCAGAGATCCAAACTTGTGGTTAGTGAAGTGTAGAATCGGAGAAGAGAGAGCTACAGCTCTTCAGCTGATGAGAAAATTTATTGCCTACCAGTTCACTGATGAGGTAGAGAATATGAATAATGTACATGTGATAACAGTTGTGATTTATGTATTAGATTATTTTTACATTTCTGTAATCTTTTTCATTAAAGCCACTACAAATCAAAGCAGTGATTTCAAAGGAAAGCTTAAAGGGATACATTTACATTGAGGCTTACAAACAGACCCATGTCAAACAAGCCATTGATGGAATTGGAAATCTTCGCATGGGACAGTGGGCTCAACAGGTATGTATAGACTTCTGAGGGTTGATATACTGTGCATTGCAATTCATTAAAAAGTTTCCTTTTTTTTTTGTTTACATGTAACTTCCAATGCATTTACAATTTTTACATGTATATAGGTTTCTTGAACCCTAGTATCATGTGTGATTTATTTTTGGTAGATGGTACCCATCAAAGAAATGACAGATGTGTTAAAAGTTGTGAAGGAGACAGCTCAGTTAAAACCAAGACAGTGGGTCCGCTTAAAGAGAGGTATCTTCAAAGACGATCTGGCTCAGGTAATCATTAGCAAATCTTATAATTTCAATCTTTAAAAAGACTTGTGAAGGCATTTTCATTTCATCATTATATTTATGAATACATGTGTTTAGGAGAACAAAATGAATCTTCAGAGAGAAATCGAAAATGATAACATACATGTACATGAACAGTTTTCATTACGTTGTATGTTTATTTCTTATGTATGAAGTTTGTGATATTCTGTTTTCAAACAGGTTGACTACTTTGAGCCAGCCCAGAACATTGTCCACCTGAAGATGATTCCTCGGATTGATTACACCAAGAAAAGGGGCGTGTTGAGAGTGCACGTTGATGTAAGTATCACTCAGCAGAAATAGTTGGGTTTTTGACTCTTTCTCTGCATTGTATTGGTTTAATTAGTTGAAGTTTGTGTCAGTTCATTAAAAGTGTACCGTTAATCATAATTAGATTTATGCCTATTCAAGGGTAGTTCCAACTCTCCTGTGCTACTCTCTTGGTTAATGTACATGTACTAATCCTTCTTCACAGTGTAATTTTTGTATATATTTTCTCTACACTGTAAACACAGTTTATTGAGAATAAAGTTCATTTTCATTGTCATTGCTAAATAGAATTATAAGCATCATTTATATGAGCTTAACATAACATTTGACAATTTTAACTGTGGTAATAATTTAAATGCAGTAAAATTGAGTGTTTGCAACCTGAGAAGTGTTATTTGTATTTTAAGTTATTTACTTTTTGTTTGTTGTTTAACAAAGAAAAAGTACGGTAAATAAATTAATTTTGAGCACTGTAGATTCATAATTAAACATACGGAATTAATATCTGTTTAAAATAAAGTGCTCGGGTAAAAAAAAAAATCTAGAGTAAAATACATTTGATGAAGTTGAACTTGCATAACATGCATTTTATACACAATACACTTTGTAGATTTGCTGTTGTCACAAAATGGGAATGTGAGTTGTGGTGATATTTAAATTACAGTGCTATTTTTTGTTGATGTACTTATAGGAAGTAGAGAAGAGGAAAAAGAAGAGAAGACCACCACAAAAGCTGTTTGATGTGGATGCTGTCAGGTAAGATTTATGTATACATAATAAATAGATATTAATTTTATTTACACTGTACATTAAAAATGATATTTTAAGATGTATAAATTTTCCTATATCATCAACTTGTATAATATGAAAAAAGAACAATCTCATATTTACAGGGCCATTGGTGGAGAAGTATCAAGTGACGGAGATTTTCTACTCTTTGAGAACAACCGTTACACAAGGAAAGGATTTCTGTTCAAAAGTTTTGTCATGTCAGCAATTGTAAGTACTGAATGATTTTTATACAGACATGACCTGTTTTTTTTTTATTAAAAATATAACTTGGAAAATTATAAAATTTGTATAAAAAATGTTTTCTTGACAGATCGCAGAAGGAGTGAAGCCAACTCTAGCTGAACTGGAAAAATTTGAGGATACCCCAGAAGGAGCAGAAGTTGAATGTAGGTTACATTTGTTAGTTCATAGTAAAATAATTGGAAATAAACACAGTGGACACATGATTCATGGGAAACATGCATTCTCTGTCAGAAGAGATAAATTGAAAAGAAGTGTTTGTCATGTGTAAATAGCCTTTTGCTTCTTGCAGTGGTGCCAGAGAGGCAGCAAGGGGAGGTAAATCACAGCCTGATCCCAGGGGACGTGGTGGAGGTGTGTGAGGGGGAGTTGGTCCACCTCCAGGGTAAGGTGATCAGTGTGGACGGCAACAAGATAACCATGATGCCCAAACACGAGGACCTCCGCGACCCGCTGGAGTTTATGTCCCATGAGCTGAAGAAGCACTTCAAGATGGGTGACCATGTCAAGGTGATAGCGGGGAGGTATGAGGGGGACACTGGACTGATCGTCCGCGTGGAGGAGAATCTCGTGGTTCTATTCTCGGATCTCACAATGCATGAGGTACACAGTTCTTACTGAATGTTTCTGGAATATATTATTTTACACTGTGGAATCATTTAATTTTGTTGGAGCTAATTTTCCTGGATTGGAAGTTTTTTAGGATGTATTTTTGTGGAATTTGCTTCTATTAATGATAAATAAATACTGGATTTTATTATTTTGTTTGGGATGTTGATTTCTGGATAAGAATTACTAATGAAATCCTTAAAAAATAAAGTCTCAACATACTTCAATGATTCCACAGTATGCTGCATTATAGTTTTTTTCACTGCCACACTTGGGAGAACGTTTGATTTTTACAAAATGAAGATTAGGTATTGCAAAATTGTTTAAATTGAATTATTTTAAAATTTTTAAGCAGATGTACATGTAGGGGATGGAACAGGAATTGATTCTGTTTTTATGGGGTTTTTTTTTTTTTTAGATGAAAGTGTTACCCAAAGATTTACAGTTGTGCACAGACATGGCTACTGGTGTAGACTCTCTGGGACAGTATCAGTTTGGGGACCTGGTTCAGATTGAGTAAGTCAGCTCTGTGTTCTTTAGCTGCTTACACAAATAATCATGTGAAAATTAAGTTACATGTACCTCTAGAATGCTCATTAAACAATAGCAAGGGATGCTTGCAACCTTACCTGTAATTAGCTTTAAAGTAAATGTGTGCTTATTATGTTCTAGATAATATTGAACACATGAATCTAAACTGGATCAATATTTATTTCAGTCCACAGACAGTTGGAGTCATTGTTAGATTAGAAAAGGAAAACTTCCAGATTCTCTCTATGCACAACAAGGTACAGTGATGAATCCACTGATCTAATATATGATTGGTTTGACTGATTACTCTCTGCCATGTGTTTCTGGATGTGTTTTGCTGCAACTATGTTCTGTTTACAGATACTCAATTTGAAGCCAGCAGCAGTGACAAGGAAGAGAGACACAAAATATGCTGTAGCTTTAGATTCTGAGAACAACAGCATTCAAGTCAAGGATGTTATCAAAGTCATAGATGGACCTCACTCGGTAAATACCTTCATATTTGAAATTTGTATACCCTGAATTGGTCACTGGGGTTATATCCTTGATTACACCTGTAACCAATAATGGACATATATTGTTTAGTGTGTGCATTTTGCTTCTATGAATCTTTAGCATTTTTAATTATTTTTGGGTTTTTTGTCCTGCCAATAGGGTCGCCAAGGTGAGATCAAACATCTGTACAGGAGTTATTGTTTCCTGATGTCCAGGACTATGACAGAAAATGGTGGCTACTTTGTGTGTAGGACCAGGCATGTGGTGTTAGCAGGTGGATCATCGGTAAGAAAATTGCACTGTTTGCCAACAACAATTATGTGTTTTTGTATATTTGATTAGCAAAATATGAACAATTAGATGAAGAAAATGTATCCTAAAAAATTTGCTTTTGTAGGGAAACAGAGCCCAGCTGGGAGTGACAGGGTTTGCTCCCATGTCTCCCAGATTATCCAGCCCTGCTCACCCAGGGGGTGGGGGAGTTGGTGGAGCCCCTGGAGGAGGGGGTGCTACTCCAGGGAGGGGTAGAGGAGCAGGAGGAGGACTCAGTAAGAGAGACAGGGACCTTATTGGAACAACAGTCAGAATCATCCAAGGACCCTTCAAAGGTTTTATATTACATTACCCTACAGATTGCTTTGATTGTCCAATAACACCTAACACAAGTTTTTCATTTATGGGTTAGATAAAGAAATAAAGTTGATCATAGAAATAAATGCATTAAATGACCTAACAAGCCTTCTCTTTTAAGGTTACATTGGAATTGTTAAGGATGCCACAGATTCCACGGCTCGTGTTGAGCTTCACTCTAGCTGTAAGACTATATCCGTGGACAGAGCCCGTCTAAGCAACCTGGTGTATGTGCACTTATCTCCTGTTCTAATAGCAACTGTTTTTTACTTACTTTATAATACCCCGCTCCAATGGAGGGGGGGGGGGGGGTATACTGTTTTATTGTTTTTACTGACTTTTCTTTGTTGTCTGATTTCAGTGGTGGGAGGAGTGTTGGATCAGCTGCCACACCTGGCGGTCGCACCCCGATGCACGGCTCCCAGACTCCTATGTATGGATCTCGCACACCGATGTATGGTTCACAGACGCCACTACATGATGGAAGCAGAACTCCAAATTATGGCAGTATGACACCACTCCATGAGCCTGGCAGCAGAACCCCGGGACAGAGTGCTTGGGACCCCACCAATCCCAACACACCTACCAGGTAACACACACTTCCATGTACCTAAGGACTGCTGTTACAGCTCTAGATACTGTAAATGATCCCTGCAGATTCTGTGCATTGTAAATATACAGGTGTATTTATTTGAAAAACTCAAACATTAAGAAAACTTATATCTTAATACAGTCTAAAGAGGAATTAGAGGTCTTTTGACAAGGTTAAAAAGTAATTCATAAGCATAAAAATGTTTTTGATCATAGGAACAATGATTTTGACTACCACTTTGATGATAACCCTTCCCCTGGAGATTATGGAGGAGCCACCCCCAATCCAGGCACACCGGGCTACACAGCCGATACCCCTAGTCCAATGGGACCATTCACACCACAGACTCCAGGCACCAGTTACTCTCCATATGCACAGCCTTCTCCTTCACCAGGAAGTTATTCAGGTAACCTACATTTATACATCAGTGATTTACAGAAGTCCAGTTGGTGTCAAGGTTGTTGAATTAAAATGACAACAATTTTTAAAAAAGATGTGTAGATTCCTTTATTCAACCAATTTCAACTTGTTATTCTGCAGTGTTATTAAACATGTACATGTAGCACTATTTTGATAAGGATTATTAATTTTTTGAAAGCCTCCTTGTATGTTATTGTGATATTGGTTTGATTTCCCTGTATATTTATTTATCCATAGCTCGTTAAAAGTTTGTTGCTTCAAGAGGGAAATTCATTGTCTTGACTTACAATAAGGCCACCGACGGGCGGTATCTACATGTACTTCAAAATTGTGTTAATGGAAAATCATCTATGATAAAGTGTTGTTTATTCACAGCTCCAAGTCCAGGTTTTGGGGGTGCTTCACCCAGCCCCCTTGGATATCAGCCCTCTCCCTCAAACACCACCCCCTCACCCCTTGGTTACAGTCCAATGACTCCTGGTGGGGCACCGTTCACCCCAGGGACAGGGATGGACCAAAGTATGGCTGATTGGCATACCACAGAAATCGAGGTCAAAATCAAAGAAACACACGATGACCACAAGCTGATTCACCAGACAGGCATAATACGCAGTGTTACAGTGAGTATAACCAATAAACGTGACTGTATATTGTATCCGGCCATAGTGAACTGTTCATACATGTATCTTCCACTTTAATTTTAAAGCAAATGCTATGGTTTTGCTGTTAGATGCTTTAAAAGAGTTATTTTTACATTCATTTGGTTCAATGATAAATTTAGAGGAATTAACATAGTCCATGTAATTTACCGGTAATCTTGAGCTTTGAAAGGTGTATTTAATACAACTCAATTGTTGTAGGGAGGGATGTGTTCATTATTCATACCAGAAGAGGACAAGGTGGTGAACATAGCATGTGAACATCTAGAGCCTGTGTCCCCGGAGAAGGGAGATAGAGTAAGTACTGAAGGCATTGTTCTGAATATACATGTGAAAGTATACATACCTGTTAACCCCTCCTGCAATGCGCGGGAGACTCCCGCAAAACGGCCTAAAAATCTAAGATCTCCCGCATCCAACCTTTCTCCCGCGCGGGAGACAAATTTCTCCCGCAATCGTATTTGTCTTCCCCATACCCCCCCCCCCCCCCCCCCCCCCAATTCTGAATCTTTACATGCAAATTTCAACATCCACTGCGGGTTTTTCTCTCATTTTGAACTAAAAAAGCTGCAGTGTAGCTTGAATAAATCAAAATCCATCCAAGTACTATCTACCGTGATCATAGTATGACATGTTATAGCCCAGATTACTTTTTACGTTTACTTCCGGTTTTGACTTAAATCAGTTACGTATTTATATAGTTATGCATAGGCCTTATAAAAAATAAGTGAAAGCTTAAAACATCTTGATTTTACTCTGTAACACCAAAGAAAACAATAACAGCCAGTGGTGTCACTTAACAGGTGCACAGGTAAAGCACCCAAGTCACGTGCAGTGGGTCGTGACTAATTCTGTCTGGCCAGCACGGTCGGTAAAAATCAAAGTGAGTTTGGAACACTGAGTGTTTATACAAGCTACCAATAAAGTGAAGCTCGAGGAAAAAGTGTAAAAGCATTTCACAAGAGTTTTTAAAGTTTATAGTACCGGTACTATGAATTACAGGGATGCTATAGACATTACAACAGAGATCATTTTTAAATGATACTGGAGAAATACATGTGAATTAAAAATCTATCCTATATATAAGGCAAAAAATAATTTTAATGAATATTATTTTCTGGTATTTTCTTAACTGGGTTTCACTGCAAATTCAAAATAGGCAAAATAAATTTTAGAAAATAGAACTGTGTTTACCCTAGATGTCAGCATGCAGTGATGGTTCAAAACTGAACAATAGAAAGACTTAATATAAAAAGTGGCACTCTTGAATTCTTGTATTGTACCATGCAAACAAAATAATAGTTTTCTGAACTTGTACAGCAACACAAGCTGTAATTGCACACTGGTAGTCATAGAAATAATAAAATTTAAAATGATTGCAAATGCATTAATTACAATGGTAAAATAAGGTATCTAACAGTATTTTTAATATATATTTGCATTTCACGTGAAAAAACGTCGTTTACGCAAAATCTCCCCCTTAGCCAAGTTGGTAAGGGGGAGATTCTCCCACATAGCAGCTTTGAAAGGTTAACAGGTATGAGTATACCGTCTATTGAGAATAGGCAAATAATAAGACTAAATGGAATCCAATTGATTGTGTTTTCTTTGTCCTTTTTAGGCTAAAGTAATATTGGGAGAGGAGAGAGAACTGATGGGTACCCTGCTGAGTATAGACGGAACAGAAGGCGTGATCAAGACCGACTCCGGTCACATCAGGATGTTACCTATCAATTACCTGTGTAAGGCCGGACACTGATCAGTCAGTCACGAGTTTGTTTTAACACCTAGCCACTGGAAATCATGAAGCAATAGGAAATTCTACCATGAGAGGAACTCGTTCAGATATGCTTTTATCAACATACAGATGACTTGCTTGTGTTAATAGTATATGTACCAACTTTTTTCTGTCTCATTCCAAAAGATAGTAACACAGGACATCAGCTTTTCACTGATTTTAATCAGGTGTTGATGTATTTTTTTTTCAGAATCATTATTTCATGTGATTCATTTGTATAATTATTCGATCATGAACATTGTTAAGGATGTCATATCAACAGTTGTCAAATGTGGAATGATCTTGTATTGAAACAAGAGTGCTTTTGAGTGCACTTCAGTTTTTCTTGATATAGCTAATAAAGCTTGAATCACTCAGTTTAATGGGTTTTTTTATGTACATACAATATGGAAATAATTTACATGTGGGATTCAATTTTGCTTCTTTTGCCTATACATTTGATGTAAAAATTGAGAACTAGAACACACAATTCTTTTTCAGAGTGGCAAATGTTTTGATAAACAGCAATGGGGTCCCAAAATAGCTTTTTGGAAAAAAATAATTACAAATGGTGATGTCATAGAGCTTTTTTGCCATGAATTCAGCCATTCCTAAAATATACATGGTTACTGGTATACATGTAAATAAAATGTGGAGTAAGGGATAACCAAGGGGGTGCTTTTATAAACTTTCCTGTCTTGAGACTTAAAAATATATACAGTCATGTATATTGTTGATGATGATAGAGATTTTAAATCATTTCCAATGATATTTGACAAATGATTCTTGGGTCATTTGCCCAATATAATGCTAGACACCACATAGATGCATTATAACATACTAATGGTAGGTATGAACATGTATAGTGGTGGGGATATTAATCATTTTTAAAAAATATATTCAATCAATTACTCTACAAAATAATGAAGGTGGGGATGACTAGGTTGCTGTTTCAAAATCAGTTCTGATTGGCTGAAGTTGGTCACAAGAACATAATCATGTACCAGCAATTCTTTTACTCTATTACCACAATACCCATCCTCAAAGAATTTTTTGCATTAGATTCTTGTCTATATAGAGTATTGGGAAATCATACAATAGGCCCACAGGCCTAAACAGTCACCAGAATTCCATAGCTTTACCTTAGTATACACTCCCTGGAGCCAGATATAAAACCTTTCCCAGGGCATTTAAAATAAAAAAAAATGGCTAACTTCTCCATTTTCACTCTCTATTTGCATTCAGTCTTCATTACATGTCAATAAATTTAAAGAACAGAATGTAGCCCACCATCTTCGCTAGCCAAGGGTTTTCGGTCCACTTTGCTCTCCATAAACCCTTGGGTTTATGGGGAGCAAAGTGGACCGAAAACCCTTGGCTAGCGAAGATGGTAGCCCACATGAGGACAGAACTCTTGCTATCATGATATCCCAACTCTTCTCTTAATAAAATGTGTATTCATCTTGCATTCAAATTCAGCAGCAAAACAAAACAAGGTTTTTAAAAACATTAATTATATGAACTCTATGGCTATATTCTCTACCTCATGAAGTCAGAACTCATCTATGGCCATCATGAAATTAACAAATTTACTCAAAAAAGATATTTTCCTTAATTATGACAACGGAAATTAAAACAAATTTAATCACACAGGAGGTTTCCCACACTCTAAATAATCACCTACATGTAATTTTAAAAAGTTGTTAAAACTCATCAAGAATTGCATATGTAAACAGAGTTGTCTTTTTTTAAATTGATGCGTGTCATGCGAATGCCATCTAAACAGTGGCATTGACACACTGAGGAAAGAATTGGAATTTGAAGTTCTTTGATGTCTGTAGATAGAAATATTCATTTATAGAGAGTGTATCTTAATAAATAAATACATACTAGTTCTTGAAGGCATCAGTTTTAGGAGATGTCACTTGCTTATGCTACATGTATATGCCACTCTGCAGTACATGTACAGTATTTACATTCCCCTGCACTTGTATGACTATGAAGCAGATGGAAAACTCAGTATTTATAAGTTGGGCCAATGAATACATGTAATACTACTTTTTTCCTTTTTTACCAGATTTATTTACTTCTGAACATCACAATATTTTAAAAGTTGATCTTTTCATATAAAATATATGGAAAACGTGTAAAAATTTGATATTTGGTAAATCATAGGTTTGAATATCACAATTGAGCATTGAATGCTTATCTTTGGATGTCGTCCGTCCTATAACACACCAAGCGGGGCAGACAAATTGACTACTACGCGTTGGCGTGGTATTATTTGTCTGCACTGCTTGGTGTTATAGGACCGACGACATCCAAAAATAAGCATTCAATGGCTATATTTATATTCAAACTGATGTGCATCTGTTGGTATGAACTATTTGTGTATCATCGCTTCAAAGCCATTATATACACTCTTAGTCAGGGATATGAAACATACATGGAACAGCCCTATTAACATGTTATTTAGTTTGCCCTTCGCAACTAAAAATATAGTACTAGAAACTTTATCTAAAAATCTTTTTATTGACCAATAGATATGATTTAACGATTACTTTTCATTAGTACATATCGAATTACAGTTATTACTTATGTATGTTTGAACGTTTCAGTAAATCTTCCAATAATAAATATACTCAAAACACGTGCGACCTCTATATTTGTGCTCATGGCGCATGAATTACCCAAGTGTATTCATGGGAAATTGAAAGTTGCAGATTCCAATGCAAATATAACCGGAAATATATACTGATTGCAAATATTGTCTCGTTAAGTACCTTCATTAATGCAAGTAAAAAAAAAACCAAAATTTTGCTGGTGTATAGGCTTTATTCCACCCTAAAAGCACTGAGTACAAAAGGTCATTTTTGCATAATTTAAAGTGGTCAAATATCAGTGACCTCGAGTTTATACTGTAAATCATTTTTGTGACAACTTGGACTTTGAAAAAATAAAACAGATGTAACTTACAAAATTTTTTGACAATAATTCCAAAAGGAATAGATTTAATAAAAGTTCATAAACTTACAAAAGCTATGCAAATGGCAAAACATATTACACAAACACGCAGTGGATTTGCAGGACAATTAACAAAACTAGTCACGTTAGACATATCTTGTGATAATCCAACTCATAGTCAAGACAGAGTAACAAAAAATAACAGAAGCAACAAATTATGTAAATGATAACAAAGCACATTTTCTTATGTTCAGTTTGAACAGACATTTCTTCAACAGAATTATTCACATTTTGTTAGTTCCCATCTCCGTAATTAATTTACATTTAAAAAAGATTACAAACAAAAAACTTAAGATGAACAAATACTTTTCTACATTCTTTCCAAGCAATTTCCAAACAAAACACATCTGTTGTAGTTTTAAGTAGGTTTTGCACTGGTGTTTATGCAGCAAAAAGATTGAAACACAATTGGTGGCCCAATGAATAAAACTTGATACCTATCCAAGCACCTGTTGGGGTTAGCCTGAGTGTAGATCGTGTATGGCAGCATGGTTTATAATATCAGTACATGATATTTGTGAAATGAACTATGTGATCTTAATAATACTTGGTGAAATAATGGAATTGGCAAGAATTTCCATATCTGATGATTCTCTTCAGAACTTTGCATGTACGAAATAATACATCAATAATTAAACCCCTATTTTCTTGGAAGTTCTGGAAAATGAGAAGTGGCCATGATTTTTCAAAAATAAATTATTACATTAGAAACAAAATACATGGAAATATTTTTTTTACACACAAGTCTTGTGGTTCCTAAAATAATATTTAAAGAAAACATAAAACAGATACAGTATATTAAAGCACTAATACAGTGTTTGCTTTCCCATTCATCCCATTCTTCCACTGTTTCACATCATTTCCTTGAACACAACTAGGTGAAAAGTTTAAGGCAGTTTGTGCTGGTTGAACACATACAGTATATAAAACACAGACACTGAAGGCTGAAACAAATTTGCTACAGTGTACACTTGTGGAATTCTTCATACATTTACATGTACTTTTAGCAACCTTCCTAGTCTTCATCACTTGTGGCATCAAACATCTGAAAACAGAAATTAAATCCATCATATTATTTACATTTTACTACAAAAGACTCTCTTTACACTGCACCCTGATTTTAGGTACTTTGGAGTAGTGAAAGTGATTTGTCATTTTTATGAATATTAAACAGGGCAAACTGTAGTTTACAGGTGTCATGATACCTTTCTAATAGGATAGGAATTTTAAACTACAGCTATTACAGGTTATCCCAATTACAGTATGATGTATGCAACAAATCCATAAACAACGACAAAGAATTATTTCAATTTGTTTTGGTTATTTTACAGAGTACCTATGAACTCATATCAACCACTGATTACCGACTGACAACCCTTGTTATAGCAAGCTATACATTGAAACAAAATATTTCTCAACATCAGTGTGTATAAAAGTTTGCTAACAATTTCTTATAAATTTGCACTGAAAAGTATTTCATAGCTTCTTACATCCATGAGGTTCTTGGGCTCGATGCTGACTTTTGTGGTTTCCTCTCCCCCGTCCACCAAGTTGTTGCTGCTGTTGAATGTAGGAGTGACAGATCTCTCATCCTCAAAACTGCTCTCAAAGCTAGAGTTCGGAGTATCTGGTTTTCTATGCGACAAAGAATAATGAACATGTATATGTATTGAAGCAGACTAAATTATTTAAGGTTTTAAGGAAACCTACACATGTACAGGACATTTTTCTAAAAGACTTAATACAATGAAGAAAGTCAATCAATTATTTAAAGTTGTATTTTTTCAATTTAGAGTGACTCTAAGTGTGCTTTCAGAACATCACTTGATTACAGGTAGTTATTCCATCAGTCAAAGTACCTTTTGTTTAGGCTAGAATTTTTATTACCTTGATGACAGACCTGTTTACCTTCCTTACTTGATTAGTTAATCGATAATTATTTATTCTCTTTTAAAACCCATATCAGGGAGATAGACAATGGCCTTACATGTACTTTCTTCTTTATTTTTGTTAAAAATCTCAGTACATTTTGTTTCATTTTAATATTTCTTAAAGTTTGTGTAACTCCGCAACATAAATTATTGATGCGTTGATCACAAATGTTATAGGAATGTGGTGTATACAAGTGAAACAGTACCTTAACTTGAGGTGCACCGGGGAAGAACTCATAGGGGGACTGATGTAGTGCAAGGGTCGTTGTCTGGACACTGGAGATGTAAAGGCTCGTCTTGGAGGTGGCTTACTGTAGCCAAGATTATATTACATTAGTTACAATATCTATTGACTTTACATGTATGTGTATAAAAAGATTATATTACATTAGTTACAATATCTATTGACTTTACATGTATGTATATAAAAATTTAACAGTTGCAGAAAAAAACCCACAAAAAGTAAAAACTAATTTTTATTCTTGATGCCTCCCTGATTTTCACTTGAGCACTTACCAGGGAACAATAAATTCACTGAAGCTATCTCCAGAAGAGCTGTCCAGTGGTGATCCCAAGGAGTTGTTGTGTATACTTATGTCATCATCAAAACATTCATCTGTCAAAAAATACCAGTAATCAATCTTACAATATAATGCAGTGTTTCCTAACCTCAGTTCCATTTAAAATTGAAATCAATGCTTACTCAATAATTCTACTAAAATAATCATTTATTCAAAACAACAGTTTAACATTCGTACTTTTTGCAAATAATAATCTTAACACACATCATATGCACATCAAAGTTTACGGTAAGCATTCAGATAATGATAATAAAAATTGAGGTCTTTGTAAATTAGAGACAGGCTGTAGAACAACATATGCAATCTTTCCAATATATGGCATTACTGATAACAATGATAAAATACACATGATCACGCTTATCAGTTTCCAATGCATTTGAGGTGTGCAGCACTTACCATCAGAAATACTGTGATCCAGTCCACTGGAGCTGTGATTGCTGAAGCTACTACTGAGTTTGCTGCTGGAGCCCACACTCAGTCTCGAGCCTCTCCAATAGCTGGGCGTGAACACACTGGTCAGAAGGAACAGGAAGGTTAAGATACTGTGGAGCATGGCTGATACAGCACTGACCTACAAAGGCATGACATACAGTTACATATGAATCTTTAAAAAATAATTTTCAAAATCTAAATTTTACTGACAAATTTGGACTACAAGGCAATCAAATTAACATAATTCATATGATAAATGACATTAAAATGAACAATAGCAGAATTGTTGTTTTTCTGAGCATTGACTTTTGATAAATCATCACTTACTGCTCGTTTGTACATGTATTCTCGCCGTCTCCTCTTCCAAACCTTCAATTAATCATAATCAATTAATGATAATCCAAAAGAAACTAATTTTGCACAATCAAATGTGTTACATGTGACAATGTGCAAGACAGAATGAAAACAAACTAATATAATGATTTTCCCATTTTTCAATCTTTACAGTACATAATCAATCTCGATTAAATTTGTAGAGACCATCTCAATGAATAGCACTTACTTTTCTAACATATGGAAATGCTAACACTTGGTCCACTGTAGGGCGACTTCCTGGGTCAGGGTCTAACATTTGTTGTATCACATACTTCAAGTCAAACGACTTGTCTAAAACATAATCAAACAAGTAAGGTCATAAAACTTCAATAAATAATACATTTAAAATGATATACATTTAACATGTGTATTGATATTCCTGAAAGATTTTTAATTAACACTTAAATGCTCATTACATGTAATCAAACATGAAATATTATTGTGACTTACCTCTCAAAAATTCTTCTGGTAACTTGCCAGAGCGTAGCATATGCCACCCATCTCCTCCCCTTGGAAGGTCAAGGTCACTTGCTAACTCCAATATAGTCATACCAAGACTGCAACAACAATAAAATTGAATTCATTAAAAGTACTCATAACCATTGCAAACTTCAGATAAAGTCAATTTTTGTCATCAAAATAATTTTTCATCACAAATCACACATGAGAGTATACACTACAGAGGATACAGCATTGAGTTGAGCGAAGACACTTTCTAATCCGTGTGTATTACAATTGCGATTTGCAAGAAAGATTCTGATTGGCGCATTGATCAAATGATGTTCAATAAAATGCAATTTATGTAATATTTATTGTCAGCATCTGTTGTGAATTCCTAGGAATATGCTACAACAAAATAATGCGTGTACTAAATCAGCCAATTAAAACACTTCTCTTTTTAAACTGCAACCTGTAATATGACCTGTTTAAATGTTACAAAAAATAGTGTCATCACTCAACGCATAGCTATATCAGGAAAAGTGTATTTTCTCATGCTAGTTTTGCGATTATACTAATCTTGTAATATCTGTGTATTGTAATTACCTAAATATATCAGCAGGTTTACCAAACTTGCCATCCATTAATTCCGGGGACAGGTATTTGGGATCTCCCTCTTGTGCATCAGATACATCGTTGCTCTGAAATATAACCAGTTTTATAACATCCATAGAAAATGATATACAATCAGATCTAACAGCTTTTAAATATAAAGAACATCAGAAAATCCATATTTTTTTTTTCATACCTTTGTGAGGTCCAACACTAATCCGAAGTCTCCAAGCTTGCATATGTCATCAAAGGAAATAAATATGTTATCTGGTTTGATGTCCATATGGACAAGGTTGTGGTCATGCAAATGTTTCAATGCCTGAAAGAGAATTGTTGCTAATTTTAAACCATGTACATGTATTAAGGCTTAGCAGAATAGGTTCTTGAACTTGATAAAACAAGGTTTTCCCTCTAATGGGACAGGGACACAAGTGTAATGTAATATTACTTTAATCAAGTACAGAATATCATTTTCAAGCAGATTCAACATAATGAAGAAAAAGAAACACAAAAATCTTTTCTCACCATAAGCAGATCAACCAAATAATTTGCTATGGTTGCCTCTGACAAGTCATGGTTCTGTTCTGTGTAGTCTGTCAAGCTACAAAATCACAAGAGGAATTGAATCAGAGTTCAACTATTTTTTCACATCCAAATAAAATGTCTGAGGTATAAAACTATTTTTCCTACTAAAATGAATACTATGTAATCAGGTTAAAGGCTAACCTTTGGTAAATTGCCTTACACTGGTCGACAGACACATCATTTCATCACAGACATTTTCATTTTATATTCTTTTATCATAAATAGCATGTGCATATATAAAATAAAGTTTATCAAGAGATGAACTTGTGTGTAATGTTACAAAAAATGTCAATAATATAATACTGGTCCCCAATGAGGTTCAATAATTCTCTTTCAGTCATTTAGAATGTACATTTACCCAATGTAGCACACTAACCTCAGCTTACAAAGCTCAGTCTGGATATACAAGAACTGACGTTCTTCCCAGGCTCGGTAGAAGTGAACACAGTTTGGGTGTGGTGGTAAAGTTTCATACTTTGCAACTTCTTCAAACTTTCTTTTCCTATTCAGGGCAAGAAATGACACTAATCTTTAATCTACTCATGTATGTGGCTGACATTTTTACAGTTTTCTTGAAGAAAAAATAAACCTCACTCACCTGTCTGATTCTCCCCTGAAAGGATCTCTTGACTTTTTTATTGCATAGAGTTTTCCATCTTCTTTGCTCTGTACTTTAAAGACCTAAAAGCCAATGAT